>NC_132850.1:47186756-47491371 GCF_048164855.1 Canis lupus baileyi
TATTTACTAACAGTCAAATGCTTATTCATCTGAGATAACCTGTTCTTTTATTCTCTCTGGTCACATTTAAGATTTTTCTCCTTTTCCTTAGAATTTTGAGGCTGCATGAGATATTTTCACCCATTTATTCATTTAACAAATTCATCCTAAACAAGTAATGTAAGAGCGCAAGTGATGCAGCTGCAAACAAAACAGATTAGAATGTTGTTTTCTCACTTGTTTTTGTTTTGTTTGTTTTCTTTCCTGGACCTCTGTGAGCCCTTCTAGGTCCTTCTGAAAACTAGAGTCTTAAAATTCACAGAAATGGGTTAATTATCATTTTTTAAAATTTTATTTAAGGAAGCAAGGAAAAGATCTCTTTATATTTACCATCTCTCTCTTTTTCTTTTCAGCTCTCAATTCTGATGAGCTAATTTTATCTTTTGATTATGGACTTTATCTTTTTTCCCCATCAATTTTGTAATTCGGCTAGTCCATACATTTTTTTTTTAATTTTGCCATTCTTGTTTTTTTTTTTTTTTAATTTCTGTGTATTCTTTCTTCAGCTCTGCGTTCTCCTTTTATGGCAGTCCAGTTTTACTTAGTGGATGCAATATTTTCTTAAATATCTCTGGGGATAGTATTTAGAATTTTTAAAATCCTCTTCTGTTCCCTGAATTATGTTTTCTCCAGAATCTATTATTGTTTCAAATTTGATCTTCCATTTCACATGTTTTGCTTTCCCCTGGTGTCTGATGAGCTGTTATCTTTTCATATCTATCAGTGATGGATGATATAAGTTAACACAAGTTGCTGAGACAAGTTTTCTATCTAACTGTGTAAGTTTCAATTCTCCAGTGGTCTCCCCCATGAAAACTGACAGTAGATAAGTGGACATAGTTGTGTTTCCAGGCAGCCAGTATGGATGATTGACCAAGAACTCTTCCAAATATCAGATTATGAATGACTTTCTAGCGTACTTTTCCCCTGAAAACCCTTCACCTCCACCTCTCCTCCCTTTCCCTTCCTCTTCTTCTTCATTTTGTTTCATTTTAGAAGTCTGGAGTTACCATAAATTCTCTGCGACTTTTTTCTCAGGCATGAGTAATCTCTCTAGGAGCCTCATGCAAGCCTATTGTTGCCTAAAGTAGTTATTAACTTGCACCTAAGGGTAAAAGCAACTGCTCCCATAGTCCCAATTTAGGGCGTGGAAAAATAGTACTAGCAATTAGGAACCAGTATATAATTTGCAGGCCTTGGTGCAAAATGATAATGCTGGGTCCCTTATTTAAAAATTATTAAGAATTTCAAGACAATGATAGAGCATTAAACCAAGTAGAGGCCACTTCTGAGCATGAGGCACTATGCCACTGTACAGGTCACATGCCCATGAGGACAGCTCTGACGTGCCTTTGGAATTTCTCCAAGTTCTACCAATAAATACCCTTAAAGTCCTCGTCATTACCCTTGTTCTGTTTTTCTACTGTTCTGTTTTTTCCATCAGTCGACACGTTTTGCTTTCTACCCGCCAGGAATTCCCCAGATCTTTTGGTGGGCTGATGGTACTTTGTCTCACTTTCCAGTGATTTTTTTTGGGGGGGTGGGGGGTTATTCTCTTGTAAAGTGTATTCTCTATTATTTTGGAACTTTGAGAAGAAGAGGACGTAGATGTCCATTTAAAACAAAACCTGGGGCAGCTCCAGTGGCACAGCGGTTTAGCGCCGCCTGCAGCTCAGGGTGTGATCCTAGAGACTACGGATCAAGTCCCACAACCGGCTCCCTGCATGAAGCCTGCTTCTCCCTCTGCCAGTGTCTCTGCCTCTCTCTCTCTCTTTCTCTGTGTGTGTGTGTGTGTGTGTGTGTGTGTGTCGCTCATGAATAAATAAAATCTTAAAAAAAAAACCTGGTATCTTTTAATGACAAATAATCAGAAATATATAGGTGATAACTGATTTTAAAACCATCCAGTCCCCTATAATTTATTAACCTAAATCATTAGCTTAAGGATTAACTAGTAGAACCAGAGCCTAAGTTTAGAAGCACTAAAATACTACCTTTCTGGGCATACTTGTGTATTTCTCCTTCAAATGTTTCACATTATTTCCTATACAAATTCATTTTAAAAATAATATTTGAGGACTGCATGGGTGGCTCAGTGGTTGAGCATCTGCTTTCAGCTCAGGTCATGATCCCATGGTCCTGGGATCAAGTCCCACATCAGGATCCCCACAGTGAGCATGCTTCTCCCTCTGCCTATGTCTCTGCCTCTCTCTGTGTGTCTCTCATGAATGAATAAATAAAAATCTTTCTTAAAATACCAACAGCATTTTTAAAAAATAATAATAACCTTTGATATCAATTAACTTGTCAGACTTCAAAGTTGGTAGGAGTTTCCCATTATATAAAGGAACATCATTTTACTGGAAAAGTCAACTATTTTTAAAGACTACTTTTCTTCAGCAAAATGATGTAGTTTATAGACAGAAAGATGAATGAACACTATAAATCCAAGGGAGGAGAAGGAATTTTCTGATTTTAGCTTATTATTTTTTGCTTTTTATACGTATATCTTTACAAACTCCACTCCCATCAAAAGAGAGAAGTTTTAGCTGATACTTTATTACCAGGTAAAGCCTTTGAATGAGAAAAGACCTTCATTTGCCTGTCTAAAGCCTACTACAACTTTATTGAAATGACTTATCACAAAGTGTTCAGAGTCCTAAGATTTCCTTGTACATTAACATAAGGCTTTTTTCTGTGAATTTTCTTTTGTGTGTCTAGCATTTGGCTATTTATAGCTATACTCTGTCAGTTAGGGAGAAGTGGACTTTATTAATGAAACATCATTTGAGAACCACTGCTCCAAGTCACTCATGACTACTACTTCATGACTTTTGAAACAAATTTTCTTGTTTTCACAAAAGTTTTCTCACAACCTATAGAAATGAAAATATACCAGGAAAATGAGACATAAAGATATCATATATTTTCTAGAAATAATACAAATAGACACACTGTTTTCAGTGGATAGATAAGAGCCTCAACCACTACCCACATATTTTGATCCATCAAATCCAATTCAGGAAATCTACTCTGAAAATGATATGAAAATCAGGCTGTATGCTAAAGATGTGAATTTTCAGGGTTTTCTTCATAATAGCAAAAAGTAGTATGTCCTAAGAAGTGTCTGAGTATGGCTTCCCTCTAAAACAGAGCCTAGGACACAGACTTGAGTAGGTAGCTTATTTGATAGGTGACTATGAAATAGTAAAGGAGATGGATGATTAAGATAGAGAAGAAAGAAAAAGCAACAGATAGTCTATTTTGAGCTGCTTACATCTATAGGTAACTGAAGTCTGGTCCTGCTGGGGACCCTCTGAAGAACCTGGCTTTGGGTATCTCAAAGTTCAGGGGCAGAGCCTCAAGCCCACAGGATGATGTCTCCAGCTCTCATTGTATCTGAGCCTTTAATAGGCCATTCCAACATTGTACCAAGCTGTTGTTTCCAAGTAATATGGTATATTGAAGTACTCATGGACTTGTGGTCATGAGTCCACAATAATATATCCTTTGCCCTCAAAATGGGTCACTTGGTCCAAGGAAATGTTACAGAGGATCCATGTCAGTAAGTCAAGTATAGTAGATAATAAGACACTCATGATGGCAGAGGCACTGTGGACAGGGAATATAAACCCATATTCTGTTGCACAAAAGCATGGGCTAGACAAATGAATGATGAGCCTGAGTCTGAACTAAAATAGAGGCCTCACAGAGAAGCAACAATGCACTGAGGTGCCAAATATATGAGTAAAGTCTTCTTGGACCTACAAACCAGACCAGCCCCTAGCTGAGTGTGGCTAAATGAGTGGCTAACTCTATGTAGAGCAGAAGATCCCATCCCAGCCTGGCCCAAATTCTGACCCAGAGAATGATAAGAAATAATACATCATTTTTGTTTTGAGCCACTAAGTTGTGGGATAACTTACTAGCAGCAAGAAGCCAGTAGCTTCTGTTTTCATACTTTTGGAATGCTACCTCTTAGAAGCCAGCTACCATGTAGTGTCTGACTACTCTGAGATGACCATGCTATGAGGAAACCCACGCTAATAAGTAGAAGGACTTTATGGAGGAGCTTCAAGTCTCCCTAGCCAACAGCCCCACTCAGTCAGAATCAAGTAATGCTCCCCACCCGCCACCAAACAAACAGAGTCAACTAATGCAGAACTACCTATGCAATCCACAGAATCATGAGAAATTTAAAAACAAAACAAAAGAATCATTCTTGTTTTAAGTCCCTGAGTTTTGGTATGGTTTGTTATGTTGCAATAGACCATTGAAACATATGGCTAGGGGAGCAGGGCAAGATGGCGGAAGAGTAGGGTCCCTAAGTCACCTGTCCCCACCAACTTACCTAGATAACTTTCAAATCATCTTGAAAACCTACGAATTCAGCCTGAGATTTAAAGAGAGAACAGCTGGAACGCTACAGAGAGAAGGGTTTGCGTTTCTAACAAGTACAACTCATTTTAAGCCACTCAGCACTGAGCAAAATGAATAGAAACAAGAACTCACACAAAAGAAAGAATCAGAAACAGTATTTTCTCCCACAGAGTTACAGAATATGGATTACAATTCGATGTCAGAAAGTCAATTCAGAAGTACAACTATAAAGCTACTGGTGGCTCTGGAAAAAAGCGTAAAGGATTCAAGAGACTTCATGACTGCAGAATTTAGATCTAATCAGGCTGAAATTAAAAATCAATTAAGTGAGATGCAATCCAAACTGGAGGTCCTAATTTTGAGGGTTAATGAGGTAGAAGAAAGAGTGAGTGACATAGAAGACAAGTTGATGGCAAGGAGAAAAACAATTAAAAGATCATGAGGAAAGGTTAAGGGAAATAAATGACAGCCTCAGGAGGAAAAATCTATGTTTAATGGGGGTTCCAGAGGATGCCGAAAGGGACAGAGGACCAGAAAGTGTATTTGAACAAATCATAGCTGAGAACTTCCCTAACCTGGGGATGGAAACAGGCATTCAGACCCAGGAGATAGAGAGATCCCCCCCTAAAATCAATAAAAACCGTTCAACACCTCAACATTTAATAGTGAAAATGCAAATTCCAAATATAAAGACAAAACCCTTAAAGCAGCAAGAGACAAGAGATCCCTAACTTACATGGAGAGAAATATTAGGTTAATAGCAGACCTCTCCACAGAGACCTGGCAGGCCAGAAAGGGCTGGTAGGATATATTCAGGGTCCTAAATGAGAACATGCAGCCAAGAATACTTTATCCAGCAAGGCTCTCATTCAGAATAGAAGGAGAGATAAAGAGCTTCCAAGATAGGCAGAAACTGAAAGAATATGTGACCACCAAACCAGCTATGCAAGAAATATTAAGGGGGACACTGTAAAAGAAAGAGGAAGTCCAAAGAAATAATCCACAAAAACAGGGACTGAATAGGTATCATGATGACACTAAATTCATATCTTTCAATGGTAACTCTGAATGTGAATGGGCTTAATGATCCCATCAAAAGACACAGGGTTTCAGACTGGAAAAAAAGCAAGACCCATCTATTTGGTGTCTACAAGAGACACATTTTAGACATAAGGACACCTACATCCTGAAAATAAAAGATTGGAGAACAATTTACCATTCAAATGGATCTATTCAACAAGAGGACCTAACTAAAAATCATGAATATTTATGCCCCTAATGTGGGAGCTGCCAAGTATATCAATCAATTAATAACCAAAGTTAAGACATACTTAGATAATACATTTATACTGGGAGACTTCAACATGGCGCTTTTTGCAAATGACAGATCTTCTAAGCACAACATCTCCAAAGAAACAAGAGCTTTAAATGATACACTGGGCCAGATGGATTTCACAGATATTTATAGAACTTTACATCCAAACACAACTGAATACACATTCTTCTCAAGTGCACATGGAACTTTCTCCAGAATAGACCACATACTGGGTCACAAATCAGGTCTTAACTGATACCAAAACATTGGGATTGTCCCCTGTGTATTTTCAGACCATAATGCTTTGAAACTTGAACTCAATCACAAGAAGAAATTTGGAAGAAACTCAAACACGTGGAGGTTAAAGACAAGCCTGCTAAAAGATGAAAGGGTCAACCAGAAAATTAGAGAAGAATTTATAAAGATTCATGGAAACTAATGAGAATGAAGTTACAATCATTCAAAATCTTTGGGATACAGCAAAAGCAGTCCTGAGAGGGAAATACATCGCAATACAAGCATCCCTCAAAAAACTGGAAAAAACTCAAATACTCAAGCTAACCTTGCACCTAAAGGAACTGGAAAAAGAACAGCAAATAAAACCTACACCCGGCAGAAGAAGAGAGTTAATAAAGATCCGAGCAGAACTCAATGAAATTGAGACCAGAAGAACTGTAGAACAGATCGACAAAACCAGGAGTTGGTTCTTTGAAAGAATTAATAAGATAGATAAACCATTAGTCAGCCTTATTAAAAACAAAAAAGACTCTAATTAATAAAATCATGAATGAAAAAGGAGAGATCACAACCCATACCAAGGAAATACAAATGATTTTAAAAACATATTATGAGCAGCTATACTCCAATAAATTAGGCAATCTAGAAGAAATGGATGCATTTCTGGAAAACCACAAACTACCAAAACTGGAACAGGAATAAATAGAAGACCTGAACAGGCCGATAACTAGGAAATTGGAGCAGTCATTAAAAACCTCCCAAGACACAAAAGTCCAGGGCCAGATGACTTCCCAGGGGAATTCTATCAAACGTTTAAAGAAGAAACCAAACCTATTCTACTAAAGCTGTTCTGAAAGATAGAAAGGGATGGAGTACTTCCAAACTCATTCTATGAGGCCAGCATCACCTTAATTCCAAAACCAGACAAAGACTCCACCAAAAAGGAGAATTATAGACCAATATCACTGATGAACATAGATGCAAAAATTCTCAACAAGATACTAGCCAATAGGATCCAACAATACATTAAGAAGATTATTCACCATGACCAAGTGGGATTTATCCCCAGGATGCAAGGATTGGTTCAACACTTGTAAAACAATCAATGTGATAGATCATATCAACAAGAGAAAAAACAAGAACCATATGATCTTCTCAATAGATGCAGAGAAAGCATTTGACAAAATACAGCATCCATTCCTGATCACAACGCTTCAGAGTGTAGGGATAGAGGGAACATTCCTCAGCATCTTAAAAGCCATCTACCAAAAGCCCACAGCAAATATCATTCTCAATGGGGAAACACTCGGAGCCTTTCCCCTAAGGAACACAACAGGGATGTTCACTCTCACCACTGCTATTCATCATAGTACTAGAAGTCCTAGCCTCAGCAATCAGGCAACAAAAAGAAATAAAATTGGCATTCAAATTGACAAAGAAGTCAAACTCTCCCTCTTCACAGATGACATGATACTGTACATAGAAAACCCAAAAGACTCCACCCCAAGATTGCTAGAACTAATACAGCAATTCGGCAGTGGGGCAGGATACAAAATCAATGCCCAGAAATCAGTGGCATTTCTATACTGACAATGAGACTGAGAAAGAGAATTAAGAGAAATTAGTCAATCCCATTTACAATTGCACCCAAAATCATAAGATACCTAGGAATAAACCTAACCAAAGAGGTAAAGGATCTATACCCTAAAATCTACAGAATGCTTCTGAAAGAAATTGAGGAAGACACAAAGAGATGGAAAAATATTCCATGCTCATAGATGGGAAGAATTAATATTGTGAAAATGTCAATGTTACCCAGGGCAATTTACACATTTAATGCAAACCCTATCAAAATACCATGGACTTTCTTCAGAGAGTTGGAACAGATAATCTTAAGATTTGTGTGGAATCAGAAAAGACCCCGAATAGCCAGGGGAATATTGAAAAAGAAAACCAGAGCCAGGGGCATCACAATGCCGGATTTCAGGTTGTACTACAAAGCTGTGGTCATCAAGACAGTGTGATACTGGCACAAAAACAGACACATAGATTAATGGAACAGAATAGAGAATCCATAAATGGGCCCTCAACTCTATGGTCAACTAATATTCAACAAAGCAGTAAAGACTATCCACTGGAAAAAGAACAGTCTCTTCAATAAATGGTGCTGGGAAAATTGGACAGCCACATGCAGAAGATTGAAACTGGACCATTCTCTTACACCAGACACAAAGATAAATTCAAAACGGATAAAATATCTAAATGTGAGACAAGAATCCATCCAACTCCTAGAGGAGAACACGGGCAACACCCTTTTATAACTTGGCCACAGCAACTTCTTACAACATACATCTATGAAGACAAGGGAAACAAAAGCAAAAATGAATTATTGGGACTTCAAGATAAAAAGCTTCTGCACAGCAAAAGAAACAGTCAACAAAACTAAAAGACAACCTACAAAATGGGAGAAGATATTTGCAAATGACCTATCAGATAAAGGGCTAGTATCCAAGATCTATAAAGAACTTATTAAACTCAACAGCAAAGAAACAAACAATCCAATCATGAAATGGGCAAAAGACATGAACAGAAATTTCACAGAGGAAGACATAGACATGGCCAACAAGCACATGAGAAAATGATCCGCATCACTTGCCATCAGGGAAATACAAATCAAAACCACAATGAGATACCACCTCACACCAGTGAGAATGGGGAAAATTAACAAGACAGGAAACAACAAATGTTGGAGAGAGGGGAACCCTCTTGCACTGTTGGTGGGAATGTGAACTGGTGCAGCCACTCTGGAAAACTATGTGGAGGTTCCTCAAAGACTTAAATATAGAACTGCCCTATGACCCAGCAATTGCACTGCTGGGGATTTACCCCAAAGATACAGATGCAGTGAAACGCCAGGACATCTGCACCCCAATGTTTATAGCAGCAATGTCCACAATAGCCAGACTGGAAGGAGCCTCGATGTCCATCGAAAGATGAATGGATAAAGAAGCTGTGGTCTATGTGTACAATGGAATATTACTCAGCCATTGGAAACGATGAATACCCACCATTTGCTTCGACGTGGATGGAACTGGAGGGTATTATGCTGAGTGAAGTAAGTCAATCGGAGAAGGACAAACATTATATGTTCTCATTCATTTGGGAAATATAAAAAATAGTGAAAGGGAATAGAGGGGAAAGGAGAAAAAATGAGTGGGAAATATCAGAGAGGGTGACAGAACATGAGAGACTTCTAACTCTGGGAAATGAACAAGGGGTGGTGGAAGGGGAAGTGGGCAGGGGGTGGGAGTGACTGGGTGATGGGCACTGAGGGGCGCACTTGACGGGATGAGCACTGGGTGTTATGCTATATGCTGGCAAATTGAATTCCAATAAATTAATTAATTAATTAATTAATTAAATTTAAAAAGAAACATGGCTACTCCATGCTTGTGCCCATTGTGTAAGCACTGACAGAGGTTGACTAACATCCACCAGATACATTTGTCCATTCTATTGACAAATAACTCCTCTGTCATGGATGCTTCCTAGCAGATACTGTTATAAGCCTAAAGATTTTTATGCCTACACTCAGTTCCATATGCCTTACTCTCTCCAGATCTTTACTAGTTGCCTAATTGCCTACCAGTTAAAAATTTAAACTTCAGTCTTCCCATCTTGTTCTGCTCAGGCCCCTGACCAACAAGCCAAGACATTTGCCAATGCTCAGACTATTTCCGTCATACAAAAATAACAGAAGTGTACTGCTGAAAGCTCCACCCACAAGAAGGACTTCATTTCATTTCTGCCTTATAGGGTATGCTCCAAGGAGGGACCATAGTGTATTAGTAGTAGTCCATCTTCAGATATCACCAGGATATTGAGCCAATCCATCCGTGAACCGGGCTAAATGATTTTTTCCTGTTTTGGTTGGTCACAGGGAACTTCTCAAGAAGCTATGCGGCAGGGGGCAGCCCGGGTGGCTCAGCGGTTTAGCACCGTTTTTGGCCCAGGGCCTGACCCTGGAGACCTGGGATCAAGTCCCACGTCAGGCTCCCTGCACGGAGCCTGCTTCTCCCTCTGCCTGTGTCTCTGCCTCTCTCTCTCTCTCTCTCTCTCTCTCTGTCTCTCATGAATAACTAAATAAAATATTTTTTATAAAAAGAAGAAGCTATGGGGAGGGTAACTCTGTCAAGACTCCTCTCACTCTTGAGAGCTTTTTCTGTATTCTTGTTTAATAAACCTCATTGCATTACTCACAGAAGAAGGAGAAGAAGAAGAAGAAGAAGAAGAAGAAGAAGAAGAAGAAGAAGAAGCAGCAGCAATGGAGTGAGCTGAAGAAAAGGTACAGGTACAAGAGAAGCAGGTAACATCGAGAAAGCAGGGCTAATATCCCTGTAAATTTATACCCTCTGATTAGCTCTCAGATGTTCTATATTATCACACAATAAATATTTCAACTTTCTTTCCAACATTATGATTGGGGGCTCCAACTCACGACAAAGTTCATGATAGGCAGTTTTAATAACATAGTTATTTGATACCCCATTGTCAGGCATTAAATTTCTACTACAGTAGCATTCTAGAAGCTTGTCCTTTCCTGTCCATCATGGTACTCCCTACCAGGCAGTCTTTGCCTTGGACTCCCCATTGGTCTAACAAAGACTTTCTCAGAGACTCTTAATTAGTGTAATATTACTACCACCACCAGTAAGGTTTCATTGTCATCTGGTTGTTAAGTGATTTAGTCCTAATAAAAAATCACAGCCTGATTGTCTAGGTTCTAAAAACACCTTTGCACTTCCTGTCTTAGATAGAGACTTGAGTGCAAGTTTATTTGGGAAATGATCCTAGGAAGCAGAGTAAAGGAATGGGAGAGAGAAAGGAAAGGGGAAAAAGTCAAGTAAGGGTAAATTTTTAACTGGTGGGCAATTAGGGCTCAATCCCATTATGGATTCTGAAAGAAATCATGTAAATGCACTTCAGATTATTCTCCCAAAGAATAGGAACTGGAATATGTGCCAGCTCCCACTGGAGCTGTAATATTTAAGTAATATTTATTACGTTCATTCTTCCTGCTCTTAATACTTCTATTGAACATAAGAAACACCTTAAAAACACAAGTTTTTTTCAAGCTCAATACCCTGGCTCCTTATTCAGGGCTTTTCACTACCAGAACCAACCTAATAAAGGGGTAGAGGTAAGTGTCCACTTCTCGCAGGCACTTTCAGAAAGGCATTAGAAAGCCTTCATGACTAAACAATGGACCTGCCCAACAGCTTGGGGATGCTGGAAATGACCTTCACTCAATGGAAATGAGACTTCAAATGCAAGACCTCTTGGAAACGAATCTGACAGAGTCAGCACAAAGCTTGAACAACCTAGCAGAGATCCCTATAGATGGCAGAGGAGGGACTGTATGGAGGAACTGGATGGAAGGGTATCATGGAGAGGACCAAGGAACTAGGAAGAAATTGTTAAAGATTCCCGATTTGTTCCTATGGCTTCTGTAACAAAATATCACAAACTGGGTGGCTTAAAACTACAAACATTTATCTAGATGCTACAAATCCAAAATCAAGATGTTGATAAGGTTGTTTCCTTCTGGAGGCTCTAAAGGAGAAACTGTCCCATGCCTCTCTCCTAGCTTCTGGTGTTTGCAGACAGTACTTGACATTCACTAGTTTGCAAATACATCACTCCATTCTCTGCCTCCGTCTTCACATGGTGTCTTCCCTTCATACGTCTATGTAGCCATGTCCAAATTTCCCTCTGCTTATATGAAAAACAGCTATTTGATTACAGCCTAATTTAATCCAGTATGGTTTCCTTTTCACTTGATTACATCTGCAAAAACATTACTTCCAAATAAGGTAACACTCTGAGATCCCTGGTGGACATGGATTTTGGGGGGGACATTATTCAACCAAGTGTAGTCTCCGAAGACAAATAACTAACCACATAGCTCTGTCCTTTTGGCCACAAGGATTTGTGGCTCCAGGAGCCAACAGAGTAGCTATTATTACACACCATGGTTTGCATCATTGGATAACTGGACAGTCAAAGTCTTCCTTTTGCATGTGCCAGAGCCAAAGTATAGTGGTAAAGCATGCCAAGAGCATTCACTAGTTCAGTGGCTCCTAAATTCCTTTACCCATAGAACCCTTTGTTCAAATGAAATTTTACAAGAGTGTTCAGAGAAATATAATAGATAAAAGCTGCTCTGATAGAAGTAGGGCTGGCAGGACCAGGGTCTCCCCCTCCTGGATTAGATTATGAGGAAAAGGAGCTTCACAGAATATTACTGGATATCCACTTATCCACTTCTCTGTTTAGTTCAAGAAGCAATTGATAAGTACCACTAACAGCAAAATAAGTACATAAAGGCTAAGAGAAGAGGTAAAGAGAAGAACAAGGTAAATTTAGAAAGGGCTAGAGAAGAGACAGTTATGGCCGTGTTATGTAATTGGTTGCAAAAGGAAAAGGAAAAGTCATAAAATACCAGCCTATGGCCTCCTGGTAAAAACAAAAGAGAGGGTAAAAGGATGACAGGAAGAGGAAGAAAGGAACTCCTTATACAAGGATTTAGAATGGTAGCTAGTATTTTATGTTCCTATGATGGACTCATGGAGGAAGCCCCAGAGTGTCCTGGGTCAAGTTTGAGGCAAATTAGCTACAAATTGCAGGCAAGTTTACACTGAGTGACTTTGAGACCTTCTGTTTCCCAAATAAGTGAATAAACAGAAGACTTTAGTCTCCAGACTCATTAATCTAATACCTTCTGTGAGTACTCAGCATGCATATAAGGTCAAATAAAAACATTCAATATATAAATAAATCAATACTAATTTATATATTTTGATTGCTCCAAAGAGAATTGTTTATATGTGGAGAAGAAAATAAATAAAATGACATTTAAAGAAAGACCCATCCCTACCCACAAACACACAAAACATTGAAATAAGTGAGACACTAAGCCATTTGATGTGTCTTTAGAGTCTTCACCAAAGCGGGGGGACTTATCTGTCAACAAGCCAAGGCATGTGAGTCAATGGGTTGGTTAAGTTTTTCTAGAGTCATGCTCCCAAGAAAGCACTTTAATTCGTTTTCTTAAATAATTTAGTTGTTTAACCTATTACTCCTTATATCTTAGAACTAGCTGAGTCTGATAGAGGGTGAAGTGGTAGGTGGAAACAATTCTCATATTAAAAAGTTCTTCTTTCCTCAGTGCTCAGAAGGGCCTGGATGAAGAAACACACCTTCAGAAATCCCTCCTTTTATTTTTTCTGCTAACAGCTCTCTGAATAAAGATTATTCATCATCTAATCCCCACCACCTTGGCTAGGGCTCTGCACCTCAGAGGCTGTCATTCCTGAGGCACAGAGAGAAGGGTTGTAGTTATCATTTCCCAAATGGTGCCCTGAACCCAGGATACAGTTTGTAAAAAGTGGGAGAGAAGAATATGAGGATGTACCGAGAACCTACTATGTTCCTGGCACTCTACTGTAGGCACTTTATAGTTATTACCTCGAGACGCCCTCAAGAAAGAGAAAGAAAATGGGTTGGAGTGGATAAATGGGCTGTTGCCAGTTAGCACATGACTGTCCTTGGTTTTGAATCCAAGCCTGTCTAATTCTAAAGTGCACAATCTTTTTTTAGTACATTATGTGTTGCTGACACTGGGCTGGCCTCTTGACCATTCAGAATCAGTTTCCTTATCTGGATATAAGATATTGTGAATCATTTGAGAATCTATATACAAGTATTCTGTAAACTATAAAACACTTAGCACACATTACTATTGTTGTAATCATGTCACTGTTGTTATTATTAACATCAGAAATTTGGCATAACTTCTGCAATCCTTGGGCACCAGGACAATTCTATAATTAATGAGCCAAAGTAAGGAAGATTATATGACAGTAATGTGGGGAATAATATTCTGATTCTTTCTGGTAGTGATATTATTATTTAAGGAAATTAGGTATTTTCTAATGAGGAAAACAATTTGCAAACTAAGTCCCACTGAATATAACACTCACTTTCTAAAAACTTACAAAAAAGCAAAAAAAAAAGTAATAAAATTAATAATCTAAATATGATAAGAAAATATCTTATTCAACACTGGCAAGTTAAGCTTTATACAAGCGGTCAAAATTTCTCATAATTCTTGAACAGCAGCTCTGTGAAAATGGATTTGTGATATCTTCTCAATTACAAACTTGTTCTTGATTTTTTTTTCCCCAAAGGCTTCATTGTGATATGCATTCACTTAAAATAAAAGTTTGTTTTACAATTTTTAATATTCTCTTTTCCTGTTTACAAAAACATCTGCTTATTATGGAAGGGAAAAAGAGAAATGCACATAAAAATTAAAATACCAGAGATAACCTATGTCAATTTGCTATGTAAAATTTTCAGGCAGTTTTTAAACCTTTCAATAAATTCAAGATTTTTTTTTTTTTTTTTAACTCTGACTCCTTTTAGCAAGCAGGCTCCCTTTTAGTGGATTTAGCACCAGTGACTTTCTAGATAGGGGGCAAAAATCTCTTCCCTGATAAAAGGAATACGTTCCAATGATCCAACTATGCAGCAACAGTTTAAAAATATAGAAGATCCACAGATCTTTTAAAAAGACCCTTATTCTTTAAGAAAAGCATTTATCCTTTAAAAAATATATTTACCATCTGAAACTCAAACTAAAGGAATATGATTGTGTCAAAATATATCTGAGGGGACAGCCCGGGTGGCTCAGTGGTTTAGTGCCGCCTTTGGCCCACTATGTGTGTGTGTGTGTGTGTGTGTGTGTGTGTGTGTGTGTGTATAATCTGAGGATCCTGGGGAGAGGCAAAGGAGGACAGAGTTGGTTAGGAGGCAGGGAAACGCTCACATGCCCCAGGCCTGTGTCCTATTTCTTGGGGCCTCCAGGTGGCCCTCCAGTACTCCCACACTAGCAATCTGAGGAGAGCTAGCTCCCCATCCCCGTCTTCATTGTGGGGCTGTGAAAAATGAGGTGCCCTAGTCTTTCTGAACCTCCTTTTTCTTACTCTGCCAAGCAAAATTGGTATTCAGGTCCTCATGATCCATTGGGTTAAATAAAATGTAATTTCTGGGGACCACAGAGCCCCACATTTTCTCACCAGTTTGCTAATGCTGGCATTTCTTTTAACCAGGGCTAAATCTTTCACTTCAGAAACAAGATTCAGTTCCCAAGTCCGGCTTAGGTAATCGTGCGGCATAAATAGGTTTTAATGAAAATGTAATCAGGTGAAATGGGAAGTCATTTTGGACTACGTGTGGGGGCAGGGTACCCTGGGCAAGAAGAGACTGGGAATGAGGAAATTCATGGAGATCTGATGTTTCCCAGAATAAACTATGTTTACTTTTAGCTGATGGAAAACAAATAAAAGCCAGGCCAAATTATTTTTGTCATTCAGTTGCAAACATAAATAATACTGCATACATAACTCCGAAGATGTGTCCCTGTGTGTAATACTGCCAGCCAGCACACAGGGTGTCCCTTGTAGTTTATTCATCAAGAAACCAAGATTCTAGAGCTGCACATGATTTTTAAAAATCATCTAGTCCAACTCCCTCATTTCCAGAAGAGGAAAGCAAATCCCAAAGAGTTAAATAAATTGCGAAAAATTTGATCTCTAGTTAATAGCTAGCATGCAGGTCCCTAGGAACTTCTTACAATCTTACTTTTATTTTGGTAATGGTCCTTCTGTGTAATTTCAACATTAAGAGCTCACACATACACTAGATGGGGTTTACCTAAACAAAGTTGCTGACCTACATCTGTTTTTACTCAAGATGTGGCCACCTTCTGTTTCCTTATAACAGCAATACCATGACACTAAAGAATTAATGGTGGATACAGAAGATAGAGTGGCTATGCTTAATTTTATATGTCAACTTGACTGGGCCACAGGGTATCTAGCTATTTGGTTAAATATCATTGTAGGTGTTTCAGTGAGGGTGTTTTAGGAGAGATTAACATCTAAATCATTAGACTTGAATGAAACAGATTGCCCTCCCTAGTGTGGGTGGGTCTCATCTAATCAGTTGAAGGCCTGAATAGAACAAAAATACTGACTCTTGACCAAGTAAGAGACGAATTCCTGCCTGACAGTCTTCAGACTTGGATACTAATTTGTTTCCTACTGTTGGACCCAAACTAAAATAGCTTTCCTGTGTCCCCAACTTGCTAGCCTTCAGATTGGAACCACACCAATGAATCTCCTGGTTCTCTGGCCTAGACTCAAACTAGAACTAAACTCTTGGCCTTCCTGGGTCTCCAGCTTGTCATTTTACCCTACAGATCTTGGGACTTGTCAGTCTCTATAATCATGTGAGTTAATTCCCTATAATAAATAAACTGTGAATAAATGAATATCTTATTGGTTCTGTTTTTCTGGAGAATCCTAATACAGGGACTTTCCTAATGTTCTTCTGTGGTGTTTCTCATGTACCTCAAAATACACTTTCAAGGAAACATTATGAGCTTTTGCCCAGCTATCAATATAAACCATTTGGTGCCACCACCATAGTTCATATACATTAAAGAACAAAGGAATGTAATGATCGTGAATTCCCAAAAGTCATTGCTGTAAAGAATACTGCAATATTCTGGTTGTCTTATGTGATCATCTGAGAAATATGAAGATGAAGTGCTTAGAGTGATAAAACTTTATTACTAGATCAGAAGTTCTCTAGGAAAGTAAATTAAACTGCTGATGATTGGCCAGAAAATGGGAAGAGAAAGAAGACTCTGATTAAAAATAGCAATAACTAGGGGCACCTGGGTAGCTCAGTTGGTTAAGTGTCTGCCTTCGGCTCAAGTCATGATCCCAGAGTCCTAGGATTGAGCCCCACAGCGGGCTCCCTGCTCAGTGGGGAGCCTGCTTCTCCCTCTACTCCTCCCCTGGCTCATTCTCTCTCTCTCTCTCTCATAAATAAACAAAATCTTTTTTGAAAAATAGCAGTAACTAGCGTATATGGAACCCACTGTATTCCAGACACTTTGCAATCATTTATTCATCCAACAGATTTTACTGAGCACTTTTTATGTGCCAGACGTTGCTCAGGGTGCTAGGGATACAACTCTGTAAAAACAGACTTGATTTCCTGTTCTCTTGGATCTTAACAGTTTAGAGAAGGGAGATAGGCAAGTAACAAAAGTGGTGGAGAAAAACAAAGTAGGGAGGTGGGAGAGGGAGTACCAAGTAGAAAGGGTTATAATTTTTGGTAGGCTTGTCAGAGAAGGCATTACCAAAGCTGAGGTAACACTTGAGAAAAGAGCTGAATGAAGGAAGTGAGGGAACAAGTCACATGGATGGGACTCAGGAAGTGCAAATGGCTTAAGGCAGATGGATGTTTGTATACTTGAAGAACAGCAAGAAGACTAGTGGGGCTGAGTTTTTAGCAAGAAAAAAAGTAGTGGAAGACAAGTTATAAAAACAATGATGAGCCAAATCATATAGAGTCTTGAGTATTTGTGAGATAGACAGTAATGTTGGTATACATGAGATAACTGGGGCTCAGCGTGGTTTATAATTCTTCTACAACTTAGCTAGTAAATGATGGAGCCTAGCATAGACCTACATATATCCATCTGGGCCTAATGCTTTTACTCTTTCCACTTCATTACATTGTTTCTCCAGAAAAAGCTTCAAGCCTCTCCAATTGTATTGTATATTCCTAATACAGAGTTTTCAGTAAATATTTGCCTTTTTTTTTTTTACCACCGAACATATGACATATCCTTCTTACTTGGAAGGAAATCCCCATTGTGTGAATCTTGGCTTGTCATAGTAAAACTAAATGGCCACACAGTCTTTCTCCCTAGCCCATAGCATGCTGGAATGAGAGCATGGGACTCTGCCCTAGACTTTGAATCATGAGTGTGTAGTCCAAAAAGACAGGGTCAGGTGGCCATATGAGGTGTCTAGCAATGCTGGTGGCAAGGGTCCAGCAGAGGCAGTAGTAGGAGTAGCACTACCACCAGAGGTGCCTACGGCAAGACCTTGGTGGTATTCCTTGATTCCTCCCACTTTCTCAGCCTGGTTTCATCACTTTCTAACAAAGTTGTAAGACAAAAGAGGTGAGGGAACATGTCCCTCAGCTCCAATGATGTACTCATGTCGGGAAAAATTGTGCAAGGCTTTGGAAAGGAAAAAAACATGACCGAGTGTCCTCTTTAACATACCCTTCCCAGCTACCTCTGCCTTTTATCATTTTTGAGTGATTTTATAACTCAGTAATTTGTAGAAAGCTGAGAATAATACAAATGATTCTTCTCCATGCAAATGCAAATTAGTTGTGTCAGAATGCATTCTTACTTTCCTACATGATCATGTGGTACTGTAAATTTACCTTTCAACCAGTTTTAAGTTCTCATCACACTCCCTTAGTAATTAATGAGTTAAAATCTATGTTGCTGCATCCTATTTACTTGTCAAATCATTTCCATATTCTTTAGCTGCCTTTATATATATGTATGGTATCATGGAGCTTTTCAACCAGTAACATCTTACTGGTTCCCTTAACAATTAATAAGTTAAATAAAATCCATGATGTATGTTCATTTCATATTTGTATCAGAGGCATGATTTTTCCACTCGAAAATATTACTCTTTAACAATAGTAAATAATAGGAAAATCACACCACTGTCCTATCTTTAGCTTGGTGCTCTCTCCTTCTCCTTCTCTTCTCCTTCTCTCTCTCCTTCTGACCTCCACCCACCACAAACAACCCCATACCTCCAGAGACAGGAGGCCTAGATCCTGGTCTTAGCTCTCACCTTAACCAACTTGTTAACTCATATAGCCTCTCTGGACTTCAGTTCCCTCATCTTTGAAATAAAGAGGATAAATTCTAACTCAGCTCTGACTTCCCATGACTGACTGCATCACATGCCCTTAGATTTCCTCATTATCTTTTGTGAGTTTCTCATCCCTTTTCCCAGATACTCTGCTGTATTTACTTCCCCTTATTTCTCTTTGTGCCTCAGCATGATGCCCTACTTTCCTTCTTACTTTCTCAAGGTTCAAATTCTCAGTATTCAGCTTCCTGTCTCCCCCCACCTCAACACACAAACACACACACACACACACACACACACACACACACACACGAATATAAATGTCTTTGTGGGAACCAAAAGGCAATAACAAACTTGTAGTTATTATAGGATTACATGGAAGAAACAAGTAATTTCCACTCTGATTTGCTCTTAATCCTTCCAAAGGAACTACCTCAAAACAAAACAAACAAGTGCTTCACTAAAAAACAAACTAGTTGAACAAACTACTGCTCTCACTATTCAGAGGTAGATAATAATAGCATCAATGATAGGCTTTCTTTTTTCTTCTCCATTTCCCTTGACAGAACCACAGACAGGCTTCCCCAGCTAGGTCAGGAGAATGTACATTGTTTGTAGCTTCCAGACAACTTCTCCGGCCTACGTGGGAGAAGTCAGGAGTCCCTGATTCTTTCCCTGTGCTTCATACAACAGAGCCAGAGATCTTGAGGCCTGCCATCCTCAGGGAATCTGCTCTCACAAATGCTTTCATATGCGTTTTTCTACCAAGTTCAATTAAGAATTTAAGTGGATCTTAAGAAAAGATCCAGGAAGAAAGCCAAATTAGATTCTCCAGAGTTGTTTTTAACAGTAATTGCTGGCCAGCATGATGTGATTCCTGAGCTTTCTTATAGCTCATAAACTGTCATGGGGTGTTTGGAGGTTGAAGGGATTGTGCCAAACAGAAAGGCCAGAAGAACTTCCAGGCCAAGGATATCCCTGTGCAAAGTCAGGACTCTTTAAAGAACCCCAGGAGTTCACTATGGCTGCAGCAAGAGGGCATGTAGAGGCAAGAAGGGAGCTGGGGAGAGGATGAAGAGGAGGCAAGCCCTCGAAGATAAGGTGAGAGCAAGACTACAAGGGCCAAATTGCTGCCTGTACTACCAGGTAGCTCACAAAGATTTGTCTCACAAATCTGTCAGATTTGCTACCTTGTTAGTTTATAATTCAGCAAAACATGGCAGTGTGACTTCTGAAATTTACCCTTCAAGGTAGTCATTCAAACCAATAGCATTTCCCCAGAGACAAATACCAAGTAGCCATTTGACCCTAAACGTTTGCTGCAAATGGATGTGTAGTTGGGAGTTTTTGTTTTTCTCCATGCAAACATAGGTGAGTGACATTCTCTCTCCCCCCACACCTCACCTTCCAGAATCAAGAACACATGGAGCAGTCATCAGTAAACATGCATAGTTGCAATAACTCCAAATACTTTATGGTGCATTAACAACCCAGGAATTTGGGTGGAAGAACATGATCATCTTCTGTCAAAGAATTTCAAACACGGGGCACCTGGGTCGCTCAGTGGTTAAGCATCTGCCTTGGCTCAGGTCATGATGCCAGGGTCCTGGGATCGAGTGTGACATCAGGCTCCCCGCAGAGAGGCTGCTTCTCCTTCTACCTAAGTCTCTGCCTCTCTCTATGTCTCTCATGAATAAATAAAATCTTTAAAAAAAATAATTTCAAACATATATTCACTTGATCGATTTTGCTCTCCTAGGGATGATATGGACAGGTGCTGCTTTGTTTAATGACTAGCACTAGGGAAGGCATGCCTCCCATGCCTGGTGAATTTATGATAAGGAGAGGCCAGGAAAGAGGGAATGACACTTTGATAAACTCACCCAGTTGCCTGAATCTAAAATCTTCTGTTCCAAGGCCCTGAACAGCCCTGAACAGACTCAAGATAGCAGGTTTGCCTTCAATGTGTTCCTACCTCACACACACCTTCATCCTTGCTCTGTCCCTTTCCTACTGAGACACACCAGGCATCTTAGTCAGCTCAAGCTGCCATAACAAAATGTCATAGACTGAGTGGTTTAACAGAAATTCCAGTCTGGAAACTGGGAAGCCAAAATTAAGTTCCTAGCAGGGTCAGTGAGCGATGACAGCTGTCCCTCCTTGAGTAGCAGACTGCTGCCATGGGCTGCATCTTCACATGGCCTTTCCTGTGCTCAGAGAGAGAAAGAGATTTCCTTTTTATAAGGGCACTAATCCCATCATAAAGTCCCCACCCTCATGAATTCATCTAATCTACATACCTCCCAATGGCCAAAACTCCAAAGGGGGTTACACTGGAGTTAAGGCTTTAACCTTTTGTCCCATCTTTAATCTTCAGAACAAATTAGTAGTGTTTCTTTTATAATCCTATAACTTTTATTGAGTGATAGTGCATTTGTGCCCTTGGTGTTCTTTTCTTGGAAGAAGCTTTGTCATTTTTCACAATATGGACCAGGTGAGAATTTTCCAAATATTCAAGTTCTTATTCCTTTTTGCATAACAATTCCTTCTGCAATTCATTCTTCTCTTCTCTCATTTTATTCTTCTCTCACCTCACTTCTCTCATTCCTCAGTGGTGGGGTCAAGCCACTCCTTTTTTTTTTTTTTTTTTTTTGTATATTTTTTTATTGGAGTTCAATTTGCCCACATATCGTATAACATGCAGTGCTCATCCCATCAAGTGCCCCCCCTTAGTGCCCCCCTCAGTGCCCGTAACCCAGTCACCCCATCCCCCCACCCACCTCCCTTTCCACCACCCCTTGTTTGTTTCCCAGAGTTAGGAGTCTCTCATGTCCTGTCTCCCTCACTGATATTTCCCATTCATCTTCTCTCCTTTCCCTTTAATTCCTTTTCACTATTTTTTATATTCCCCAAGTGAATGAGACCATATAATGTTTTTCTTTCTCCGACTGACTTACTTCACTCAGCATAATACCCTCCAGTTCCATCCACGTTGAAGCAAATGCTGGGTATTTGTCGTTTCCAGTCAAGCCACTCTTTCAACACTTTCTTAGAAATCTCCTCAGCTAAGTATCTAATTTCATAACTCACAAGATCTGCCTTCCACAAAACACTAGAACATGGTTCGGCCAAATTCTTTGCCACTCCATAACAAAAATTATCTTCCCTCCATTTTCTAATAACATGGTCCTCATTTCCATCTGAGACTTCCCAGAATTGCCCTTAATGTCCATATTTCTAGCATGCACGTCAAACCCTTCCACCCTCTACCCACTTCCAAAGTATCTTATCTTCCACATGTTCAGGTATTTGTTACAACAGCATCTCCTACTTAGTATATTCATATATATGTGAATGATATGGAGAGATTGATTGGTTGATTGATTATAAGGAATTGGCTTACACACTTATGAGGCTGAGAAGTCCCAAGATGTGCAACTGGCAAGCTGAGAGACTCAAGAGAACCAAACATATAAGTTTCATTCTGAGTCCAAGTCCAAAGGCTGGAGAAGACCTATGTCCCAGCTAGGGACAAGCAGAGAATCCTTTCTCAGCCTTTTTATCCTAATTCAGGCCTTTGACAGATTGGATGAGGCCAACTCACACAGGGGAGGACAATCTGCTTTACTCATTCAAATGTTAACCTCATTCAGAAACATCCTTACAGACATGCCCACATATAATGTTTAGCTAAATATAACCTCGGGGCCAGGTCAAGTTGACACATAAAATTAAGCATCACACCAAGGCAATCTATCTAGACCTGCTTTCTTATTTTTTCCTTACATGTCTTACTCTAGCTTCACCTGTTTATCACAATTCTCTGATTTTGTCCAATAATCAGAGCTTTTCTAAGAGACTGCTTGATTGCCCTAAAAATTACTACTAAGATATTGATGAGTGCAAATGACTTAACAATTATTTGGCCTATTCCATTTAACTTGTACTTAAGGGGAAAAAAATTCTGTTGTGTTGTGGTAAAATACATACAGCATAAAATTTACCATTTAGCCATCTTAAATTGAGATTAAGTAACCTCACAATATTGCAAAGCCATCACCACTATTTCCAGAACTTTTGCAACACCCCAAAAGGAAATCTCATACCCATTCCCTGCCCCCTAATCCCCAGCCCTGGGCAACCACAAATCTGCTTTCTATCTCCATGCATTTGCTTATTCTGGGTATTTCATATAAGTAGAATCATACACTATGTGATCTTCAGGGTCTGGCTTCCTTCACCTAGCTAAGGAAGATTGTTAGGAGGTGAAAATGGACAGTGGAATATATTTTGTAATATAAACATTTTGAAGTATCTTTAAAATTACACCAACTTTCTTTTTAACTATTTTATTTTACCAAGATTTAGGAAACTCATCTGTGATCCATCTCCCCCAGACATTCCACTTTATGTTATTCTTTCTTTCCATGGAAGTTTGAGGCAGCCAAATACCAGCTAGCAGCAGGCCAGGATGGAGGATGTGAGTGAGGATGCTTCAGAGAGCACATTTCCCTCATCAGAGAGGCCCTCCTTCCCTGCAAGCGACCTGGCAAAACCATGAGAGTCATAAGGTCATTCAGCCCTAAGGGACACAAGAATGTTTGTCCCCTGACACTTTAGGTCTTGATGAAAATAAAAGCAAGCACATCTCTGGCAGCAAAGTAAATTATTCATGGGCTTTATTTAAAAAGAAAGACAATATTTACAGGAAAAAAAAAGTAGACACCACTTCAATTCCAAAAATCATTTCAGAAAAAGAACATTCCTAAACAAATGTGAGTCAAAGATACTGCCTTCATGGTTCGCACAGCACAGCTACTGAAATATCAAAGGACCCCAGGTTTGCTTAGATACTGGTTTCTATAACATGGGTAATTTGAAAGGATGCATAGCTTTACTGGGAATGTGCTGTGCAGATGGCCAGCCCAGACTTCAAGTCTGCTAACTTTTGTGGGAAAAGAGCAGTTTGGCAGCCCCCCAGTCTAAAGGGTCTGAGAATGGCATGCCAGCAGGGCTCGGGCCTCAGGAGTTGTTCTAAAACACTGAAGCCCTGGAGGCCCCACTTAAGGGTTTCAGCCTGTGTCACAGATTTTATATGCTGCAAACTCCCACAGTTTTATTTGGTCTAACAAACATACCTAAATAGAAGCTTTACTTTCTCAGCTCTTCCTTTCTACCAATCTCCTATTTTTATTAATAACCAAATGCAAATAGGTGGCAAATATTTTCAGTCTTTATTTCAATCCTGTTACTATTTATATTTTTGCCAAGATCAAAGTCTAGATTCATCCTCAAATGAGTTCATGTTGTTTTCCTGCTTCTGTTTCAAAATATGGACCACGTAGTCTTTATAATTTTATTCCATGATGACTAGCTTAGATTTAATCATATACACAAGCTTTGGTAACTCTATAAACAAATCCATGTGAGGATAAAATGAAGACCATAGGCCCAGTCTGAGCACAAAAGCCTTTTTTTTTTCTTCTTCTTTTCAGAAGTTTCTGAAGTCTGTAACCAAACACAGTGGATTCTGGTTAAAAATTCACAATTCTTTTCTAAATAATATCATTTCTCTTTTTATGGGGTCTGTCAGCACAAAAGGATCCCTATTTAACAGCATAGATATTTACATTCAAAAGACATGATTACAAGGCTAGGTTATTGGATTTTAAAAATACACCTGAATCTATCCATACAAATAAATGATGTCTCCTTTAAATAGATAGCAACATTCCAGGGATATTGCTATTGTTCAAAATGATTTTGGAACTCCAATTAGGAACTGCCTTCCTTCACACACTGAGTGAATTGTTTCAAATGTCCCCAATGGTTAAAAAATATATAAATACAAAATAAAAATAAACAAAAATAAATATAAAAAATATTTTTTCTCATTTTCAGATACAACCAAATCACTCAGTAGAGCAGATGGCAATTAACTGGATAGAACTACTTTAGCCTAAATAAAATGTAACTAAAATATAAGACAGCTTTTCTTTAATATGATTCCTTAATTATTTTCAATGAAAATTCCAAAAAAAGTTCCTAAAACATTTAGAACAAAAGCAGTATGGTTGAAAGAAGTTGTCTAGACCTCCAAAGCAGCTCCTCTGAAAAGGAGGACTTTCATTTGAATATATGGAGGTTTGGGGTTTGTTTGTTTGCTTTAAGATTTTATTTATTTATTTGAGAGTCAGAGCAGGAGCAGGGGGAGGGGGAAGGAGAGGGAGAAACAGACTCCTTGCTGAGCACATAGCCAGACTTGGAGTTTGATCCCAGGACCCCAGGATCATGACCTGAGCCAAATGCAGGCACTGAACTGACTGAGCCACCCAGGTGCCCCATGGAGGGTTTTGTTTTGTTTTTAAGAAAAATAGGCTATCTTATTTGATTTTCATAGAAACTCCATGTTATTGGTGACTGGATAAGGGAGTTGGCTGTTTACCCCAGGATATAACTTACCCAATTTTTGAAGGGCAAAACCTGAAATACTTTCATAGGACTCTGCTTTAGTTATGTCTTCCAAACCAAAATGTTCTTATGGATATACAATCTAGAAGTCAATATTTGTGCTATGCAGAACAGATAAAGGTATATTCAATGCACACAAGAATATTAACAAAATACTAAAAAATTAAGTCTGCTCTTTAGAATTTATACTTTTGGTTTCAAAATCTTGTTTCCAAAGTTAATTTCATTAAGCACGTTGATGACTGGGTTGCAAGAATAGCATGTATTGGAACGTTAGACACTATACAAATTAAGCAAGTTTTGTATCTCACCCACATAGAGATAAATAATATAGGTATAGGTATTGTTTGCATTCCTGTTGATGAAAGGGAGAAGGAAATTCTTGCATGCTGACCACCTATTGTACACAAGGACTGAACATATTACTAATCTTATCCTCTCCACATCTCTAAAGTAAATATTTTTAGCCCCATTTATAGCTGAAGAAACTGAGGCTTGGGAAATTTAAACAGCAGAATGATGGCACATCACTGGCAAGTGGGAGAGAGGCACTCAGAATTAGCTGCCCAGAGGCAGAGAAAAGTCAAAGATCATACTCATGTGGTTTTTTTTCTCCCCTCCCCCAAAATTAATGTGCTCATTCCTCCTAATGTTTTTCATTAATCTCAATAATTCTTGTATCATACTTTTCTGCAGAATGAAACAGTACAATTACCTCCCTATCTGGGAAAACAAAATGTTCGACGAATTTTTATCATGTTATTTATACTAGGAGCCTTTGGAAACCAGTTAAGTGCTTGAACCGGTTAAGTGTTTGGATGGGACATATAAAAATAAAGCAAGCTAAATAAAGAATTGTTGAAGTGAATAAAGCAAAGGCAAAAATCATGATTCTGAGTTAAAAAACACTCACAGCCTTAATCATCTATGGAGCTAATAGGTTAAAGATTTAACTCAGGAAAAGGATAAAGAGGAGATCCTTCAAATAAAATATAAGAGGAAATTGAGAATTAACAGCGGGCATTTCACTTGACCTTAGAGACATATTTAACTCGTGACTTTTTTTGTTTTTAAGAATGTTTCTGATTTGTTGTTGTTGTTGTTGTTGTTGTTGTTAATGGCCTCAATTTTCCAGTTTATCTCTCAGCTTACTTGGCATGGTAAAGCTTCTTTCATTTTTACCTTTTATTTTCTTGTTCAGCCCTTACTGACTGACAATTAGAAAGGAAACACTCTAAAATAAAGCACCTGGTTTGAGTAATGAATTTTTTCATTATTCTGATGGATAACAATCTATTTTTTTTTAAATATTTTATTTATTTATTCATGATAGAGAGAGAGAGAGAGAGAGGCAGAGACACAGGCAGAGGGAGAAGCAGGCTCCATGCCGGAGCCTGATGTGGGACTCGATCCCGGGACTCCAGGATTGCGCCCCGGGCCAAAGGCAGGTGCTAAACCGCTGAGCCACCCAGGGATCCCCAACAATCTATTTTCAAAATAAATACAGGCTCCATAATTTACTAATATTTTATGAGGTTCTTATTCCTGCAGGGTTTCACACTCATTGTCTTCTGTCTTTACCATTCATCACCCAAACTAACACCACCCAAATCCTAAAAGGGGTTAAACCTGAAGTGACTGATGTTTTGACAGCGATGTGGCCAAAAAATTATCTTACCCAGAAATTTAGACTTGTGAATATGTTATCTGAGGAGCTCTCAAATCTCAAAATTAATTGCATAACTCTGGCCTTTTTTTGTTTGTTTTCTGTAAGTCTGTGTCAGTTTCTATGCTAAAAGAATAAACAGAAACTCATATGCATTGCTCATCTTAAATTGACATCTTATGAAGCCGAGCTGAGTACAGAATTTTCTTTTACTTCAAAGGACCTACCACGGGGTATAGAGAAAGAAAGGATTGGGTCCTTCCAGCCAAACATTGCCCTCTGGCACTCATACTCAACTCCCCTGGGATTAAAAAGGGCAAATTCTGGCCCCTTGTAGCCCTAGGTAACATTTCCCACAACCCCTGACTCGTAAATATTGACATTTGGGAAAAACAAGAGCAGGAAAGAAAAAAAAAAAAGCTTTACCCCAGAAAAAAAGTTGCTTTCAAGTTGAAATGTTCATATAATTTTTCTAAAGCCTAATTTATATCAAAAATACTTCTACAATTTTAAATAAAATATACCTCATCTTAATACCTTAAAATATAGTCTTATCCATCAATAACTAGAGAATATAGAAAATAAAATTTTTTGACAGTTTTAAAATTTATTTTTCCATCAGGAAAATAGTTCTAACTAACAGGACTGGGTTGATGCAATTTTGTAACTATAACAATATTCTCAGAGAAAAACTTTTTTTGCTGAATACTAATTTTTAAATCATAGTGAATTTAAATTATTTACTTTCAGCAAAATCTTTCTTTACTTTTACGTATTTGTCCCTTCGTCCTGTGCTTCAAAAAACATAAATAATACGGTTAGCTAAGACCTATGAGAAATTTTCCCAGGCCCTAGCCGGCTTGCTTCCACTGTGGAACTACAGCGCACCCTGGTGGTCATTACTGTTTTTACAACGGTTTATGTGTGTGAATGACGAAAATTACAAACCAAATAAAAGAAGGCCTAGTGTTCAGGCTTTTAGAAAATAAAGTATCAAGAAAAAGATCTGTAGAGTGGCTCTCTTAAATCAAAATTATGAATAGGTCTCCTTATAGTTCCTAAAATAATATACCTTAAGAATGGTTTAGTAAAGTTACTGATGAGTCATGGACATGCACTGATACAATTTTAACATTCATCTATTTTCATAATATCCTTTCTTATGAGTTTTCCAATTATCTGAAAGCGTTTCAAAAGCAT
This sequence comes from Canis lupus baileyi, assembly GCF_048164855.1. Lineage (NCBI taxonomy): Eukaryota > Metazoa > Chordata > Mammalia > Carnivora > Canidae > Canis > Canis lupus. The sequence continues at coordinate 47,214,892 of NC_132850.1, forward strand.
TTAAGGGGGAAAATAGTGATAAAGTAAACTAAATATCTTATCATCCCTGGGAGGATTCTTTTCTGCTTTGTGCCATAGGTACAATAAGCACCATCAAAAGACCAAAAAGAAAAGATGCACCCATCATAAGATTTTTTCCTAGCTGTCAAATTTTAGCCAACATGAACCTAATTAATCAGGTTCATTTCCAGTCTTAAAAGGGAAATGTATTTTTAATCTTTTTTTCCCCTAAAAGCAATGACAATTTCATATGCTTTTCTTTCACAGCTAACAATACAATTGATGCAAGACCTTGTGGACAAAATGGCGATTCACAGTAACTAATAATTTAGTATGTGTTTTTAGGACTTTATAGCCATTCTTTTATCTAATCCTTTCAATGGCCTTATCAAATTAAGGATAAGTATCTTTCTCTTACAGAGTATGACACTAAGGCTTAGGGATATGAAATAACTTACTCAAGGTCACTCAGCTGATGAGTGAAAGAAGGGACCGAACCCTTCTCCAAAGCCCATGCTCAGGCTCTGGCACATAGTAGGCCCTCAAATGTTGGTTGACCCAGTGAACAAAATATACCTGCTGCAGGATAGTAGAGGTAAGCCTGTATTAGATCCAGTCTTTTGAATCTCCATCTGGTAATTTCTCCAGTAAGGTTTAGACATACTTTAACTTTTCTCTTGCATCTGCATGTAATTATACTCTTCTGAGCCTATGAAGTACCTTCTATTTTTCAGAAAAGAACAAAGCCGCACTAGTAGGCCAGAATCATCTGAGTCTCACACTTGAGTTGTTTTATACACAAGGCACTAACAGGATATTTATAATTTTTGTGCCATAGATCTTTTTGGAATCCACTGGAATCTACATCCAGTGAAGTTTCTTGGAACCCTTACCAAGATAATCATATTAAACATATTACAAAGGCAACCAACTATTTAAAATATTTTTAAAAAATTAATTGGTAATATATGTGGTCATTTATTAATCCATTAATAATGAGATTAGCATGAGTAACAGATTTAATAACCATTATATTGACATAAATGGTATTTTGAAATATCTGTAACTATTGCAATAAATTAATGTATCTGTAACTTCGAATGGTAAGAGATATTGCTATATTAATGATATGTGACACAGATTCATAATTAAAGAAAAAGTCAAAAAAAATTAAAAAAAATAATAATAATAAAGAAAAAGTCAAATTTCAGTTTGAAATTAATGAAAGTCAATTTTTTTTCATCCAAGTTCATGGGCCCCTCATTCCTCAAATTAAGAAATCATTAAAATAGTTACCTGTAGGCAAATCTTTTGAAAAACTAAATTATAAAAAATTTATTAAATTCAAAAAATGCTTTCAGAAAATATGGTTATTTACATTTATATATATTCCCATCAATTACTATGTGAGATATTCACTTTAATATGAATGGTCTGATGTGAGACGAGTCTCCAAAAATAAGCATGGCTGATTCTGGGAAGGCATTAAAACAGCTTTGCCTGAATCTTATGACATTAATTAGCAAACAACCACTTATCAATTGCCTATAAAATCCTATCTGATTTAGCAAATATTTGTTGAGCAGCTACTATGTACCACTTCTGGAAGTGTTAGTAAATACATAAAAAATGAATAATTTTGTATTATTTGTTTGTGTAGCACTTTATAATCTTCAAAGCAGTTCTATATACATCCTTCATCCAAGCCTAATTACAACACTGAGAGGTTAGCAAAGTCTGGAGACATTCATTAATTCTGTATTTCCACAATAAACACCACTTCAAATACATAGTAGACATTCATTAAGTGCTAACATTGTGCTCTGTTCTTATCCCTTAAACAAGCCGCTGTATTAGGGTTGCCAGATAAAATGTTGAACACTCAACTAAATGTAAATTTCAAGTAAACAACAAACATTTAGTAAAAGTGTGTCACATGCAATATTGTAACACACACTGTATTCATTTAGTGGAGCTGCCATAACAAAGTACTATAGCCTATGGGACTTAACACACAGGAATTTATCTTCTCATGGTTTTGAAGGCTAGAAGGCCAAGATCAAAGTGTCAGTAAAGTTGGTCTCTTATGAATCCTTTCTTCCTGGCTTGTAGATGTCCATTTTCTCACTGTGTCTTCACATGGTCTTCCCTCCACACTTGTCTGTATCCTAATCCCTTCTTATAAGACTCCAATCATATTAGATTAGGGCCGATCCCAACGACCTCACTTTGTCTTAAATGTCTGTTTAAAGGCTCTATCTCAGGGTAGCCGGGTGGCTCAATGGTTGAGTGTCTCTCTGTGTGTCTCTCATGAATAGATAATTTAGGGGGAAAAAAAAAGGCTCTATCTCCAAATACTTTCACAATCTGAGCTACTGAGGTTTAGGGATTCAACATAAATTGGGTGGGGGGACATAAATCAACCCATAACACAAACTAAAATATTCTTAGTTCTTACTTGACATTCAAATTTAACTCAGCATCCCATATTTTATTTGCTAAAGCTCTGCAGTTCTCTGGATTTCTCTACCTCAGAGCTCTCTCTACGGCAGAAACTCAGCCATGGGTAGAAAAGAAGCCAAAAGTGCAGGGAAGTTAAGTGTAGTGCCAGCAGCCAGCAATCAATGCTGGATGTAGTTTAAGGGATAAAGACACCAGCTTCCTCTCTCCATCTCTCTCTGGGAGATAATTCTGAGCATGTACTACAAAGTCTTCTAGAGGTTCCCAGTGGGTTGGAGCCCCAACTTCCCATTAATACTCCCTAATTCCTGCCCCTCCCAACACACACACACACACACACACACACACACACACACACACATGCACACCGTCTTCCTTCCCTTCCCTACCTCTCCTTTCCACACCCATTCTGCACCTCCTGGAGTCACCTCCCAAGTAAATTTTCATATTTACATCTTTGCCTCAGCTTCTGCTTCTGAGGAAACTCAGCCTAAAACAAAATGTTTATTGAACTAAATCCTCATTTTCAGATGAGAGCTTTGGAGAGTATAGCAGATGCTGATGAGCATGGGGATGGAGAGTGCTGGGCCTTCTTTCCTTTATTCAGCACTGCCTCAAGTATCAATCATTACACTCCTGTCCTGTACCAGGCCCTGCAAGAGTCCCTTTAGAGTATCTCGGTTAATCCTTTCAACTACTCTGCATGGTGGCTAGCTATTGTTACAAATGGGGAAATGAACGCTCAGAGAGATTTTCTGAAGTCATGTAGCTATGGCAAATGTCTTTTGCTTAAAAGTGAGTTGAGAACACATAATGTCTATATATGAAAAGATAACTACAAACATAAGACAGTACGTGGAAGTACAGAATGGTACTCAGAGAGGAAGTCCTACGGGAACCCAAAGAGAGATAAGGGTGAACAATAGGGAAGTGTTCACATGGGAGCTTAGACCCCAGCTGAGTCTTAGCAGATATGTTGGATTCAGCTGTGAAAGGAAAGGCCGGGAGAGTGTTCTGGGGTGGGTGAGCACAGTGCAGAAGCAGGGCTGGGCAGGTGTGCTGTGACTATAGACAGACAGATGGCCTGAGGGTAGGGAATAGAGGACAAGGCCTTATTGCAGACCCTCCCCAAAGGGCCAGGGAAAAAAAAAGGATAAAGAAAATTCTTTTACTGCACCAAGGTAATGGGGGAAATAGCATCATGAACCAGAAACTGGGAAGCTGGGTATAAGAAGATGAGCAAAATAACTCCCTCAGGGTATTCCCATTTCTCTAAAAATTATACTCTTAAGGTTTTCTAAATGATCTGGAATTGCCACTGTTCCAAGCTCAATAAAAGTAACTCAAGTGGGTGAGGCACTTATTTCTTCTCTACCCTTCCTATCCCACACCATGACCTTGCCTAGTGCTAAAGACCACAATCGGTCAATTGCTAACTGTAGAGGACATCGGTTGTTTCTGCTTGCCCAATATCGCCCAGCCCCCCCAACTCACCTGGTAAGGACATTCGTCTTTGTCATAGCTGTGTCATTCCATGCAGTACAGGAGAGTCTGAGCCACCCTCTATCCCACTTCACTCCTCCCACCAACTCCCCCCTCCGCCTCGCCCCAGCCCAGCTACAAAAATAAGTACAGAGCCCAGACCTGGCCAATTAGACCATCCTATACCTCCTTCACAGCACAAATCAGGAACAGGCGAGTGACTGGAGCCAAGCCAATCATTAATTGTAACTGTTATTAAGAAATAACAAGAAATACTTCTTTCTACTACAATTAAGGTCCATAGTAGGAGTTAGGGGTTATAAATTAAGGGTTAAAGATCAAAAGATGAGAGGAGGGCTGGGAAAAAAGCAAAATCATTTGAACCTCTGGATCCAGCCACATTTGAAGTTAGCTGAACTCCAGAACTTTCCAACTACATCAACAATTTTTTTTTGCTTTGAGAAAAAGAAATTAGACTTCAATAACTTGCTACCAAAAAAGTTTTTATATAGTTAATTTTACTAGCTTTTTATTAAACGTGTCCTGCCTGTACCAATAGCCCACATCATCTTAGAGATGATTTTATTGAAATCCCTTCATTGGCCCCCCTAGGTGTATATTACTCCTCCTCTCAACTCTCTGCCTCCCACATCTAATTTATTTGCATTTACTTTGAAGAACTTTTAAAAGTTCTAGCAGCACACTCTCCCACATGTGGCCACTAACAAAGGAGGATATCCAGAAAAGCTTCCAAAAAGAAGAGAGCAGCAAATGGCCCAGCCCAGATAACAACTGAAGTGCTAGCAGACACCTTGATTTCAGCCCAGTGCATACCTGAGCAGAGAATCCAGCCATCTGACCTATCAAAAGTGTGAGATAATCAATGTGGGTTAGTGTAAGCCACTTTCTGGTGATTTGTTACCCACAATAGAAAACTGACACAGGCCAGATGCAACAACTTGTTTTTCACCCTAGAAGGGATATGTTAACATGCCCTAAATGACTAAGTAGGACCTTAGAAAACTGAAATGGAGACATATGGGCAGTTTCCAATGAAGCAGGGTAGCTGGAACACCTATATTCTGTGGAGCCTTCTTTACCAAAAAAAGTAGTTCTCCCAACTGTGCTTAAAGAGTTTAGGGATCCCTGGGTGGCGCAGCGGTTTGGTGCCTGCCTTTGGACCAGGGTGTGATCCTGGAGACCCGGGATCGAATCCCACGTCGGGCTCCCGGTGCATGGAGCCTGCTTCTCCCTCTGCCTGCCTCTCTTTATCTCTCTCTGTGTGTGACTATCATAAAAAAAATAAAAATAAAATAAAAATAAAAAGAGTTTAGTCTCCCTCTGCCTGAAGAACTTTCCTGGAATACTGCAGAGAAAATATCTAAAGGCTTAAGAAGATTGGAACTTAGAGCTCCAGCCTCAGACACAAAGACAACAGCCTTACAAAAACTGTCAAACCAGCTCCACAATTTTTGTAACAAATTGTGTGTGTGTGTGTGTGTGTGTGTGTCCTAGTGTTTCTGCTTTTCTGGTTGAATCCACAGTGATAAAGGAGAGGTCACTGTTACTAATTCCATGTTCAAGGTATGTCCTCTCTGGGGCCCCTGGGTGGCTCAGCAGTTGAGCATCTATCTGCCTTTGGCTTGGGGCATGATCCCAGGGTCCTGAGATCCAGTCCCAAATCTGGCTCCATGCAAGGAGCCTGCTTCTCCCTCTGCCTACGTCTCTGCCTCTCTCTCTTTCTCTCTCTCTCTCTCTCTGTGTGTCTCATGAATAAATAAATAAAATCTTTAAAAAAAAAGATACATTATCTTTGTCTTAGGCCCTGGTGTTAGTTGGACAGTAAGGGTCAGGGCCAGGGTCTCTAACAAGAAGATATGGAGTAGGGACAGCTACTAATATTCCATTTTGCAGCTTAGACAGGATCACACTAGCATTCTGTTTTGCAGCCTTCCCAGAAATGACATTGGCAAAACATCTTAAAATAAGACAATTAATCACAAGACATTTGTCCCTATAAGGGCAGTTAGGACATAAGCCACCAGATGTCAGCAAACATAGCATCAACACATTGACATTAACCTAAAAGGTAGACAGATACTTGACCAAAGCCCTGATTGGCATGACTTGGCACACCTTCGGCTCAGGACATGATTCCAGAGTCCCAGAATCAAGGCCCACTTCGGGCTCCCTGCATGGAGCCTGCTTCACCCTCTGCCTATGTCTCTGCCTCTCTCTCTCCCTCTGCGTGTGTCTCTTGTGAATAAATAAAATCTTTTTAAAAATGGGGTTTTTTGCTCCAAAACCTATATTTTTTTCAAAAGTGTTACCTTGATATTTCTCTTTATTCTCAGGGAGAGGCAGGAAGGCTGTTTAAGGAATGTGAAAAATCTAAAAAAAAAAAAAATGTATCCATTTGGTTTATATCTAAAGGAAGAAAAATAGGCTGGCTATAGCAATCAGGCTTCAATCAAAGAAGCAGTTACTAGAGTATTATGAGAATAAGAGATTTATTATAGGAAATAGACCACACACAAATGTGGGAGCAGCTGAGGAAGTGAAGGTCGAAGGATTTGAGAAAGTCATTAACTAGTTCTCAAAAACCCCTGGCATGAGTAAGTAAGTTGGAGCTTGCAGGAAAATCTGAGAAACAACTATACCCAGCTGTTTCAGTGGGATCATGAAGGGGGAAACTATTCCCTCTGTGGAGCTATAACCTCTGTGGGCCTGCAGTCAAGTGTCCACATAAGGGAATAGGAAAGAACTAAGCCTGTTTTGGGTGAGCAGGGCTAGCAAGTGGAAACCAGAGAGTATGGAGGAGAGTAAAAGTAAGATGGGAACGAGGGAACCCCTATGTCTGACACTGACCAGGATGCTCTTCTGAGAATAATGGTCTTCCCTTCTCTTCAACATTCCATATCTCTTAGAAGCTCCCCTTTGGCCAACTCTAACTCAGAACTGTGCCTAGAAGATAATTCTGGGAAACATAATTCCCAGCTTAACAAGAAGTCATAGCATCATCCAGCACATTAGCTTGGGAAAAGAGTAATTTATTGATCCTAGGATTCCTCAAGGAAATGAAGACAGGAATGAGATTAGGTATAATCTAATATACCTTGAATACTTGAAAACAGTAATTCCAACACCATCACCTCTCTCAGTGTCTTGCCTCTCTTGGTGCTCGCCACTTTCCTGTTTCTTTATCTGACTCCCCACAGACTGATTTTTTCCCCTGCAGGAAACCTGTGCTAACTGCTGACAACTCCCGAGTTTCATTTTTTACAGCTTCTTCAAATGTGTTAACTGGACAGACTCCCCAAGCTCTATCTCTTAGTGCCTAGTCCAAGACACGGTGAGAAAGGACTCATTGCCCAGCAGACGAGGTCATGTTATTAATATTGTTGCTCCTGCTGTACCATGTGGATGGAGAAGGAAGGAGCAGTTGTCAGTGGAAAATAGACTATTTTGAACAAAGCAGCTCTGAGATGTCTACTGCATAAGGAAGTACTTATAACAGGCTCTCTGCTAAGAGCTTTGCATGTGTTAACTCATTTAATGTCAACCCTCTGAGGTCGTTTTCCTTCATTTCCACTTTACAAATAAGGAAATTGAGGCCGAGAGAGATTATATCTTTACTGTGGGTCCCAGAGTGCAGAAGTAGTAAGATTGGTCTGGCTCCAAGGAGGACTCTTTGTACTACACCAGTGGCTTCCTGTGTTTCAAGGAGCCCCAGTAGCTTTATCTGAATGTCATTATTTGATGGGCTTTCCCCCAAGATTGCATTTCAACAAAACTTACCATTTTTTTTAAGTTCTTAAAAACCACTATGCCATATTTTACTACCTCCTTTCCCATTTCACAAGTAGCAGAGACACAAAATAATGACCTATAAAACACACATCTGGCAAAAAGCTCTGACTCCTGGTACAGATCTCTTTTTTTTCTATTCCATAAAGTCCCTGCACTCTTGATCATCCACTACAGTAAATATGGTAAAAGCTATTTTAATTTCTTACCTGTAGCAAGAGAAAAGCTGTGTTCACTCTCAAGTTCATCTGGTTTAGCATAATCAAAATAAAACCCACAATTGATCTAATCACATAAATTGCTACTGATACTACTTCAGACTCAAGAACCTTCTACCACAAAGAAAGGTCAAAACAAAATGGAACAATGGCTTCGAAGTTCACTGTTTCTTTTCCTTCCAAAATTTCATTATCAACAGCAACTATTATATATTGAGTCTATTATAAAGCACTGACCATGCATAGTAGAAAAAAGTGAGTGGTAAAATACAGTCTTAGCCTTTAAGTTTTTATTTAAATTACAGTTAGTTAACAGATAGTATAATATTAGTTTCAGGTGTACAATACAGTGATTCAACACGTCCATATATCACCCTGTGCTCATCACAAGTGCCCTCCTTAATCCCCAACATCTGTTCAAACCATCCCCTCCTTCACCTCTTCTCTGGTAATCATCAGTTTGTTCTCTATAATTAAGACTCTATTTCTCGGTTTGCCTCTCTCTTTATTTCTGCTATGATCATTTTTCTTGCGTCTTAAATTCCACATATGAGTGAAATCATATGGTATTTGTCTTTCTCTAATTGACTTATTTTGCTTAACATTATACTCTCTAGCTCCAATCATGTTGTTGCAAATGGCAAGATTTCATTCTTTTTTTATGGTTCAGTAATATTCTATTGTTTATATATACACCACATCTTCTTTATCCACTCATCAATCACTTGGGCTGGTTCCATAATTTGGGTACTATAGATAATGCTACTATAAACATCTTGCATGTATCCCTTTGAATTAGTATTTTTGTATTTTTGGGGTAAATACCAAGTAGTGTGATTGCTGAATCGTAGGGTAGTTCTAATAAGTCTTTATAAGAATAAATGCCCAAACAGCCCTTGTTGAGGACAACCAGGACTACATCACACAGAGCAGACGCAAAGAAACAGCACAAGGAAAACAGAATGCACCCAGCACCCCCAAGTTCTTGCCATCCAGCTGCTTATGAGGAACATAGCCAGCCACACCATGTTGTGCTCCAGGAAAAAGACATAAATCCTCTTCCACCTTGCATATTTACAGAAGTGATGAAAGGGGCAGAAATTACTCAACTGATTTGGGAAATTTAGCCTACCTGGCATAAGAAACATCCTATGCTGGGATGTTAACTTACATATCAGCACTAATTTTAGGAAGAGGCCTTGAAATTTATATCCCCCCCTACTCAGCCAATTTACTGCTGGGTGTCTGAGGGAGGGCTGCTGTCCTAATCCAAGAGAGAAATTGTCTTCTCAGAACTGTAAGAAATCAGAGTGAGGTGTAATGGAAAGATAGATCCACAGACAGGCTTTGAACAGGTGGAAAGAAAGAGAGTTGGTCATTCTAACCAAGGGTTCCACAAAGGCGAAGGTGCAGAAGCAGAAATCAAGATGCCAACATTCCCCATAGTAACTGAAGTGCTTAGTTCAGTGGCAAATAATAATAGGTAAATATTTGTTGGGTGACTGAAGATGTTTAGGAAATCTGCATGCCCAGTGCATCTCAAACTTGGTCCATAAAATAAGTGGCAATGTCTTGGGATATATTCAAAGCCACAAGAAAAAAATGGCAAAAATTTTACCATATTTACTGATACAGGAATTTAAATTATATGTGCTGACATATTTGTTTTAATTTTCTATACCCTATATGTGTGTGTATATATGTATGCATATATGCATGTACATATATATATATACACACACATATATAACCAGATTGCAGTTTCAATAAATTCTTCAAATAAAACCTGAAATGAGATTTTTAAAAAGTGAAATCTTGCCATTTACAACATGAATAGAGCTAGAGAGGATTATTCTAAGCAAAATAAGCCAGTCAGAGAAAGACAAATACCATATGATTTCACTCATATGTGGAATTTAAGAAACAAAATAAACAAGCAAAGGGTAGGGGTGGGGGGAGAGACAAACCAAGAAACACTCTTAACAACGGAGAGCAAACTGATGGTCACCAGAGGGGAGGTGGGTGAAGGGTTGAGTGAAATAGGTGGTGGAGACTAAGGAGGGCACTTGTGATAAGCACTGGGTGTGTTTGGAAGTACTGAATCACGATATTGTATGTCTGAAACTAATACTATACTGTCTATTAACTAACTGGAATTTAAATAAAAACTTATAAAAAATGTAAAATGACAGAAATTTCTTCCTGCAGTACCTTCAGGTGCTATTTCAGACTTGTGGGAAGGACACGTCCACTCTTCACTACGAGGGGTATTGTGATAAAAAAAAAAAAGCTTGAGAAGCATGGGTAATGGGTTCCTATTAGGCAAAAGTAAAAGAAAAAAGTGATGAAAATAGCAAAGTGATGAGTTGTAAGATTCCTAACATTTGGAGCACCTGGGTGACTTGGTTAAGCATCTGCCTTCAGCTCAGGTCATGATCTCAAGGTCCTGGGATAGAGCCCCACATCAAGCCCTGCGTCGATCCCCGCATCAGGCTCTCTGCTCATTCAGGAACCTGCCTCTCTCTCTCCCACTGTCTGCTGCTCTGCATTCTTATGCTCTGTCAAATAAATAAATAAAATCTTAAGAAAAAAATAAGATTCCTAACCTTTTCTTGAAGAAAGAGTTGTTAGTTAAGACTAAGGAAATCTTTTTCTTTAAATCTGTAATAAACTGAATTATGTGGCCCCCAACAATAAATTTTATTATAATATGTATGTATATAATATATATCATATATGATATGTATTACTATATAATTTTACATATAATACAACTAATTTAAATATAGTTATACAGGAGCACCTGGGTGGTTCAGTCGATTAAGTATCTGCCTTCAGCTCAGGTTATGATCTCAGGGTCCTAGGACTGAGGCCCACTTTGGGCTCGCTGCTCTGAAAGAGTCTGCTTCTCCCTCTCCCTCTGCCCCTCCCCTTCCCCCCTCCGTGCTCTCTCCCTCAAATAATCTTTTAAAATAAATAAATATAATTACATATAAAATATACATAATATATAATATATATTTATAATAAATAATGTTAGAAATATTAGTTCATACCAATAGGCTTCCATAATAAGAAAGCGTCTAGCTTTATAAACCATCTTCGGGGAAAAATAAACAAAAACAAAACCCCACTAGATACAAGAATTTGTAACTACACACACATACACACACAATCTCCCAAATTTAAAATAATCTGAATAAGGGACACCTCGGTGGCTCAACGGTTGAGTGTCTGCCTTAGGTTCAGGGTGTGATCCCGGGTCAGGGAATCGAGTCCTGAATCAGGCTCCTGTGAGGAGCCTGCTTCTCCATCTTTCTATGTCTCTGTCTCTTTCTGTGTCTTTAATGAATAAATAAATAAATCTCTAAAAAATAATAATAAAATAAAATAATCTCATTAAGAGACCACAGTCTCCTTTTAAAGCTGAAATTTTTTAGGACCATGAGAGATGACAATAGTACAGCTAACATGGTATATGGTAATAGATCATTATTAGAAATTGTAAGGATTAATTATAAGTAGAAAGAAAACTGGACCACCAAGATTCACTTTTTTTTTGCATAAAATTTTACTAGTCTTCAGTTTCAAAGTTTGCTCTCACTGCCTTACTTCACCTCTTTCAGAAAATATATGTTGTGCAATTTGGGGATTCCCTGAGGTTAACTAGTATGGTCAGTTCAGTGTGGCTGTAAACTTCAGATCTGGATATTGTCCTCCATTTGCTCTTTCCAAAGATGCAGGACATTTATTTCAGGACACCTGTCCTACTGTATTAGCTTAAAAATGCAGGTGACAGTGTAGCTGAAAAGTCAAATGGAAAAGAATTTGAAAGGCTCAGCATCTTCCCTTCTGCTGATTTTTTTAGACTGATTCTTGAGAAGAATGTTCCTGTGCAGAATGACCAGGCTGTGGCACCTCTAATCCCGTCACCACAAGCCCCTTCATAATCAGTGTAGATGGCCACACAGTTCACCCCATATTGATGAGAATCAAACATGAAAATGGTTGAAATAATTGGGTCAAATCTGCAGTGGGCCAGTTCACTGGTCACATAAAAATGAGGGCATATTCAAAAATCATAATGGGTCATACTGTCTGTGAGTAAAATAGGAGTGATGATGGTAAAGTATCAGCCAGTTTCAGAAGGACACTAGCAAGTAAAATGGTGTAAATCATTAATATTTATATAGGTATGGAATAAAATAAACAATACTGTTTATCATATAAATTTAGGCAGATTTAGGTCCCAAACATCTAACTTCCAGCTCATTCCCTCTCGTAGTAAAAAAGTTAGCCAGCAATGGAAGCATTGAGGAGTCAGAATATTTTAAGCTTAAGTATTATTTCTAATACTGTTTCATTATGTTGGGTTGGATTTCTTCCATTTGTCATTCTAAATCCATCCTCTGTCCTTCTCTGCTGTGTTCTGTGCCCAGGGAGTCTGGTTTGTTTGGACTATATCAACAGGCTTCCCTGACCTCTGGCTTCCAGCTTGGCCAACAGAGGACATGAATGAAGATCAGAGAAACAGAGGAGAGTGAGGTTGAGCATTGTTTCAGCACCTCTTGATGAAGTCATCCCTCCACAGAAGATCATGGCTTTTTTTAGATGACCTATTCTTCACAGTCTATCTTCGGATTCCTGCAACGATTTCCTCCTCTTTGCCCTGTTACTGCACCACCCCAAGAAGTTTCCATACTCCTTGTCCAAACTTTTGTAAACAATCCCTCTATCAAACTCTCCTCAAAACACCAACCTATTTGACCATGTGTGACCCTGACTGAATCATATGACCAGTAATCTATCAGAAATTAAATCAAAATAATTGTCTAATGACAACAAAAGATGTGGCTGTTTCCCTTCACCTTTTGCATGCTTTCCTTGATAAACCTGAGACAAGATTCATGGAATGTACCTTCAATATTATCTCAGATCTTCCTCAAGGGTATACGGCCCTGCCTTTACTAAAAGCTCTAGGTCTAACAGCTGTCTTGGGGATGGAAAGCAAGTAATTCTGTCAGGCTGACTCAAACCAGGACTATGTTCACCAAATGTATAATTTTTTGGTGCTACAAATCAAGTAGGTCTAGTTATCTAGTTTAATCTTTATTAGGGGACAATTCATTCATAACATTTTTGCCTGCTTCCTATCAGCTTTTGTTCTGAACTATCTTTTCAAGAATTTATCTGGCAAACAGCCTTGGAAAGTAGAAATAATATATCCTTCTAGAGCAAAGAGCACATTTGTTTCGTGACCAGGATAATAAAGACAAGTTCTCCCCCCAGGCAAAAAGTTGGACAGGTCATTATAAAAGATTGGGGTTTTCTAAGTTTAGAGTTCCTCAATTATGATGTAAACCCACTATGTTCACAGCATCTACTTGGATCTTGACACCTCACCCATAGGACTTGGAAGGCAAGGGAACCAATGCAGACGTGAAACTCACACTGTGTGCTATGAGTAAAAAAGTCCTTTGTCTCTGATCACAAGGTCTCATAACTTCTATTGGCATTTATAAACTATGGCAGGCTCATCTGTTAGTTTGCAAACAGAGTAAAAATCTCATACCCTTCACAGTTCTTAACAGTCCAAAGACTCCCACTGTAACCAAACTTACTTGAATTCACGCTTTGATGAGTCACGGACAGAAACTCACCAAGTGGAGTTATCATACAAAGTAAACTTTATTTGCAGCAGAGAAGATCATGAGGAATAACTTCAAAGCCACGACTCCTCAAGTAAGGGTGAATGTGTTCCTTTTATTTTGGGTTAGGATGAATATTTAGACAGGGGAGCCTTGTATCATATAAAGAGGTAGACGTAGAGTAGGGCATGTGCCTTAAGGAAACATGCCTACACATACAATGTATTATGTGAAGGAGGCAAAAGCTGCTCCTTGGGCAGAGATTTTAGTACTATAATGAGGTAAAGGTAACTGTTGGTCCATCTGTGCAGGTGTGGGTCAGGGTTAAGTTAAAACTGGTCTGGGGGTGCCTGGGTGCCAGTCGGTTCAGCTTCTGCCTTTGGCTCAGGATGTGATCTCAGGGTCCTGGGATTGAGCTCTTCATTAGGCTTCTTACTCAGCAGAGAGCCTGCTTCTCCCTCTCTTCCCACTCATTCTCTCTCTCACTATCTCTCTATCTCCATCTCTCTCAAAGAAATAAAATCTTTTAAAAAAATCTGGTCTGATGCTGACTGATGTTGAGTACTTTCTCATGTGTCTGTTGCCTGTTTGTATGTTTTCTTCGGAGAAATGTTTGTTCATGTCTTCTGCCCATTTCTTGACTGGATTTTTTGGGTTTTGGGTGTTGAGTTTGATAAATTCTTTATAGATTTTGGATTCTAGCCCTTTATCTGATAAGACATTTGCAAATATCTTCTCCTATTCCATATGTGGCCTATTAGTTTTGTTGATCATTTCCTTTGCTGTGCAACACTTTTTATCTTGATAAAATCCCAGTAGTTCATTTTTGCTTTTGTTTCTTTTGCCTTTGGAGACATGATTAGCAAGAAGTTGCTGTGGCCAAGGTCAAAGAGGTTGCTGCCTGCATTCTCCTCTAGGATTTTGATAGATTCCTGTCTCATTTAGGTCTTTTATCCATTTTCTGTTTATTTTTGGTGTATGGTGTGAAAAAGTGGTGCAATTTCATTCTTCTACATGTGGCTGTCCAATTTTCCCAACACCATTTGTTGAAGAGACTGTCTTTTTTCTATTGGATATTCTTTCCTGCTTTGTTGAAGATCAGTTGACCATTGAGGTTAGGGTCCATTTCTGGGTTCTCTATTCTGTTCCTTGGATCTATGTGTCTGTTTTTGTGCCAGTACTATACTGTCTTGATGATTACAGCTTTGTAATAGAGCTTAAAGTCCAGAATTGTGATGCTTCCAGCTTTTGTTTTCTTTTTCAGCACTCTTTTGGCTATTTGAGGTCTTTTCTGGCTCCATACAAATTTTGGAATTGTTTGTTCCAGCTCCATGAAAAAAATCATCTTTTTGCACCAGACGTCTCAAAAATTCTTTCTTGGCCTTCAGCTCCGGACCTCACCAACATTCTAAAACTTCATCATCAGTAAGCAACCCTGAAGCCATGCATTTCTGTATCAGACCCGCTGCCTTTTATGCTAACTGTAATCGCTTTTCCTCTCATCATTAAGTACTGCTACTTCATTTATATCATGTCTGGATCCCTCTTCCCTCGGTGAAATTAGGAAACCTATGTTAACTGTGCTATTTCCCAGTTAGCAGCTACAATTACAGATGATAGCCATGAAAGCATTTTTCAAAGAGTGTGGTACTTCTTTTACCAATGTCTTTACCTTAGGCCCCTTCTGAGGATGACAAAGTTAGAGGGTAGGGGACTGAATGGACTACACATGAAAAATCCACTCTAGCGCCTGTAGTCCCAAATTCTTTAGATTCTTCCCTCCACATTATGCCAAGGGAATTTTAGTACCTTGATTTCATTTAGTGTGGCCCCATCGAATCCAGGTTTCAGTTATCCAGAAATATTCTAGCAAGATTTGTGGAAGTAAAGGAACAGAGTGCCAGAGGGTCTTATCCCAGCAATGAAATATTTCAGCCTGGAAGTGACACGCATGACTGTCCCTCATAAGCTGTTAGCCAAAACCACATGAGCCCTCCTGTAAGGGGGACAGCAAAATGTAATGTTTTAGGGTCCTAGAAGGAGATTTAAACTGGATATGTGTCAGCACCACACTAATTAATTTAGGGCTGCTGTGAGTGATGAAGAGCAGCAATATCACAAACTATTGGTGCACCCTGATGGGACAGTCCACTTGGGTACACATCCTCCTCTTATTTCTTCTGAACCACTACCAGAATCAGTTTCCGAAATCCTCAACTTGGAGGATTGTAGCAACTGTGTTATGTAACTATTTCTTTGCTCCTTCCCAACTACCCACATCTTACATGTAAAGCACCTGCAGTGACTAATACTTTAGGTTGTACGTGGGAATAAGTCTGAACAGAAGTCTGAGCCTTTTGCTTGTACAGTTCATTGGTGCCTTGTGGACCTGCTAGGGCCAGGTTTTGTGAGTGCCACTTCTGTTTTATAATTGAATGCTATTGCACATACCCAGCATTATGGTTCAGTGATGAGATAATAGCTGGATGCTTGTTTGTTGAAGATTTTATTTATTTATTTCAGAGAGAGAGCATGCACGAGCAGGGAGGAGAGGCAGAGGGAGGAGGAGACTCCTTGCTGAGCAAGGATCCCGATAGGAGGCTCAATCCTAGGACCCTAGGAACATGACCTGAACTGAAGGCAGACACCTAACCGACTGAGCCAGCCAGGTGCCCCAGATAATAGCTGGTTGTGATGTGTGGATTAGGTTGTTAGTCACTTGGAGTACCAGTCAAATGTTGAGTTTCCATCAGGACTTAGTAACAATTTAAGAACTGCTTTTCAAATGAGTGACAGTTATAGCATGAACTCCTCCAAAACACTGTCTAATCTGGGGCTTGCCAAAGTCTCCAAACAGCAACTCTGCTGCCAGACACTGCTAATGCCATTATATCTGCTATCCCATAAGGCCCAACAGGCATATCAGCCTAGACCTGTTGCAGAGCTCATTCTTGTTCCAGGACCCACTTAAAACTGGAAGCTGTTGGGTTATCTCATGAATGGAGTGGCGCAGCATGCCCAAATGTGGTATAGGTTGTCACCAAAATCCAGAAAACTTCGTCATACACTGTGCCTCTTTCTTTGTGGTGGCCGGTGCAAGGTACTGCCACTTGTCTCTCCGTAGAAGGAATTTCCTAATATGCCCCAAATCGTGGAACTCCTCAAAACTTCATCAAAGTGGCAGGCCCTAAACTATCACAGTTTATCTCCTTCCTTCTCCTTCCTTCCTCCTCCCTGCTCACTAGGTTCAATTAACATGGCAATAATCAATATAAAAAGAAAACTGATGTTTCATAGAATTCAATAAAAGCTAAACCTCTGTCTCAGCTATATAAATGCAAACTGCTCCTGATTTGGTTGGAAAATAATGTATTTGCCAAGTCACTGGTTGCATGTCAGGTGCTAGGATGGTGACTTGTTCCAGTCAATATACATCTAAAACTATAGCTAATGAACATCACAATCTGATTAGGTCTGCAATAGCCTATCATTTTCCAAGCCCTTCAGGTTTTTGCTCTGATCACACAGAAACATTTTATGTAGGTTTTTGTGGCAGTGGTAATTTCTACAATCCCTTCTGAAGTATCACTTACCAATTAATACTAGTGTATTGTGTGGAAAGAGTTCCAGAGACTCTAGATGGTTTTTCTTTTCATAATAGTTCTCATTCCAGACAGGGAACCAGAATGGTTCTTTGTTAGTTATCAAGTATATGTGTGTGCATTCTCACCATATATTCTATAACTCTAATAATAAACATAGTATGGATCTGCAATTCCACTAGACTCACTGTTAGCTAAATTTGGGGCAAGACTTCATGTAAAGCCTGACATCCATAAGCACCTACTTTGGTGGACTTTTGTAGTGTTTGGGGTCTCTGGGGATCAGTGTGAAATTAAGAGTCAGTATGTCATAGTTGCAAGAAGTTCTGGGTATTTCCCTTTCCTCCACGCACAGTCCCCTGGGTAAATAGCTGCAGGTTACTCTGGAGAAAGCTCTTTCCCACTCTGTGGAGGAAATTTGCTGTATAAACTAATAGCTGTCTTACCGGGTTTTTTCTGAGGCATGCAGCCCCCACCTCTGTTAAGGGGCTTCAGGTCTACACACTGCTTTAGTTCTGGGAACCTGCTATGAAGTCATGAATCCAAACAGTGATGTCTAGTTTCTTCCCAGCTGGCCTCAAAGTATTCCCTCTGTGTAAAACAGAACCTGGGTAGGCTGCCCATTTATTCCAGAACACCCCTATTACTATTCTCATTGATTCATTGTACTGACCACACCAAACATGTCTTTGTTAGGATCTACCACCTAGCCTCTACCTCTCTGAAATTCCGCTTTCCCACTGTAATCAGAAAATGCAATTTTTGAGGCATTTCCCACTGTCTTCTCTGGATGTCAAGAGAGTCACACAGAGATGCCATGCCCTTTTGCTCCCTTACCCAAGGCTTGGTAAAGGAAACAGCCTCTAGGCTTTCCCAGAGAGCATAACTAGGTGGTAGAAGAGCTGGTGGCCAATGACAGAGTTTAGAGAATCAAATCAAGAGACTGTCACTGCCTCGTTTCTTCACTATGAACCCTAGACTGCTGCTAGAAGACCAAGCCATGCTGGACACCTCATTCTGCCTTCAACACAACAGAGAATGCATCACTGGAGGAACCTAATAACTCTTCAGAACTTTAGCTCCAAGGAGTTTGAGAAATGTGCTTTCTAGCTCAGTGGCCTTGTGCCTAACCACAAGTCTTTTACTCTGGCAGAAGGGAAGAAAAGATAAGTGTGGGAGAATTACTTCTAATCTTCTTCTCAACTGGTTCCCCCTCATTACCATTTAAACATGTTCAAATCACTGTTGTTTTCTGTCATTTCTGGAAGAAAAAAACTTTCCCTCATCTCCATATCCCCCTTTTCTATATGGTTCTATATCAGGAAAGAATTGTCCTCAAATACTTATTTATTGGTGGATGTAAGAAGATCTAAATTCAGCATAGGAAAGAAAGCTCTGGATATCAAAATGCAATGTACAAAACTGACAGCTCTGGACTGACTAGAAGTTGAAGACTGTTCCAGTGTCCGGCCATTTATTAACCTCACCAGGTATGGTATGCAGAATAATGGGCCCCAAAGGTGTTCTTGTCCTACTTCCAGAAATTATGAATATGTTACCTTGCATGGCAAAAGGAATTTTGCAAATGTGATTAAGGATCTTGAGATTATTTTAAATTATTTGGGCAGTACCAATCTAATCACATGGGTGTTTAAAAGTATAAGATGGGGGTCCCTGGGTGGCTGTCAGTTAAGCATCTGCCTTTGGCTCAGGTCATGATCCTGGGGTCCTGGGATCGAGCCCCATCTTGGGCTCCCTGCTCAGCAGAGAGTCGGCTCGTTCCTCTCCCTCTGCCCCTATGCCCCCACTCATGTGCTCTCTCTTTCTCTCAAGTAAATAAATAAAATCTTTAAATAAATCAAAGTAAAAGATGAAGAAAAAAGAGGTGACTCTAAAAAAGGAACTCAACTTACTGCTAATGGCTTTGAAGGTAGAGGAAGAAGACCACAAACCAAGGATGTTGACATCCTCTAGAAATTGTGAACAGCCCTCAGCTGATGGCTAGCAAGGACAGGAGCATTAGTCCTACAACTTCAAGGAGCTGAATTCTGCCAATGACTTGAATGAGCAAGGAAAGACATTCTCCCTAGAGTCTAAGGAATGTTAGTTACCCTGCCAACTCCCGGGTTTTAGCTCTTTGAGGTTCCTGCCTCAGAACTGTATAGCCACTATGTTTGTGGTTGTTTGCTATGGCAGCAATAGAAAATAAATCAAACAAGATACTTTTGCCACAGAAGTCTTCCTTCCTGAGAACACGGATTATAAAACTAGGGTCCCTGAGATTCGGGGAGTTGAAAAAATTAGTTCTAGGGCAGCTGCCTGACTTTTATATCCTAACCTAGAGTTCCAGGGAGAGAATCAAGTAGGAAGGAAAAAAACAAAGACCCTGCTCTCCTGTTTTCCCTTTCCAAATGAGAAAATTTGAAAGCACAGATCATAGGATTTACACAATAGCAACAAAAAAATTCTCATTCTACCTCTACATAGTGAAGATGATTCATAAATAAAAGCTCTGATTACACTGGCCCAAGCCTGGTGGGACTCCAGTCATAGCTATGCATGTACAGAATACTGGTTCTACAGTGCAGGAGAGGTATTAATTCTTACCCTACCTCCATATCCTAGCTATTAATTCTTACCCCACCCCCATAGCCCCATAGGATTTGTGCTTTACATGACTTTACACAAGCGTAATTCACAGCTTGAAATTACTCCATAGAGAGCTCTCCTATTTGAAGAAGAAAACTCTCCTGGGCACCTGGGTAGTTCAGTCAGTTTAAGTGCCTGCCTTCAGCTCAGGTCATGATTCCAGGGTCCTGGGGATCGAGTCCCACATCAGGCTCCCTACTGCACAGGCAGCCTGCTTCCCCCTCTCCCTGCCAAATGTGCTTGTGCTCTGTCAAATACATAAATAAAATCTTAAAAAAAAGAAGAAGAATAAAGAAAGAAGAAAGAAAAAGAAAGAAAGAAAAAGAAAGAAAGAAAAGAAAAGAAAGAAAAGAAAGGAAAAGAAGAAAAGAAAAGAAAAGAAAAGAAAAGAAAAAAAAGAAAAGAAAACTATTCCACCACAGTAGACCAAAATCCTCCCATGAATTCTCTTTACCTCATATAAGTCAAAGCCTTCTTTCTATGGGGATCACCATAGTCTAGCATCTAATATACAAATGAATGACATATTATCTTTGTTTAAATCCTAAAATAATTTATCTCAGTATAAAAAGTTTTCCTTTCTCATATTTTTTGTTACGCACAAAATCTTCTTCCTTACCAAAAATACCTTCTCTGCCAAAACTTCTGAATTATCTAAATTTGGATGTTACTTAGTAAAGTTATTAGAGGTTTCTCAAATTTCTTTTAGACTGTAAGTTGGTATTTCAGAAATGTCACTTAAATCAGCCTGAAAATAAAATATTCATAGAGATAAGAAGGAAAAAACCCAACTTCCCTACCAGACGGAGCTACTGGAAAGTTCATATAGTGAGTAATAATTTATAGAAAGGATAATTTATTATTTACCAGGCAAGTTGTTTGTGCCATTCACAGCATCTTCTTCACTTAAGTGACAAAGGCCAATATATACTACCAAGGATCATCAGGTAGTTTAAGATGCTTTATCACCTTTCTTGTGAGGAAACTATAGCGCCCTATGGTCATTTATCCAGTAATTCTAATTACACGCTTTTCAAGATGAGGGTAAATGTTTTATCATTTAAATATTTATTTCAGTAGTTTAAACAGAGCCTTTATAAAGAAAAATCAATATAAAAGCTAATGGAAGAAACAAGAATCAAGAATGTAAAAATTAAGTCTGTAACCAAAGAGAGCCATCAGAAATTGTTAGACAAGCGCTGGAAATGTGGGAAGTAGCAATTGGGATAAAACAAGAAGCAAGGGCAAGGACAAAAGCAAATTCAAGTTAGAAACACAGGTAGAAGACCCTAAAACAGCAATTCCCAAACTCTGCTCAGGGGCATGGGATGCTGGAGTGAATTCACAAGGCACCACAGGATATTTTTAATTTTTGAAACACAGAAACATCCACAAGACATTTTATGAATGTTTACAATTAGGTTGTTTGGACCTAATTACATAATAAATGGAACTATGCAGTATTTCTTAGGCTCAAGGGCACCAAGAAAAAATTAGAGATTTTAACAGTTCTATAAAACAAGAAAATATGGGAATGTCTGTCTTATAGACATTCTAGGGTTCAAAAGACATAGGTTACCCAGAGTAGAATGAGAAAAGTAGAGCAAGGGACGCCTGGGTGGTTCAGCGGTTGAGCGTCTGCCTTTGGCTCAGGGCGTGATCCCAGGGTCCTGGGATCAAGTCCTACATCAGGCTCCCTGCATGGAGCCTGCTTCTCCCTCTGCCTATTGGTCTGCCTTTCTCTCTCTGTGTGTCTCTCATGAATAAGTAAATAAAATCTTAAAAAAAAAAAAAAAGAAAGAAAGAAAAGAAGAGCAAAAGTAAAAAGGACAGCACCTCCAGCCTCTATATGCTTAGTTATACCTAATATATCTACTACCCAGTTGGTAGTTATATCCAGTTATACCTAGTAGGGCCTTTCTTTCATTCTATCCTGGCTGTAAAGAAAGGAACCTTTGTGCTCTATTACTCTGAATTTACTGCAGGATCTCTTCAAAATCAATGAATCTTGCTTGTAAATCAGTAAATCTTTCTCTTAATAACAAAAACAAAACTTTGATTTTTCAATGTTGGTTTGGGGACTAAATAACTAGAGTTCTACAAATACTTAGTATGAGAAAGTCTACTAAAATCTAAATACTTCTTGGGCACCTGAGTGGCTCAGTGGATGAGCATCTACCTTTGGCTCAGGTTGTGATCCTGGGGTCCTGGGATTGAGGCCCACATCAGGCTCCCCTCTGGGAGCCTGCTTCTCCCTCTGCCTGTGTCTCTGCCTATGTCTCTGTGTCTCTTATGAATAAATAAATAAAATCTTTTTAAAAAATTAAATACTTCTTTAGTGAAAAAATGAACTTTATGTTGAGATTCAGTCAGCAATAAAAGTCCATTATAGAAGTTTTAGAATTTACTATAGATGAGGGGTTGTCAAACTTTTTATGTAAAAGGCCAGATACTTTTATTTATTTTTTTAACAACTCTAAAAATGTAAGAGCCAATTGAAAGCAGTGGGTACATTCATATTGTTGTCAACTGATCTCCAGATCCCATTATATCTTGAAAAACTGAAACTCTGTACCCACTGAAATAACAGTTCCCCATTTCCCCTTGTATACTAGTACACAGAGCAGCACTGGACACCATTAGGGGATAGAAAGGAGGACTCCATGGTCAGGGTCAAAAGGTCAAAGTATGTACACCACTGTTCAGCAACAATATTCCAATAGGCAAAAAATAGAAACCCAAATGCCCACTGACAGGTGAATGGAGAAACAACATGTAGTATACACATACAACAGCATACTAGTCAGCCTTAAGAAAGTTCTGATACCAACTGAATGGACCTTAAAAAACATTACACTAAGTGAAATATGCCAGATGTAAAATGGACAAATACTAATGACTTCACTTACATGAAGTACCTAGAACAAATTCATAGAGACAGAAAGTAGGAGAGTGATTACTAGGAACTGGGGCGGGGTGGGGGGTGCGGACAGTTGGTGTCAAATAGATACAAAGTTTCAGTTTGGGACAATGAAAAAAATCCCCCATGGATTCTGTGGTGACAGTTTTGCAACAATATGACAGTTTTGCAACAACAACATGAAGTACTTTATGCCATGGAACTATACACCTAAAAATGGTTAAACAGTAAATTTTACATTATATTATTTTACTACAGTAAAAAAAAATTGCAAAAACAGTTCTTAGCTCATGAGCCATACAGAAATAGACTGCAGACCACAATTGGGTTGCAGGCCATAGTTTGCTCTGAATCATAAGATCCACTAAACAAAATGAAGAAAATGACATGAAATACTTAGAAATTTTTTTGTCCAAGTCATTATAATTCATTTTTATTTTAATATGAACGTTAAAAAGATTTCACATTTCATTTATTGGTTACATTTACCAAAACTTGTAAGTGCAACCAAAAAAAAAAAAAAAACTTGAGAGAAGTATCTTGAAGATGAGGTCAAAATGTATATAAAGACGGACATATGGGATGCCTGAGTGGCTCGGCGGTTGAGTGTCTCCCTCCAGCTCAGGGCGTGATCCCGGGATCCGGGATCGAGTTCCACATCAGGCTCCTGGCAGGGAGTCTGCTTCTCCCTCTGCCTTTGTGTGTGTGTGTGTGTGTGTGTGTCTGTCTCTCATGAATAAATAAAGTCTTTAAAAATATAAAAATAAAAAAAAATAAATAAAAATAAAAAAATAAAAATAAAGACAGACATATATGTAGAAATCTGGTAATACATATAAGTATGCAGAGCTTTACCTATCATAGATGGAGAGGAGGTAGAAATGAAAAATAAATCATGGTGTCTTCAGTGAAGCTTAAAATGTAGTCTGAACAATGGGTAGGTAAAGCTGACACTTAATGGGCAAGAATACTCAGTTTCAAAGTTCAGATTTTAAAGTTTGATATTACAGTTTGTTCCACTTTTATCTTCTCCATTCATTTGGTACACAGTAGGCTATTTTCCCTCCCATTTTGGGGGAGGAGAAAAAAATGACACTTTACAGAATCAAGCATAATATAAGGACCTGCTCATATCCCTTCCCTGCATTTGCAACCTTTAAATCACTCAGGCTGCCCAAGACACTGTATCTAGGCTTTAAATCAGCTCTACACAAAAATTCATTTTAAACAAGAAGCCTGGGCAGCCCTGGTGGCTTAGTGGTTTAGCGCTGTCTTCAGCCCAGGGCGTGATCCTGGAGACCCAGGATCGAGTCCCACATCGGGCTCCCTGCATGGAGCCTGCTTCTCCCTCTGCCTGTGTCTCTGCCTCTCTCTCTCTTTCTCTAATAAATAAATAATCTTTTTTTTTCAAAGGCATTAAACAAGAAGCCTTTTTCAAATCAGTAGAGTATACATAGTTACAGAGACAAAGGACACGGTTCCAGTTATCTTGTCACTGGCACAGACATATAACAACCCTAAACAGAGAAGTAAAACATTAATTTTCATTATGTTTATGGATTCTTTTTAAGACTTTATTGCTTTCCCAGGAGTTTTAGATTTACAACAAAATTGAGCAAAAGGCACAGAGAATTCCTATATAACCACTGTCCCCCCACATGCACAGCCTCTCCCATTATCAGGATTGTTCACCAGAAGAGTACACGTTTTACCAAGGATGAATCTACATCAAGACAGCAAAATTACCCAAAGTCCACTGTTTACCTTAGAGTTCATTCGTGGATTTGGACAAAAGCATAGAGACTTATATTCACCATCATAATATATGGAATATTTACATTGCCCTAAAAATCCTCTATACTTTGCCTATTCATCTCTCCCTTGTCCCCATCTGGCAACCACTGATTTTTTTTACTGTCTCCATAGTTTTGTCTTTTCCAGTATGACACATCATTGGAATCATAAGGTGTAGCCTTTTCAGATTGGCTTCTTTCACTTAGTAGTATTAAGTTTCCTCCATGTCTTTTTATAGCTTGATAGCACAGTTCTTTTCAGTGCTAAATAATATTCCATCATCTGAATGTACCACTGTTTATTAATCCACTTGTCTACCAAGTTGCTTCTAAGTTTTGTCAATTATGAGTAAAGGTGATTTAAACGCAGATGTGCAGGTTTCTGTGTGGACATAAGGTTTCACCTCCTTTGGGTAAATAGTAACAAGTGCAATTGCTAGATCACATGGTAAGGATATGTTTCATTTTATAAGAAACTTACAAACTATCTTCCAAAGTGGTGGCACCATTTTGCATTCCCACTAACAAAGTATGAGAATCCTTTTGCTCCACATCCTCACCAGTATTTGGTGTTGTCAGTGTTCTGGATTTTGGCCATTCTAATAGGTGTGTAGTGGTCGTTTTGTTTTACTTTGCATTTCCCTAATGATATGACGTAGAGTTCTCTTTGTATATACTCATTTGACATCTGTATTATCTTCTTTGGTGAGGTCTGTTAAGCTAGTTGGCCCATTTTTTTAATGAGTTATTTTCTTATTGTTGAGTTTTAAAGGCTCTTTATACATTTTGTATAATAGTCCTTTATCAGCTGTATTTTTCGCAAATATTTCTCCCAGTCTGTGTCTTGTTTTCTCAATTCTTCTAAGGCCATTGATTCTTCAAGTCAGGAACTAGGTCAGAGAGCAGAAATGGCTCGCTTCTGGTCCACAAGTCTATGGCCTTAGCTGAAGAGTGGCTCAAATGGCCGAGAGCTGCAATCTGATTCTCCATTCATGTACCTGGTACCTGAGCTAGCTGGAGGGCTGGGCTCAGCTGTGACTGTCAAATGAGAGTATTTCAAGGAGTCTCCTTATAGTTACGGGCTTTTCACAGCACACCAGACACAGGTAGTCAGACTTCTTACACGATGGCTGAGAGTTCCCAAAATAAGTGTTTCAATAGGCAATATGGAGTTGTATGGCTTTTTATGACCTAGCCTCTGAAGTCACATATGGTGATTATGATCACTTTCACTATATTCCATTGTATAAGTCAATCATAAGCCCAACCAGATTTCAGGGGAGGGGACACAAGGTATACCTTTCTATGGAAAGGACATCAAAGAAGTTGTAGTCCTATTTTAAAACTACCATATAGAGAGATATAGAGATATATGCCAAAGAGCTAACAGTGCCCACTTCCCAGGGTCCCTCAAAGTGAATTTTATTAACTCATTATTTTAAGTCAGACTAACCCAAACACATCTTTCATGGATGGCAAAATTCCATCTACTTATTTTCATATACTACAGTAACAAACAGAAACTTTGTTTTATCTATATAAACTGCATCCAGAATGACTAATATCTTACTTTTGGCCGTATACCATCTGCCAGTTACAACCATTTCTTATTTTCCAAACACTGAGAAGTTCAGATCCACCCTCAGGCTTAGGCTAAGTCATATCCAGAAAGAATACAGAGAATACCTATAGCAAGTAAAGCAAGTAGATTTGGATCATTTCAGCATTATGATTGCTGAAATTGGTGGCCATTGTCTATATCAGTGATTGCTAGACTTTAGGATTTCATGAACCAAGAAAAATTTCAGAAATAAAATAAACCAGATGGGGGCAAATATAGTTACCAACATTTTATTTTCCTAGGAAAAATATTTAGAAAACAACTGCTCTATAGCTATCATCACATAAAAGAATGGACAATTTCAAAATAAAGCACAATCCTTAAGAGTAAGTCTTACTAAATGAAAACTCACTATATATTTTTTTTTCTCATTTCTCTGCTAATCTGCAGAAACTTCCCCATAGTTGAACCCCAGTTCACAAACTGGTATGTAAAACCACTTGTGCATCTGACATTCTGGTCTCTTCCATCTCTTGATTTATTCTAATAGTTCTAGAACTTTAGCTTGCTCCTAGGAACATGGGTCTAAAAGACATACAAATAAGTAATTATAATACAGCATGAATGCTGTAAGGATACAGGGGGAAATGTCACAGAAGGTTTCATCCACTGAGTGAAAAAAGTTTGCTCATGTGCAAGAATGAGGAAGACTATTAAAGGTGGCAACGACTATGGCTGAAAGCACAGAGGCCATCTGTGTGTGCGGTATATCCAAGGAAGATATATATACTGTGTCCCAAAAAAGTAAGTAGTGGTTATACTTGGTTGTAGAATAAGGGTTACTTTTCTTCATTCTTCTATTTTCTGAAATTTAACAATGGAATATGCATTAATTTAATGGCCAGGAAATAAACAACTATCGTAATTTTGTAGACTACCCTAGGAAGAAAAAACAAAAGGCCTATTTCCCTTTAAGAAAGCAGTTCATATTAAAAGAAGCCAGGTTGGAAAACGGAGATGTTAAGGACTTGGAAGATGGGTGCAGAAATCCAGCTCCAGAATCTGGCTAGGACAGATGACAAGGGGAAGATAACACTCCCTCAGTGCCTCTGTGAGAATTCTAAGCTGGCTGCACTCAATACTCAGGTCTTCTTGTCCACGGAGTCATTAGTCAGAAATTCTCAGGTGGCAGGTGCTGACAGGTCACTGCTTAGCAGTGCTTCTGGAGTCAAGGCACCAAGGTTAGAATTCCGGCTCTAGCACTAAGTAGCTCAATGAGCAAAAGCAAATGACCAAACCACTTGAACCTGTTTCCTCATCTGTAACGTGGAAAACTGCCTGCCTTTCTGGATTTTCGTACAGATCAACTGATATAATGTAGGTAAAGAATTTAGTACAATGCCTGCCCCTAAGAAAATGAGAATTACAATGTAGGACACTTTTGTGTGTGTGTATATATATATATATATATATACACACACACATATATATATAATATATATATATATTATATATATATAATCGATCAGTTAGATATTTGTTTGCTTTAGTGGTTTTGAAAGGCTTTAAGATCCTACTTGCCATGTGTTCTATAGGTTTAGCTAACAGCTGTAAGTACACAAAAAGTCTGTCAGTTGGAATGTCAAAACCTTTTGAAACTTAGACACATGAGAGTGTTTAACACAAGTTCTGAATGCAGAAGGGATATTATCTGCTGTTGCTTCTAAAATTAAGCTACCTTTAGAATGTTCTGCAGGATCCAGAAGTAACAGCCCTCCCCTAGATTCTAACAACTGATAGAAAACGAGGAGGACGCTTCGGATTCTTCACGGACTTCTTCCAGCGGGCTGCCCCATCCACCGCCAGAGAGAATCGGAGATGCGCGCAGATAAAAGGCTCAGTTCTAGGTCTTACCCAGGCTCTCTTAATGCTGGAATACAGTCAACAGAAGAATGTAGGAGGTCTTCCTCAAGTCTTTTCAAACAATCCCTACAGCTTCCAGAATTCTGTTCACGGGCCACTGGGCCCCCAGGTACCAACTCCAACAACTTGCGTCCCCCTCCTCTCTTTCCATCCTACTAACCTTGCTACGCCTCTCTGCAGCCCCGCCCCCTGCAAATGACCAATCAGAGAGGGTACAGTGAGCCGGATGGGGTGGGCCCAGTTTGGCGCTGTCGACGAATCAGCACCCTCAAACAGCGGGGGCGGAAGCGGAAGCCCTGGGTTGGCCTTGGGTTCCGCTGTGGGGGATGTCCCGTGGGAGCGAGTGAGGCGGTCCTGGGGCCGGCCGGTGTGAGTCCTCGCCTCCTTATCTGCCCGCCGACTCGGGCCAAGAGACGCCTGCAGGCGCGGGAGGGAGGAAGCTCGACCGCCCAAGAAAAGAGCAAGCGGGCGGGCAGCTGCGGGGCAGAACCAAACTGTATGCAGGGTCTTTAGAAGTCGGTCCCGGTCGGCGCCGCTGTCCTCGAGGCCATGGTGCAGGCGGAACTCTGGGCGATCCCCAGGTGAGGGCAGCGGCTCCGCCCGGGGATTCCACCGCCCAGGAGCGGGTAGATGAGGGGCGGGGAAGAAAGAATGCTGCCCGCGCTGCTCCCTGGTAGCACCCTGAGCGGCCGCGGTTGCGGCGGCGGCGGCAGCAGCAGCAGCAGCAGCAGCCTCAGCAGAAAGCACAGCGCGGGCCGAGGAGGCGGCTCGAGCTGCTGGTAGAGTCGCCCAAGAACAGCTGTTTCTCTGTAGTATGCGAGTTGACAAAACAGCCAAAGAACGGGGATCCCCAGTACAGTCTCCTTCGAGCTCTTTTTCCTTGCTACTTCGAGCTGATTTATGCGGAAACATGCCTTGCACTTGTACGTGGAGGAACTGGAGGCAGTGGATTCGACCTTTAGCGGTGGTCATCTACCTGGTGTCCATAGTGGTTGCGGTTCCTCTGTGCGTGTGGGAATTACAGAAGCTGGAGGTAAGAGGGTCCTTCACCGTCGGCCTCTACCCTTTCTTCCACCGTCCTGCCCATCTAAGGTTGCCCATTTTTACCCCAGATGCCCCAGACTTGATATCCTGAAAATCATGTCACGTAAATGAGCCCAGTCTTAGTTCATAAACCCGTCTGGTTTCTTGTTCACGGTTTTTCAAAGCATGCTGCAGGTGGAAGGAGGACTAGGTCGAGAAAATAGAATATATTAAGATTGCTGCTTAGAAGAGCAGTCGTTTGCAAGTATTCATCAATTCCCAGAAAGTAGGTAATTTTATTCCTGGAATCTGACCTGTTCAGATTTGAACTTAAATAAACTACTTTGAAAACCATGTATTGAATTTTATTAGCATTTAACTAGCTTCCTGAATTGGACTCTAGTTGGTTTAACTCTGTTGTTTGTTTGTACTTAGAAATTAGCTCTTAACCCACAAAGATTTTGCAAAAAGTCACATGTATATTTTTTTGATGTCATATTCTTATTGTGACATCAGTAAAGTACTACAAGCTGGAAGATCCTAAGGTAAATACTCAACTAGAATGGGTACTTTATAAAACCTGTGTAATGAATTTTAAATTCTAAGTTAATAAAAACCAAAAAGTACTTTTATTTTGCAACACCTATTTTATAAGAGCTGTGGCAAGACTTTGGATCTTTTAGGCTCTTTATTATGGAAATGATTTTTACATAATTAATGCATTTTAATATACATTTGTTTTCTGTATGTTCACTAAATTGTATTTTGTTGACTTGCCCATATTGGCATAGCCTATGTAGTTATTTTTAATGTTAATGTAATATTCCACTACATTAAATATTCCCCATTTGTCACATATTTAGGTTATTTTCATAAGTTGTCTACCAGAATTCAAGTATAGACATTTTTTAAAATTTATTTATTATTCATGAGAGACACAGAGAGAGAGGGAGGCACAGACACAGGCAGAGGGAGAAGCAGGCTCCACGCAGGGAGCCTGACACAGGACTCAATCCCAGGTCTCCAGGATCACATCCTGGGCTGAAGGCGGCTCTAAACCACTGAGCCACCGGGGCTGCCCCAAGTATAGACATCTTAATACAAATAGATATCTCTTACTTGGAAATATTTTTGGGAGGTGTGGTATAGGAACTCCTTTTAGGCTAATATGTATAATATCAACTTAGTTTAAGGTTTATCTTAGTTGTTAGTTAACTATAGTTTTTAGTGCCGGCTTTTAAGGAAAATTTTAATCTGCAGTCTCTCCTGCAAAAACCCTGAACCAAATTCTCTTCATGTCTTGTCTTAGGACTTCTCAGTTCACCAGCCAAAGTGTCTAAATAAAACATAAGTCACATTACATGTGGCCTCTTTAAGTTTTGTCACTGAGAGTCCCAGATTAAAAGCCAGTATCCCTAACTGTGGCTATTATGGCCCAACATAATCTGACACCACCCCCTACTTCTTACCATCTGATTTTCCTCAATTCTGGGCTTCTACCACAGTGACTTTGCTCAAACATGTAGGGTGCATACATGTTTGAGGGTCTTTGCATTAAATGTTCCCCCTTTATGGTATGTTCTTACCCCAGATGGTATTCTTATTCCTTTATAATCCTTCAGGTCTTTACTCAAATGTCACCCAGCTACCCCGTTTAAAAATTGCAAGCTTTCCTTCATCCCAGGATAAATTAGGCTTGTGTTCTGTATGGTGAGAAATAAAAACCTGGCACCCTCCTGCATGGAACTTAGAAATATAACTAAAAAAAACAAAATCAATAAAATAAAATTGTACAAAATGCTATGTAAGAAACTAAAAAAAGATCCAAGAAAGGAACAAGCAAGCATCTTCAAAGAACCACTAACTACCAGCTATGGAAAATTAAGTGGAAGTAAAGGGAAGTTAGAAAGCACATTATGGGGCAGCCCCGGTGGCGTAGCGGTTTAGCGCCGCCTGCAGCCCAGGGCATAATCTGGAGACCCTGGATCGAGTCCCACGTCAGGCTCTCTGCATGGAGCCTGCTCCTCCCTCTGCCTGTGTCTCTGCCTCTCTCTCTCTTTCTCTGCATCTCTATGAATAAATAAATAAAAAAAAAATCTTAAAAAAAAAAAAAAAAAGAAAGCACATTATGGTAGTTAAGAGATCATTGGTGCCTGAGTTACAATGACTTATGGCCCAAATCAGCAGAAATAGAGATGGAAAATTGAATTTTAAGTATCTTTGGCAGTGAAGAAACAAGACTTGACAGTGGACTGGGTTGGGGAAGAGAGTCAATAAGAATGAATCAAGGACAACTGTGAGGTTTTTATCTTGAACAACAGGGTAAATGGTGTTGCCAGTTACTGAGATGGAAAATAGGGATGGGTTTGAGGGAAACTGACTTCTACTTTGAACATTTAGTTTGAGGTATAGGAGAGACCATCAGATGGGCATGTCAAATACGCAGTTGTACATGCAAATCTAGAGCTCAGAAAGGTTTGAGCTGCAGATATTAATATGGAAGTTGTCAAAATGGACAGTGTTTCAAGTCCTAAGGATATGAGATTATAAAGGTGAAGAAGAAGAAAAAGGCTGAGGACCTGGCACCGATATTTAGGAATCAGGCAAAGGAACAGGAACTTAAAAAGAAGCATCAGCCAGTGGAGAAATGGAATGCCAAGGAGTGTTATCATGGAAGCCAGAACAGGGCAGTGTTTCAGAACTAAATAGTGAACAATGTCCAGTGCTACTGAGATGTTTGTTGGTTTTCATAAAATAGAGTCATTGGTGGTCCCAGTAATGGTTTCAGTGGAATTGTAAGGGCTAAAAACTAGAGGGAGTTGTTTGAAGAATATTCATTCTTCATGTGAGACAAAGAAGTGGTATCAGGATACAAAGATAAGTTTTTTGTTCATTTTTGGTTTTGTTTTGAGTATTTTGACTCTGAAAGGGACCTGAGAAATGAGTGGCATTATAGAAGGAAGAGTGTGGGATTAAGGAAGGGTTTGTTTTTTCTTGTTATGTTTTGTTTCTGAGGTTACATATAATAACTAGAACATGTCCCCAAGATTTTATTTATTCTTCTTAAAACCCCTAAAGCATAGGATTCTTTCTTATTCTGTAGACGTGAAAACTGAAACAGAGATAGTGGTTAACATGCCATTGTGCTAAGTGCTTTATATACAGTATATCCTTATTCTCTTCATCATTATTCACTAAATGAATTTATCTATGTAAAATACAGGGCCTGCCATGTAATGTAGTAGGTCCTCAATAAGCCCCAATTATCACTGTCATTTTTAAAATACCACTATTGCTTTGGAGCAGCCATTCTCTTTCTTGTGGAATAGCATTTTAGTTGGGATCACGTTCTCAAACACCTAAGGCAGGGTTACATACATCTCCTTGAGCACTACATGTTTAGAGACAGTTTTGCATGAAAAACATTTGTCTTTTTAAACACGAGAATCCCGGGCACCTGGGTGTCTCAGTGGTTGAGCATTGGCCTTCAGCTCAGGTCATGATCCCAGGATCGTGTTCGAGTTACCCATCAGGCTCCCCACAGGGAGCTTGCTTCTCCCTCTGCCTTTGTCTCTGCCTCTCTCCCTGTGTCTCTCATAAATAAATAAATAAAATCTTTAAGAAAAATAAACACTAGAATCCCAGTGCTTACACTATGAGAAGTCATTGGGAACCGAAATTATAGAAAACAAGAGGTTCATATAGTCCATCCCAGGGATGCCTATCTGCACCACTTAAACTATTTCTCTTACTTGGCTGAGCGTGTATAATGGAAGTCAAGTAAGTTAAATGGACAGATAATGTCACACTATTCTGCAGTCATTTTACCCTACTCTGCCTGTACTTATGGCCCAAGTAGCTACTCTTTATGTAAGTGCTCCTCCCTTTCCCTGAGGAGGACTGGACCCAGAGAGCGTTCTCTTATTGCACTTTTCTCTCTGCTCTGAAAGCATTTGGCTTAGGTTCACTTAATTCACTCCTGGATGTTTGTCCTTAATGGTTTTATATTTCCTCAACTTTTCAAGTTACCTTGGGGAAAAAAAATCTATGCTACTTGTGTTCTTGTTTTATAAACCAAAACAACCCTCCTTATGACTGATAAGTCTAATAATGTTAATAATATCCTCCTATCAGTGTCTCAAGTATGAATAATTTTAGAAATAAGTATGAATTAAAATAAAGGTAATAATTTCTACAGATATCTGACATTATATTAAATACGTATGCACACAAAATTTAAATTTTTTATGCATATAGCTTTTTTAGGTAGCTCAAAAATCAAAACAACTATAAAACCAATGATTCAAATTAATAGCATTAATGTGGACAGATGATGTGCTTCTGAAACTACCACTTGCAATGTAAAAATGGTACTGACTCTGTGATGCAAGATTTTTTTTAATTTGGCATCACTCTACGAAATGACTCAGTTCTTTAGTCACTTGTTTTATGATCATTTGAAAAGAACTTTCTTTTTTATAGCACACTGAGGATGCTTGGCTTTCATTAGTCACAACCACATCATTTTTCTCTTAAGTCTACCAGCAAGTTGGTACTAGGGCAATTATAAAAACAAATGTGGGCATTAAAATTACTTGACGATACTGTTCTAATTATCACCTTATAACAGGGAAGATCTAGAATATGCTATTATTATTATTTTAGGTCATCATTAAAATGAACACAGGTCTTCTGTGACTTACAATGGGGTTATATTCTGATAACCCTATTGTAAGTGGAAAATATTGTCCATAAAATATTGTCCATATTTTAACATGCTCAGAACATTTACATTAGCTTACAGTTGGACAAAATCATCTAACACAGCCTATTTTATAAGAAAGTGTTGAGTATCTCATGGAATTCATTGGATACTGTACTAAAAGTGAAAAACAGAATGGCTGTATGGGTACAGAAGGTCCTCAAGTATGATGATTTGACTTATGATTTTTTTGACTTTACAATGGTGTGAAAGCAGTATACATTCAGTAGAGACCATACTTATAATTCTGAATTTTGATCTTTTCCTGGGTTAGCGCTGTGTAGTACAATGTTCTTCTCATGATGCTGGGCATGGGCAGCAAGCTGTAGTAGCATTCAGTCAGCCAGGTAATCCTGAGGATAAACAACTAATACATTTAAAGTCATTCTGAAAATAAATAAATAGATAAATAAATAAATGAATGAATGAATAAATAAATAAATAAAGTCATTCTGTACCCATATAGCCGTTCTGTTTCAGTATTCATTAAATTAAAGGAGATACAAGATATTCAGCACTTTATTATAAAGTAGGCTCTGTGTTAGATGATTTTGCCCAACTTAGGCAAAACTGTAGGCCAACTGTAGAACACTCTTAAGTGTTCTGAGCATGTTTAAGGTAGGCTAGGCTAAGCTATGTTGTTTGGCAGATTAAGTGCATTAAATGCAGTTTCAACTTAGGGTACTTCAACCATGATGGGTTTATGGGTTTATGAGGATATAACCCCATCACAAGTAGAGGAAGTTTTAAGTGTATAGTTTGTTTACCTTAATGATCCCATGGCTGACTGGGAACTACAGCTCCCTGCCCAACATCAGAAGAATATCATCATATCACACAGTGAAAAACTTTGCATATCCTTTCATACCACTGTAAGGTCAAGAAATTGAAAGTTGAACCATGTTAAATCTGGGACCACCTGTACTCAATTTTAAATGAAACTGAGCCAAGCAGAAATCCTTGGAAAATAATTGCTCAGACATTCCCTTTAGAATCTTCACATCCATATACTTGGTTATCGCGTACTATTTTGATTAATCTCTAGCATTCAGCAAAACTTTTTGTATAGTTGACCATTGAACAGCATGGGTGTGAACTACTTTAGGTCCACATACACACAGATTTTTGTCTAGAAATAGAATAGTACTGTAAATATTTTCTCTTTCTTACAATTTTAAATAACATCTTTTCTCTAGCTTACCTTATTGTAAGAATACAGTATGTAATACATGTAACATACAAAATATGTTTTAAAAAACTATGTTATTGGTAAGGCTTCTGGTCAGCAGTAGGCTATTAGTTTTGGGGGAATCAAAAATTATATATATATACGGATTTTGGACTGTGCAGACGCGGGGTGCAAAATCCCATATTGTTCAGGGGCTAAATGTATTTGCTTTTCAAGTTTTCCATACTGTTTAATGTAGAAGTTCATTATTATAAAAATACATTTGTTCCCTATACTTTTGTTTTTTTATACTCGTGTTGAAAAAAATATATATCTTGTTCAAATAGTAAAACTAGAAGTTGTAGACCTGAGCTCTTTTAATTAACTTTTCAAACCCCAGAGATATCAAAATTAAATGCCTATACCTTTTTTCCTTTAAAAAGTTAGCATTAACTTGTACTCCTGCCTTGAAGAGTAAATTCACAAATTAATATAAAATTCATTCCCTAGGGCCCCACAGATAGAACAAAGGTTCAGAGGTTTCTTTTTGTTTTTGTTTTGCCAGAAAGTGAGTGAAATACTTCAACTTTGCCTTAAGATGAGACAGTTCAGGGATGCCTGGGTGGTTCAGTTGGTTAAGTGTCTGCCTTCAGCTCAGGTCATGATCCCAGGTCCTGGGATCCAGCCTCAGATCAGCCTCCCTGCTCAGCGTGGAGTCTGCTCCTCTGCCTCCTGCTGCCCCTCCTCCCATTCATGCTCTCTTGCTCTCTCAAGTAAATAAAATCGTTATTTAAAAAAAAAAAAAAAAAAGATAGTTCAAAGTATATTTTTAGAAATTGAGCTTGTAAAGGGTAAAATGTTGACCAGATACTGACCTAAAAAAAGAAATTAGAGCTTCTTAAAATGTCCTGAGTTGATATTGTTGTATTTAAGAGGAGTAGCATGTATTAACACAGTTCGCTTGGACAGTAGTTGTGGCAGTACTTATCAAGTGGGAGGATTAAAAGATATAACATGTAAAAAACTTAGCAAACTATTAGGCAATACTCATTTACTAACATGTTGGGTAAATGATAAAATTCACAGAAAATGTAGGTAGGGTTTTAACTTTCCAAACAAAAATGAAGGAGTAGACCATAAAAGATTTTTAGGGGCACTTGGGTGGCTCACTCGGTTAACTGTCTGACTCTTGGTTTCAACTCAGGTCATAATCTCAGGTCATGAGATGAAGCTCCATGCTGGGCTCTGCATTGAACATGGAGCCTGCTTGAGATTCTGTCTCTCCCTTTCCCTTTGACCCTCCTCTCTCTCTCTCAAAATAAAAATAAAAAAAGATTTTTAGACTAGACTTGCTGAAAATTTAAAAACTTCTATACATCCCCAAACATAATAATCAAGTACAAAAGAAAACAAGCTGAAGGAGAAATGATATGATGTTAATATTCTTTTTTTTTTTTTTTTTAAGATTCTATTTTATTCATGAGAGACACAGAGAGAGAGGCAGAGACACAGGCAGAGACAGAAGCAGGCTCCATGCAGGAAGCCAAGCCCTACGTGGAACTCCATCCCAGGTCTCCGGGATCATGCCCTGGACTGAAGGTGGCGCTAAACCGCTGAGCCACCCACCCGGGCTGCCCCAATGTTAATATTCTTAATGTATATAGTGCTGTTACAAAAGGCCTCACAAGGAAAAATGCTCCCTCTCCCTCTGCAAAAGTACAAGTAGGCTGATTTTTGAAAAAGAAAAAATAAAGCCACTAGTCATTTGGAAATTGTTGGGCCTCGTTAATAATCAAATAAATATAAATTTAAGATATAAAAATATTTTATTTAGCTCTTTTTAGATTTATTTTAATATATTCTCTTTTTTTAAGGTTGGAATACACACCAAGGCTTGGTTTATTGCTGGAATCTTTTTGCTGTTGACTATACCTATATCTCTCTGGGTGATATTACAACATTTAGTACATTATACACAACCAGAACTACAGAAACCAATAATAAGGTAAATCTTAATATATTTTAATTCTTCCAGTGTTATGTTCACTTATTTTATAAATATGATTTAAAATGTTTTTAATTTATGCTTTGCTTTCTAAATAGGATTCTTTGGATGGTACCCATATACAGTTTAGATAGTGTAAGTATGTTTCATTTTATCTCATTAACTAAGAACTTGCTTGGTGATACAACTATATTTACAGAGTGCTTAAAGTAATGAAAGTTTATTATTTGGCAATAAGGAGTCAGATTAATACAAAAAGTGAAAAGATTCACTTGTTTTTAATGTTAATAAAAAAGACAACGTATGACAATAGAAAAGACAGGTGTTTTAAATTTTAAAAAACCTATAGCTATTTTCTTTGCTTAATCTTTTAAAATTTCTGATTACTAGTTCTTAGTTCTTTAAAGAATGTAATATTTAAAATTACATTATCATCCTTTTTATTTATTAAATATTTGGGGGGAATAAAGCCTTCCCCGGTGGATTCTAACATGCACTTATCACAAATGGCTGCTTTAATTTGATTAAATATAATGGAAATGTCTTTAATTGCATTTCCTATGATCCTCTCAAGAAAAATTCCAGATTATATTTAAAAACACAATAACAAAATAATTTAGCTTCTTTCTTCATATTCAGTATTTACCCCTAACACAAATTTTTGTTTATCAGTGTGCAAATCATTTATTGATTTTAAAAATTCATTTCACAGATTGTCTGGTAGCTCTCATAAATTTTAGAAAGTTTGATATAAATGTGACATCTCGTTTAAAAATTAGCATTGTGATTTCCATGATTTGGAATGGCAATTCATTTTATCTTAGCTGCAACTATTTTTAACATCTGTTTTTTCATAGTGGATAGCTTTGAAATATCCCAGCATTGCAATATATGTGGATACCTGCAGAGAATGTTATGAAGCTTATGTCATTTACAACTTCATGGGATTCCTTACCAATTATCTAACTAACCGGTATCCAAATCTGGTATTAATCCTTGAAGCCAAAGATCAGCAGAAACATTTCCCTCCTTTGTGTTGCTGTCCACCATGGACTATGGGAGAGTAAGTATGTTTGGTTTTAATCTTATGTACTTCAACAGAATTTTTAAGCATTAGTTCTCTGCAAAGTAGTGTATTAAGTACTATGAGCAGGACAAAGTTTAAGAAGAGTTCCTACCCTCAAATAGTTCCTAGTCAAGTTTGAAGAGTAAGAAAACACATTTTTATAATCCACACATACAGATTACTCTCTTAGACATTATTCATCCTAAATAGAAAACAAACATTGCAAGAAAAAAAACTTTAGAAATCATTTAATCAACATACTTTTACTATTTAGACCCAGGATCTACAGAGATTAACTTACTCAAGATTATATAGCTAGTTAATGACAAAATCAGGTGTAAGGCCCAGGGAGAAGACAGTCTAGGTGGAGAAGTAGCATATGATATAAAGTAGGAGAAACAAACAGTGTTTATTCTATATATAATGGGTTGTTGGCCTTATTATACATCCATAGAGGACAGTAAAGGAAAATAAAGCCTGAAAAGTTCAGTTGAAGCTAAGATTGCATTTTTTTAAAAAGATTTTTATTAGAGAGCAGAGCATGTGTGAACATGAACAGGAGGGAGGGGTAGAGGGAGAAGGAGAAGCAGGGAGAGCAGGGAGCCTGATGCAGGGCTCTATCCCAGGACCCTGGGATCATGACCTGAGCCAAAGACAGACACTAAGCTGATTGAACCATCCGTAAGATTGCATTTTTTTATATGAATGAACCACTGGATATTTTTCAGCAAGGAAACATTTGAAGATACCTTTTTAGAAAGATTAATTTTGTAATACTATACAGAAAGCATTAGAGCAAGAATCCAGAGATGGGGAGATAAATTAGGTTATTATACTAGTCCATTTGTGAAATAAGCTGAAAAGGAGGGATTAAATTGGGACAGAAAGGAAAGAGACTGCAACTGAAGAACTGGTAGGACTTAATCACTGATAACGGGAAATAAGATGAAAGTTGCAAGTCAAGGTAACTGGAATGGTTTAATCAGTGTAGATCTATAACCTAGGGATACCTATATTGCCTGCCATGCAATATGGAAACATTTGTAGAACATTGGGACTAATTATGTCTCGAGTTTACACACTTGGCAATGACAAGGAACTACATAGCTATTTTAAATAAGCTCTTAATGTGTTTATTAACACACTTGATAGGTATTGAGCACCTAGTGTGTGCCAGTATATGGATATATCCTAGTGCATGTAACAGAATTCCAGAAACCTACATTTTGGTTCGGAGATTTAGAATTAAATGAACACACAAATGTAGAGTTACTTGGATCAGGAAATGCTATGAGGGAAAAGGAACAGGAAGCTATGAAAGAGGATAGTAAGGAAAACTATTTTAAGTTGGAGGTGGTGGAGAGATACTGTGCTCAGCAATGAGTAAATACAACATGGATAGAGATTTGTAGCTAATGAGCAGACTGCGGTGGTCACAGAATGAAAAATTACTCAGAAGAGAGATATCAAGTGTAGGGAGATTCTCTAAACTGGCATAATAGAATTCTTGCTAAGGGCAGGCCAGGCACCTTCACATCAAGAGTGGGGGATGAGAAGCTTATCAAATATCAGGGGTAGGAGGATGACTTTGCAGTATTCCTTTCTCAGTCTGACTTAGGCCAAGGACAAGGCCTAAGAATGATGCCTAGTTGAAAAGACAGCTCAGAGGAGTCCTGTTTAAAGTTTGGTCAGGGGGAGAGAGTTGTCAAATGAGAAGCCATTATAGAATGTTGAATAGAGGACCAGTGCCCAATTTCATTTTCAGATATTACTGTGCTTTTTGTAGACTGAATTGCAAATGGGCAAGGATAGAAGAGATTGCAGTGGTCCAGTAAATATGATGATGATGATGATGGCTTGGCATTGATCAGGATTCTTCTCCTAAAATTACAGAACCTAAAATGAGCCTCTAGTCCTATCTTCAGAATGGCTCATCACAATGAGCTAGTGGTCCACTAAAACCCCAAACCTTTTTCAAACAATACCACTGATAAAATCCTCATATTCTATGCTTGTGCAATTTTTTTGTTCATAACTACACAATTACATTTATTCTTGTTAAATCTCTTTGTGTTGGTTTTATTTTTTCCTGGGACTTGAATTCTGACAGCTGCTGCCTAAATAATGTCAACAGTGCATCCATAGCTATAGAGATATTGTTACCGAAGTCATGCAGTTTGGAACTGTGATTTTAGTAATAATAAAATGTCTCCTGTGTATTAATACATTGTAGATTACCAGTCTCTCTAGTAGGTAACTGGTGTTTACAAATCTGATAATTAATCAGGCTTCTGCTGTTTAGGATAATCCAGTACAGTGCTTTGGTTATAAAATGTAAATACCATGGCAAGTTTGTAGCTGTTAATTGATAAAAACTGGTTTTTATCCTTTGATTGCTGTAACATAAACAGTTTTCTTTTAATGAACCTTAAATTTTTGTATGTTGACGAGAGGAAGGGAAACTCTTTACCTACTGATTTAGTACACCGGTGAAACAATGGTTTCCATGAAATGGTACTCATCCGTTTTACATATTCCTTCCCTTCCTCTTGTTTCTAAATTTCAGGTTACCACCTACCAAGTTGAATTTGACAGTTTGAAAAAAATTGTTCTAGGGTCTATACCTTTATGTAGTAGCATGTAGTAGCATCTTTAGGTTTTGTTCAGCTTTTTTAGTGGTAAATTGTTTTCTGAAGTGGCAATACCATATTTCTCTCCTACCAACAGTATAAAACACTTCTAATTGCAGGGGATCCCTGGGTAGCTCAGTGGTTTGGCGCCTGCCTTTGGCCCAGGGCGCAATCCCGGAGTCCCAGGATCGAGTCCTGCGTCGGGCTGCCGGCATGGAGCCTGCTTCTCCCTCTGCCTGTGTCTCTGCCTCTCTCTCTCTCTCTCTCTCTCCCCGTCTCTATCATGAATAAATAAATAAAATCTTTATAAAAAAAAAAAAAACACTTCTAATTGAACCACATCCTCACTTACATTTGGAATTACCCAGACTTCTTTATATTTGCCTGTCAAGAGGGTGTAAAGTGGTGTTTCACTGTGGTCTTAATTTGGATTTCCCTGATTAATAGTGAGGTTGAGTAACTGTATATGTTTATTAACTATTTGTGTTTACTTTACCTAGAAATGCTTGTTTCTGTTTATTTTTTAATGGGTTGTCTGTCCTAGCTTTATCAGGAATCTTTATATATTTAGGTACTAATTCTTTATTTAGTGTGTATTGAAAGTATCTTTTTCAGGTTTTGGCATGCTTTGCCAGCTTTATTTAATATTTCCATTATTTTGAAAATGGAAGTTTTGAGTTTTAATTTTAAATATAGTTGAATTTATCTTATTTTAGTCAGTACTTACTGTGTCTTGTTCAAAAATTATTCCAGTTAGAGGATTATAGAAACATTGTCTTGTGCTTTTCTTCTGAACATTTCAAAAATTTTCCCATTAAGACTTATAAACACTTGATGTTTTGTGTATTTATTGTGTGAGGTAGGAAAGCAGTTTCATTTTATTCCATTAATTGTCCTCACTGATATTGCCATCTCTGTCATATCTCAAGTTTCAACACATATGGTCTCTTTGTGGCTTTTTGTTTTGGGTTTTTGTTTTGTTTTGTTTTATTGGTTAACTTTTCTATTCCTGGACCAATTCCATACATTAACCACTACAAGTTATTAATAAGCCTTAAAATGAGGGGCATGTACCCTGACCTTATTCTCTTGGCTATTTTTGGGTCTTGGCTCTTACATATAAACTTTAGAAACAGTTTGTCAAGTTGCTTGAAAACCTGTTGGTGTTTTTTCACTGTAATTGAATTCAATCTTTAGTTTATTGACATCTTTATGATTTTTTGAGTCTTACCCATGAATGTGATCTGGCTTTCTACTCACTTAGCTCTTCATTTACCTTTCAGTAAAGT
Organism: Canis lupus baileyi; assembly: GCF_048164855.1. Classification (NCBI taxonomy): domain Eukaryota; kingdom Metazoa; phylum Chordata; class Mammalia; order Carnivora; family Canidae; genus Canis; species Canis lupus. Next base: position 47,256,898 of record NC_132850.1, read on the forward strand.
ACATTTTTCTTACACTTTGTACATCTTTTTGACTTTGTAAATGTGTTTTATTGCTATTATAAGTGGCATCTATCTTAAAAATCATTTTAATTGCTTCCAGTATGTAGAAAGGCCATTGGTTTTGGCATATTGATCCCATATCCAAAAATCCTGTTACATTTTCTTAGTCTGTAGATCTTTTAAGTTGTTGGTGAAGATAGTCCTCTTTAAGTAAAGGACTACTTTGCTCTCCAGTCTATACGATATATTTCTCTTTCTTCTCACTGTGCTGGTTAGTATCTCTAGATATTCTTCCATTATTCTTGATTTTAAAGGGAATTCTTATAAAATTAATTGAATTTTGTATCTAAAGATGTTTTGTAGGCATCCTTTGTCAGGTTAAATGAGCTCTCTCTTACTCCTAGCTTGTTTGAATTTTTAAGAATCATGAATAAATGATTAAATTTCTTCAAATGCTTTTTCTGTATCTCTTGAGATGGTTGAGTTTTGCCTTTAACCTGTTAATTAGTGAATTAAATTAATAGCTTTTCTAATGTTAAAGCCCTCTTGCATTTTGAGGATAAATTCAAAATGATTAAGATATATTATCTGCTTTTCTACATCACAGGTTTTGGTTTGCTAATATTTTGTTTAGAATTTTTACATCTATGTTCTTGAGTTAGATTAGACTATAATTTTCCTTTTTTATATCATTCTTGTCTGATTTTCATATCCAGGTTATACTGCCTGAATAGGCATTATTGCTTTTTATAATATGTATCACAGGAAGAGACTGTAGCTTGAAAGATTAGACCTAGACTTTGTGGGAGGACAGGTATAGAACTAGTTAGGTTTCCTGTTGTTTCCAAAATCTTTTTTTAAATATATTTTTTAGGTATTAGAATAAAGTTTTAAAATGTTTAGGCAGGGGCACCTGGATGGCTCAAGTCATTTAAGCATCCTACTCTTGATTTCAGCTCAGGTCATGATCTCAGGGTCATGAGATGGATGGATCCATGAGATGGATCCCGAGTTGGATTCCACTCTCAGGAGGGAATTCTCTCTCCCTCTCCCTCTGGCCAACCCCCTTTTTCTCTTCCCCCACACATTCTCTCTCTCAAATAAATGTTTATGGGCATGCATTTCTATTTTCTCAGCTCTTTTTTTTTTTAAAGATTTTATTTATTTATTCATGAGAGAGAGAGAGGCAGAGACACAGGCAGAGGGAGAAGCAGGCTCCATGCAGGGAACCCAACGTCTCGATCCTGGGTCTCCAGGATCAGGCTCTGGGCCAAACAAAGGCGACGCTAAACCACTGAGCCACTCGGGCTGCCCTTCTCAGCTCTTTTGAATCTGTTATGAATCCTTTTCCATTTCTAGTGCTATTAGCATCTTTATTTTTCCCTTGAACAATCTTGCCAAAAGTTTGCCTATTATTACTAGACTTTTCAAGGACTGTTTGTGCTTTGTTGATTCTGTCTGTAATATATTGGTTTTTCTCTATCATTGATTTCTGTTTTTACTTCCTTTCTCTCATTTCTTTTGGTTTACTATCTTTTCCTAACATGTTAGAGTCTTATTAGCTCATTAATTTACACAACCTTTTTTTTTTTTCTGAATTTTTTATTTTTAAGTAATCTTTACACCCAACATGGAGCTCAAACTTACAACCCCAAGATCACTTGAGTCACATGCTCTTCTCCAAGTGAGCTGCCTTCTTTTTACATCTACTGGGGTAGATTTTCATTTTATTTTCATTGCAGTCAGAGAATATACTCCCTCTGAGACAGTCTTTGGAATTGGTTAAGATTTGTTTCATGCCCTTTTTTAGCTGATCAGTTTTTATAAAGGTTTCCTGTGCACTACAAGACATTGTATATTCTGTATCAGTGAGTGTGCTCATTTAATATCCATGTGGCTATTTATGTTATTCAACTTTTCTGTATTTCTAATGATTTTGGCTAGTTGTACTGTCAGTTACTGAGAATCTGCCACTGATTATTTGTCACTTTCTTCCTGTACTTTTGTCAGTTTTTGTTTTATATATTTTGATGCTGCTTCTATTCCAAATAATCTTGTCTTAGGCGCCTGAGTGGCTCAGTCAGTTAAGTGTCCAACTCTCGATTTCAGCTGGGGTTATGATCTTAGGGTCATGAGATTAAGCCCTGAGTCAGGCTCTGCACTGGGCATGGAGTCTGCTTAAGATTCTCTCCCTCTTCCTCTGCCCCTCCTCTTGCCTTCCCCCATTTGTACACATGTTCTCTAATAAAAAAGTTATTTTTTTTTCTTAAAGTTATTTTGTCTGGTATTAACAGGTATCCCATCTTTCCTTTGTTTAGTATTTTCCTAGCATATCTTTCTCCACCTTTGACCTTCATCCTTTCCATTTCCTTATGTTTTAGATGTATCACTTTTTTTACTTTTAATGTTCTTTGCTTTCTAATCCAACAATCCATCCCTTAAATTAGGCAATTTATACTTAGTGATTATTTATATATTCATTTAAAATCTCACCATCTGTTTTCTTTTTGTCTCACTGTCTTCTATGCTTTTATCATTGATTCCATTTTTTAAGTAAGCCTTTGTTTTAGAATAATTTTAAATTTACAGAAAAGAAGTCTTTTGTAGATTTAACTGCAAGTACTAACAGTTTACTTGCTCTGCACTCCTTGCATCTCTGAAATGATCCTGTGAGATCATTTCCTTTCTAAAGTATGGCCCTTAAAAGTTCCCTTTAGTGTGAATATATCAGTGGCAAATTTTCTCAGATATACTTATCCAAAGGTATCTTTATTTTGCTCTCATTCTTGAAAGATAGTTAACTGGATATAATTCTGTGTTGACAGGAATTTTCTCCAAGTATTTGGAAGATTTTATTCTACCTAATTCTGGCTCTATTACTGTTAAGCCTCTCCTGTCAGTCTAATTGTTATTCCAGAATAGATGATCTAACTGCATTGAAGACCCTATCTTTGATGTTTTGCCTATTCACCATGAAGTATTTAGGTTGTTTTGTTTCAGTTTTAGTCCTGCTTAATCTACAGGGTGCCTCAATCTGTAGATTCATACCTTTCATCAGTTCTGAAAACTCTGTAGGCATAACCTCTTCTGATTTTGCCTTTCTTCCACTCTGTCTTCTGTAACTATGAACATATGTTTGACCGTCTGATTCTATTCAGTTCTTTGCAACTCTCTTTTCACATTTGTCTTATCGTCCAGTTCACTAATTCCCCATAGCTTTCAAGGGTATCTATGGACTATTTAATCCATTTGTAAAGAGTATGGGGCAGGAAGCACAGCAGGTATGGCCAAGGCATTCTCTCAAGAGGTCTTGCAACAATCCCAAGTGCACCCTTTAGGTCTTCATAGGGAGTACACTTAGCTATAAGTGGGAGTGAACCACCTCACCACAGAGAAAGCTCTCACCACATAAAACCCCAACAGTTTCTTTATTCAGTCCTATTAACATAACACTTCAAGACTTTTATGCCAGATTCTCAATCTTCTCAATCTAGATGTAATTTTTTAAATTTACATATTCATTTGAGAGAGAGCATATGCTTTCAAAAAGGAGAAGGAGAAAAGGATGAGGGAGCAAGAGAATCTTAAGCAGGATCCCCACTGAGCACAGAGCCCAACTTGGGGCTCTATCCCAGGGACCCAGAGATCATGACCTGAGCCAAAATCAAGAGTCAGCTGCTTAACCGACTAAGCCACTGATATGCCCTAGATGTATTTTTTAAATTAGGGGGCTCAAAATACGTAACGTTGATAATCAGTTCTCCTGATAGTAGTGCTAAATAAAGCATCTGCCATCAGAGCAACTTGGTCTTTTAAGGAGGCTTCGACGTGGCTGTCATGTAGAGAGCCTTTCTTGTTTGGGGACTTTTTGTTTTGTTTTTGTTACTCCTTATGAATTTTCCCCTATCTTGAATAAGCCCAGCAATAAAATAAAAATTGTTTATCTTTGTCTTTTCATAATATCTAATCAGTGATACTCTCTGGAATGGTATTTACATTCTAAACTTGAAACTGAACCTTAAATGTAAATCACACTTTCTGAATATGCTTTCACATAGACATGCACACAGTTCATTTGTTACTGGGTCTTTCTTCCAGAAACACAAGGACACACTTATTCTTTCTGTGCTGCAGTATTCGGGAATTTGAGACTGAACACAGAAAGGGAGATCTTTCAGAAGATGTAATTGTTAAATAATTAAAGAAACCGCATTTAAACAGTGTTTGCTACCATCCACATTCTTCCTCAACTGCCATTTAGAATGACTAAATTAAAAGAATAAAATATAAACGTGCCATCATTTGTCAGAGTGACTTTAATTTGGGGCGGCATTGGAGAAAATCTAAAATCTGATCCTATTTAAATAAGTAATTGAAATGCTAAGTTGCTTTTTTTTTTTTTTCCTTTGGCAGAGTATTGCTGTTTAGGTGCAAACTGGGTGTACTGCAGTATACAGTGGTCAGACCATTCACCACCATTGTTGCTTTGTAAGTACAAAGAATTTATATTATCACTTTTTAAAAATACTCATGCTCTTCAGTGAGAACTGAATAGACATATGAAGAGTATTAATTTACTTTATGATATATATCTAGTCTGTTATAAAAAACATGGTATATAAAACCCTACTACATTAAAATAAATAAGGTGACCATTTATAAGCAAACAGCACCACAGAATTCTTCTAAATATTCTCTACAGCATTCTGGAAAACATTTTAAAAATTATGTTTGCAAATAATAATGTAAACATAGCTTTACAAAAACATCTATTACATGAAGTTAAAGTGTGCTACCTTCATTTCATTATGTGGTTTTATTTTCTATACGGTTAATTTAGAATATGAGTATTATATTCTAAGGATAAGATCCTATTTTTCTTTTGTAAGAATTCAGTCAAGGTTTAGGAGATGAAGTAAAATGGCATACCATTAAGCTATCTGGTAAAACTATGCCCTAAAAATTTAAGAATATCAGATAAAGTGAGTAGATTGCACGTTTTATCTGCTAATAATATTGTGCGTGTTCAGGGGAAGAATAGGAAGAAAGGTGAAAGAAGCATTTAGTTCTTTATTCTACCTTTAAGCTAGCAGTTCTTTAGCAGCATTTACCCCTGAGTTAAAATTAGTTTATTTATGAAGGCATGCTTTATTTGTCTGCAGTTTAGCAACTGGAGAATCATATAAGTTAATTTTAGATCTGGGTGTTCATAATAAAATTTACCTCCCAAGACAGTTTAGGGGAAAAATTAGAGTTGTATTTATAGACTTGTACTATATGCCTATAGCAATCAAACTTTGAAAATTAGCATAATTTTTTTTAAACATAACTTTTTTTAATCTGGTAACTGCCCTTTCTAGTTAAATGTGTATGTGTCTTATTTTGGATTTAAGATGGAGGAATAAGCATATGGTAGCATTACTAGAAAAATGTTTTAATTTTAAACCACCTCTGTGACCAAAATTCTCAAGTGATTATCTATAGGGTCTTTTAAATAAACTGACTTCTAAATTTAAGTAGTGATGTCAATGCAATGTTTTAAATATTGTTTTAAAATATATTTTGATTTAGTTAATCATAAATCTCATTTTTACCATTTTTTAGAATTTGTGAACTACTTGGTATATATGATGAAGGGAACTTTAGTTTTTCAAATGCTTGGACTTACTTAGTTATAATAAACAACATGTCACAACTGGTAAGTAAATGTTAATTTTAATTGTATTTAATTAGTACCTATGACTAAATTTTCTCAGAAGTTTCTTTGGGAATAAAGTTTGGGGTTTTTTTAAGTTATTTTTTAATTTTGAAATTTGATTTCTAGTAAAGAACTTATTAAACTTTTCCATTTTTTAAAAAGATTTTTACCTATTTATTTGAGAAAGAGAGAGGGTGAGCACAAGCAGGTGGAGTGGCAGGCAGAGGGAGAGGGAGAAGCACACTCCTCACTGAGCAGAAAGCCCAACTCAGGGCTTGATCCCAGGACCCCAGGATCATGACCTGAGCCGAAGGCAGACTCTTAACTGACTGAGCCACCCAGGCACCCCTTAAATTTTAGCATGTCTTTGGATAAAATAGATAGATAAATACATAAAATATCTTTGTTAATTATTTGGTGACTTTTACCGTGACCTGTTGATCATGTTTGTTCATTTGGTCCTAGTAGTCATTGCATAGTTGTGTAGATTGTGTAGATGTCGTAAATAAAAGCACAGTCCTCTCCCAAAGAAAACATAACCTAGGCATACTCAGTAAGAGAAAATGTCTTTTAAAAAAATGTCTTGTTGGAAAAAAGAAAAAAAAATGTCTTATTGGTATATGGTAGTCCCAGTTTTGAGTAAAAATGGGAAAATAAAATTCTCATGTATTTGGAATAAAGGAAAATTGCAAATGCCAAGTTAAAAGAAATGATGTTCTAAAAATTGAAATGCTCTAAAAAAAAACTGATCCTTTCAGCTTAGGAATATGCACTGTATTTAAAATCTTCAGTTTTAATACTTTCAACAAGGTAAGGTGCGGTAGCGTGTGTGGTATTAGATGTTTATAATAAAAATTATATGCCTTTGTATTCAAAGCTGTTCTATATGTTCATATTCTTTGGAACCAGTAATTCCATTTCTGAAATGTATCAAGAAATGGTTGTATTTTTTATTTTAATATCTTTGTGTATACAGGCTGTTATTTGTAATATCAAAGGCTAGAAACCATACAAAGCCCAGTGATAAGGACTGGTTAAATGTACCAAAATTTTAGGCAGTTAATTTAAAATAATCCTATGGGGCCACCTGTGTGGCACAGCTGGTTAAGCATCTGACTTTTGGTTTCGGCTCAGGGGTCATGAGATCCTCAGTGGGATGTCTGCTTAAGATTCTCCCTTTCCCCCTGCCCCTCCCCCTGTGCACACGTGTGCTCTCTCAAATAAATAAAATCTTTAAAAAAAATCCTCATGAAACAGGAAAAAGTAACGCACTTTAAGTGGGGGAAAAGTCAAGCAACAAAATTTATATTTAGTTGATAACTGTTAAAAAGCACCTTATGTGCTTTGGAATGGACCTAGAAAAATTTGTCTGAAACATTACTCTATGCCAAGTCTCTGCTTTATAACTGTATTATTTATTACTGTATTTACTTATTCAAGAAGTTTAACTATTAATCTTATTTCTAGTTTGCCATGTATTGTCTACTCCTATTTTATAAAGTACTGAAGGAAGAACTGAGTCCAATCCAACCTGTTGGCAAATTTCTTTGTGTAAAACTGGTGGTTTTTGTTTCTTTTTGGTAAGTATTGCTTTCTCTTAAATATAAATTTTCTCATTTTCTACAGAGCAATAAAAACAGTAGATTAGGAAGGATTTTCAAAGAAGTCTTAATATAGAAGATAGCTTAAAATGTCTCTACTTAAAGTTCATCTTCTTAGCCCTTTTTGGTTTTTCATAATGAAATAATCAGATGGTCGCCATAACATATGTAAGAAGAAAATAATTTGAGACAACCTAACGGTCTCAACATTAGAGGAATCATTAAAATATATGATGGTCCTTTCATATAAGAGGATAGTCTGTAGTTTGGAAGATAAATATAATGTAGAATATTTAATGTGATGTAATGTTCATTTACTTGGTACAATATATTTTTTAAAGCAGAAGGCAAAACTTTACATGGTCCCAATTTAGTAAAAGGGTGGGTGATAGGGCACTAGAAAAAAATATATCACGGGACTCCTGGGTGGCTCAGAGGTTTAGCGCTGCCTTCGGCCCGGGGCTTGATCCTGGAGACCCAGGATCGGGTCCAGCGTGGGGCTCCCTGCATGGAGCCTGCTTCTCCCTCTGCCTGTGTCTCTGCCTCTCTCTCTCTCTCTCCTGTCTCTCATGAATAAATAAAATCTTTAAAATATATATGTATATATATACCATTTAACAGTATACAAATACAAAAAGGGGAAAAAGAATAATCCTTGAATTCTTACCACCCAAAAAGAATGATTAACATTGTGGTGCAGATAATGCAACGTATAAAATGCCACAGAAAGAGTTTCATACCATAAAAACTTGGTGGAACTCAATAGTGCATTCATTATGTTGTGGATATAGTTCTTTGTTAGTAAAGTGAGGATATAGTTTCCTTGTCATTTAAGGGTTTTTTTTTTGTTTTTACTAAGTATTCTGTTCAGTGGATCTAACTCTTTAACTACTCTATTGACATTTAGGTCATTCCTAATTTTTTCACCATTCCAAGCAATACGGAAATTAAATTCTTGTAAACAGAACTATGAACATTTGTCTCATTATTAGCTATTTCAGTTTAACCTAGGATCATATCCATAGATGTGGTTGAAATGTTCAGTATGACTCCATCTTGCAAATTCATTGCCTTCTGAGTTTGTCTCTAGTTCCAGCACTTCAAACAAGACTGGTTTCAAAATATTTTTAAAAATAATCTGAATAGGGAAACCAGGTGACTTGGCGATTGAGCATCTGCCTTGGGTTCAGGGCATGATCCCTGGATCTGGGGATCAAGTCCCACATCAGGCTCCCCATGAGGAGCCTGCTTCTCCCTCTGCCTGTGTCTCTGCCTCTTTCTCTGTCTCTCTCATGAATAAATAAAATCTTTTTTAAAAATCTGAATAGTTACATGTATAAATAACATTTAAGTGTCCTTTATTTTAAATACTTATCACTCAAGGTTGTAGGCATTGTCTATGTATAGGAAGAATTTAAAATTTAATTACTTGTGTATATACTTCCAAAACAAAGACAAATAAACCAAGTATTGAAATTCCATGTGCTTACAAGTATGCATAATCAAAATTCCTATGATGAAACTGTATACTAGAAGAATAAATTTGTAAAGCATATATATATATTTAATATAAATATAAAATGTCTTCAGGAACATGTTATGAAGACAGGGTGGTGGTGGTGGTGGTGGTGGTGTTCCACAAGTTGTGCTGGGATTTTAACTTTTTTAAATGGCATACTGTTAAAACAACTGCTCATTTTATGCTTGATATAGATATGGCGTTTACCTTTTCCTAACATATAGGCAAGCAGTAGTTATTGCTTTGTTGGTAAAAGTTGGCGTTATTTCTGAAAAGCATACATGGGAATGGCAAACTGTAGAAGCTGTGGCTACAGGACTCCAGGTTAGTGCTATCCATGAATTTAATAAAACTTTACTGTTTTGCCCATTTTTACATACTGTCTCCTAAACCTGACAACATGAGGCTGTGGGGGTATTACCCTTACTTTACAGATGAAGCAATGGAGGAACCCTAGAGAGACTAGCATCATCACTAATTTGTGGTAGAGCCAGGAATAGAACCTAGATTTTGTTTTTCCTAGTCAATTTCTCTGCATTTTTCCTTAGTCCTTGGGCAGTGGATTGAGGATGCATTGTACTTTGCTAAAACATACTTGGTTGAGGGTAGCATAAGATAGATTTAAATTTTTGCCATTTTGTCCTTTTAAGAAGTCAAAAATAGCTTGGAAAAATGAAAAAATGAGTGCAATCTTCTGGGGGGAATACAGCTGATTTCAGTTGATATGGAAATACTTTTTGAAAAGAGAAAGCGCTTTCCTTTATCTACAAAACTAGATTTAAGCTAAAAGATGGCTGCTATTTTTTTTTTCGTAGGACTTTATCATCTGTATTGAGATGTTCCTTGCTGCTATTGCTCATCACTACACTTTCTCATATAAACCATATGTCCAAGAAGCAGAAGAGGGTTCATGCTTTGATTCCTTTCTTGCCATGTGGGATGTTTCAGATATTAGGGATGATATTTCTGAACAAGTAAGGCATGTTGGTAAGTACCAGCCATTCCATTCATCCAAATAGATTATTGTACTTTTCCTACTAGGGCAATTTAGTAGCTATTTGAGAGATGAAAAAGCTTTGTTTAAAGCAGTACCAGTAAGGCTCTTCAAATCAGGAGACAGGAGGGGAACTTATTTTAGCATGGTAAGTTTATAGTGGTAAAAATAACTTTTGGCTAACCTGGAAACCTTTCTATTACTTTTGAAAAGGAAGGACAGTCATGGGACATCCTAGGAAAAAGTTTTTTCCTGAAGATCAAGATCAAAATGAACATACAAGCTTGTTATCCTCATCATCACAAGATGCAGTTTCTGTTGCCTCTTCTGTACCACCTTCACCCATGGGTCACTACCAAGGGTTTGGACACACTGTGACTCCCCAGACTACACCTACTACAGCTAATATAGCTGATGAAATATGTAATGACACTACAGAAGAGAAAAAAGAACTTATAGACAAATCTGTGGCCTCCTGAACAGTGTGCAAAAGCAAACTGCTCCTCCTACCATGTTATTTCATTACCTGGTATCCCATTGCTCAGGATTTTGTGCTTGGGACAAACCATAAATGATGGAAAATTTCAACACAGAAGGTGAAAGCCAGGTACAACTACTGGATTTATATAACTGGGTTTTGTAAATCACAAATAATCAGTCTAAATATCCTAGACTTAGACTTGATTTCTTAACATTAGAGTATCACATACTCAAATGGTAGAAAATGACTCTACTAAATTGTTCCTGACGTTACATTGCTTTATCAAGAGGATGGACATTAAAAAAAAAAAAAAAAAAAAAAAAAAAATCCATGCTTCCTACCACTGATGCATGAATATAATGCTCTGGATTTAGCAGAAAGTGTAATTTGGAAATATGAATTAGTGGAACTTAATCATGTGCCATATATGCCTACCTAACAATTATTTCTCTATTTCTCAACTGGATGTCTTTCAATAAATAAGAATTTATCATTTATTTTCTGCAATTTTTTGTTTCTCATTCTTTAAACATAAACTCTTAATGTTTTTTATGAAAAATTCTTGATTAAAAACACAGCAAAAAAGAAGTCCAAAAAGATTAAAAGTTAAAAATTACATACCTACCATGAAAGATACCTATCTTATATTCCTTTTAGGAGAATTAGCTAGGACCTAATATTAATCTGAAAACAACTCTCTAAAGATCCTATTTGCAATACTGCTAATAGATTAAGAGATTATCCATGACTTTCAGATGAAAAGAATAAACTGGATAGAAGACTGGGAGAATAAGAAACTTGTGATGAGGGGCGCCTGGGTAGCTCAGTGGTTATGTCTGCATTTGGTTCAGGTCATGTTCCGGGGGTCCTAGGATTGAGTCCCACATCAGGCTCCCTACAGGAAGCCTGCTTCTCTCTCTACCTGTGTCTCTGCCTCTTTCTCTGTGTCTTTCATGAATGAATAAATAAAATTAAAAAAAAAAAAAAAACGTGATGAAAATGGAGTCTACTTTTCTTCAGTGATAATGAATGTCAGCAAACATAAAGGTAGGCTGAGTAGTCTTAATTATTCACTAAACCACAGTCAAAAGATGTGTAGGTGCTATGTGGGAAAAATTTATTACTTAAGATGGAGTTTCTCTAATTGCTAATCACAACCCACTGGGTTATATTTAACATATATTAAAAATCTAAAAAGTAAAAAAATTAGAAAGTGCCAGAGTAGTATGCTACAAATAGCAAAAATAAGTATTTTCTCAAAATTTTTGCTTCATATTTTTATGCACATACACATTCACATTTATATACTGGTTCACAATATTAGATGCAAAGTCTTTATTTCTGTCCACTATTACAAATATTTCTATTAGGGATCCCTGGGTGGCTCGGCGGTTTGGCGCCTGCCTTTGGCCCAGGGCGCGATCCTGGAGTCCCGGGATTGAGTCCCACATCAGGCTCCTGGCATGGAGCCTGCTTCTCCCTCTGCCTGTGTCTCTGCCTCTCTCTCTATCATAAATAAATAAAATCTTAAAAAAAAGATTAAAAAAATAAATATTTCTATTAAAAGGTAAGCTGGGTAGTATAATACTAGAGGCAGAGAATAGGCAATGTAGAGAGAAGGTACCTCTTATTTTGTGGCTTACTTCCAAAGAGCACAGAGTATATACAAGACATGACAATCGTCCTTATTAATCTCCCTGTTGCAAGTCTTTAAAAAACTGGACCAACTACTGTATAGTTCTTACTGGGCATCCAGATTGAATCTTTAAAAAATACTGGTTTAGGTGTAGCTCTTTCTTGAATTTACCAGCTTTTTAATATTCTTTGCCAAAGTAGATCAGGAAAAATGCTGCCTCCTACAGATTTAACTTCATCCCTTTTATTCTATTTAGCTTATACCTTAAATTCTTAATTCAAGTTTGCATTCTCAAAACACAAAACCCAACGAGTTTCAGAAGTATAGTGATTATTTAAAAGAAGCAAGCTTGGAATTTACAGGTAACCATAACCCTTAGTCTTCAGTGGAAGCCAAGTTTCTGATGTATCCCAGTAAGTTTGGACTTAAAAAAAAGTCAAGATGCCTAAAAAATTAAATGTTTTGCTTTACTTACACAGGACAATGAAGATGGGACTCAAATCCCTTACCTTTAAAGCTTTATAAAGTATTCAGCAAAACTGAAACCATTCTAAGTACAACCAAGTAATAAAAACAAACTACTAATTTGAAAAATTAGTGACAGCCTTTTTGAAAAAGGAAGTCTGCAGCAATATTTTTGTAATAATGCTCCTCTTAAGGTCTTTTTAAATATACTTTATTAATCAATTTTAAAAAATATTTGACCATTACAAGGAATTAAATCTTTATACCCCTATCTTATGATTACAAGTCCACTACTAATTCAGACCAGAATTGTGTACTTGCTGCTCTACTTGGACAGTTTTTCATTAGAAAAATACTTTTCATTGCTTTACTGTGATGCTGACATTGCTTTTGTGGTGCTGGACATTGAGTACTAATTCCTCTCCCATTTCCACCTGGATGGGATTATCTAAAACAACTGCAGCTTGTTTCCAGTGGGAGGCTTCACTTGAAGTATCCAACCTAATCTCGTCATCAAGGTACATATGATACCAAAAGGGAATGGCAGTCACTTGTCCAGATTTACAAATGTGCACCTATGAAAATTAAGAAATCATGAAAATTTCATCAGAGTAAATAGCCTTGGATAAGTAAGTCTGTCTTTTTTGTCAATTTAAGCTGCAAATTTTATAAAGATTTAATCACCCAATTCAAATTAATACCAATCTTTGTATTCATTAGTATTTGCCCAAGCTCATTTTTGGATATTGTTTAGAAAAAAACATAACATTTAAATCGTCAAAGAAAGTGGCCAATACAATTTTGCGTAAAGTACTTAGCTTAAGATAATTCTGCATATGATAACAATAATCATTTTGCATTACCTTTACTTCTCTGTTAGAGGTGTTCAAATACGGAGTCATTAAATCTAGTCTTAAGAGTTCCACTGGCTTGCTTAAAGGTACACAGGACAATGAGGATAGATCCAAAAATACACGTATAGGTACCTAGAGAAAGTACAAATTTTTCACTTTTACTCCATTCTTTTTATGGCCCACTGCCATCAAGTGCTTACTTCCGTACTTGCATCAGTATGATACAATACTTTTTATATCTAATACCTCAACTTAATTCCCATGTCAACCTTAAGACATAAGGACTTTCATGATTCCAGTTTTATAAGAAGGATGAACAAACTAAGGTTTAGGTAGGTTAAATAATTTGCTATGATTTCAATTATCTACAAATTCTTTTCTTGGATGAACACAGATTAAATTTTTACTTAAGCCTAAAAGCTTCAAAAAGTTTAAATTCAGGATATGCTTACGGGTGGGTGAAAGATGAACTAATAAGCAAATAGTACAATATTAATTATTGTTCTGTTTTGAGAAAATATGCCAAATTCAACCAAATAATACTGAATTTCATCTGGAAACTGAAGTTCATTTCTAGAGAGCAATGGTTCTCAATTTTGGCTGCAAGTTAAAATCACCTGGAGAGCTTTTTGAAAACCCCAACGGCTCAGGCCCCACCTCAGATCAATCTGGAGTTGGGAGCCTAGTATCAGTAGTTCTGAAAGTCTGGTCAAGTTTGAGAACCACCACTATAATGTGTTCCATCAATTTTAGTAGCAATGGAACCTACCTACTAGTTAACTTTTAGCCTTTTAATGTGACAAAAAAGGAAACTTGTTTTTGTTTTTTTTTTGTTTTTTGTTTTTTATTTATGATAGTCACACACACAGAGAGAGAGAGGCAGAGACACAGGCAGAGGGAGAAGCAGGCTCCATGCACCGGGAGCCCGACGTGGGACTCGATCCCGGGTCTCCAGGATCGTGCCCTGGGCCAAAGGCAGGCACTAAACCGCTGCGCCACCCAGGGATCCCAGGAAACTTGTTTTTAAAGTGCCCTCTTTCCTTTGAGTAAAATATTAGAGCAAATATGGTGAGAGTGGACACAGACCTATCAACCTCTCCCTAGGCATCCTTAAAGACATCCAACCTTCCTTGCCATAAAAACAGCAGTTCCAGGGCACCTGGATGGCTCAGTGGTTGAGCATCTGCCTTTGGCTCAAGTCGTGATCTTAGGGTTTTGGGATCAAGTCACATGTCAGGCTCTTCGCAGAAGCCTACTTCTCTCTCTGCCTGTGTCTCTGCCTCTCTCTGTGTCTCTCATGAATAAATAAATAAAAATCTTAAAAGCAAAAAAAAAAAACCCAGCAGTTCCATGACATCTCCAGGACTCATTATGCCCTTTATCCTCATTTATATCAGTTACCAGAAGCCCTAGCTTCCGGTCACCTCTCACTACATGCCCTCTAATCCCTCATAGACTGTCTTCACTCCTGTTTTTCAACCCAGCCTTCTGGCTACTCCTGACATCTGTGCTAATTCTTCTTACATTTCCCATCTAGAGCTCATTATTTCGTGAGTTCTCTAGAGTTCAATTCTTTCTCTATACCTTCAAGGTGATTTCACACAAAGCTTTAAATATCATCCACCAAATCTGAGTTCCAAATTTTATCTCTAGCCTCAATCTTTCTCTGGATTCTTATCCAACTGTTCAATGATCCCCCAAACACAAAGACAACCTGATCCTCCTGCTATTTTCCCCATTTCAGTAGATAACTTTCCTTCCAGGTGCTCTAGTACCCCACATCCAATCTATCACAGCCTACCTGCAAATGTTATCTACAATCAGAGCACTCTGCACCACCTCCACACTGCTACCATTCACTCAGAGTCTAAGTTGCTACCCTCCTCACCTGAGTTACTGCAATACACCTTTGCCTGCTCTCACAAGTGGTTTACTAACACAGCAACATTGTAACCCTTTCAAAACAAGATACACCAAGTCATTTCTCTGTTCAACATCTTCCAGGTGTTTTCTACTCCTTTCATAGTAAAAGTCTTCATATAACCAAAAGGCTCTACAAGATCCGGCTCCTAATACTTTCCAGACTGCATCTTTCATCTCTCATGGTTTCTTCCTCCTGTTTCTAAACACTCCAATCATGCTCTTGCCTCAGGCCACTGTACTTTATGATCCTTTCACTTGTTTATGGTTTGCTTCCTTATTTCTTCAGTTCCCTGCTTAAAGATCACTTACCCATGAGTCCTTTCCTTATTAGTCATCACCTATATGAAATAGTATATCACATACCCCCAGTTCCCTATATCTTAACCTGCTTTATGTCCACAGACTTCTAACCATCATCATTCTAATCTTTTTACTTATTATCTATCTCGTTTGTCAATTTGAATGTAGCTCCATGAGCGCAGGAACTTATCTCTTAGTTTCACAGCTATATTCCCAAAACCTAAAGTAGCATATATATATGTGGTAGACATTTGTTGAATGAATAAATTTCTGTTGTTTTCTGTACAGTAGTCCTGTGATTTCACTTTCCATGGTTTCAGTTACCAGCAGTCAACCAAAGTCAGGAAGCAGAAGATCCTCCTCCTGATAAACTGTCAGATCAACAGTAACCTAATGCCTATAGCATTCCATCCACATAATCCCATTATGTAGGCATTTTATCATCTCATGTATTCACAAGATGGGTGAATATGGTACAATAAGTTATTTTGAAAGAGAGACTGTATCCACATAAATTTTATTATAGTACATTATAATTATTCTTAGTTCTCTTACTCTACCTTATTTATAAATTAAGCTTTATCATAGGTATATTTAGATAAAAACAGTACATAGAGATTAGAGATTCAGTACTATTGGTGTTTTTCGCTGCAAGTCTTAGAAAGTATCCCCCATAGATATGGGAGGATTCTTGTATAGTTTTGCTTTTTTACAACCTCTCATTTTGATTCATTGGTTCATTCAGTTGTCTAACAGATAATTATCATATTAGAAGAGGGGAGACAATATCATCTAAGAAAATGGCTAAGTGGACCAGGAAATGTAAAAGCTACCAGGCAAGTTGCCTCTTAAGATGAATAGTCACAAGCTGAAGTGAGACCAAAGTCTGCATATGCAGCTGTAGGAGTACTGGTGTAGAGAAGGAAGAGAGCTGGATTTAACCATGCTGGGATTTTCCAGGACCAGTAGAAAGACTGAAGAGAAGGGATATATGAAAAGTATACAGAGGCACCTGGGTGGCTCAGTCAGTTAAACATCTGCCTTGGGCTCAGGTCATGGTCCTGGGGTCCTGGGATGGAGCCCCCACTGGACTCCCTGCTCACTGGAGAGTCTGCTCTTCCCTCTGCCCTGTGCTCCACTACCCCAGCTCATGGTTGCTCTGTTCAATAAATAAATAAAATCTTTTTTAAAAAGAAAAGTATATGGACCATGGAATACAAACTATTTTAAGATTTTATTTATTCATTCATGAGAGACACAGAGAGAGAGGCAGAGACACAGACAGAGGGAGAAGCAGGACTCGATCCCAGGACTCCAGGATCACACCCTGAGCCAAAGGCAGATGCTCAACCGCTGAGTCACCCAGGCATACCTGGAATACAAACTATTAAGGAGGGGAGGATAGAAAATGGGAAATACAGTGAAAAGATGGCAGGATCAAAATATCATAAATTCTGATGGAATCAAAGAATTGCTGATGCCAAGATCAAGAGGGAAAAAACTAAAAAGAAGATGGTGGTATTTTTGAACCAAACAACTGAAACTTGTTCTTTTTTTTTTAAGTTTATTTATTTTTTAGTAATCTCTACACCCAACATGCAGACTCTGAGATTAAGAGTCACACACTCCTCTGACTGACACAGCCAGGTGCCCTTAAAATTCTTTCTTCTGATGTGTATTCTCCTTATTAAACTCTCCAAAAATCTGAGATTAAACAGACCACAATCTCAGCCAGCCCCAAATTTATATTTGTTGAGCAAGTACTGTTCACAGATCTAACTGGATATTCAAGAGCTTACTATGCATGGCCTTTAGATAAAAGTTTTAGCTATCACTTCTTTAATTCTGTACCCAAATCCTACTTCCCAAAATTCTGCTTTGGCTTACACATCAGTACCCCACCTACTTCCTACCTCTGTCTTCAACCCCAAACCTCTTCCTTTAGACATTCCATCCACTCACAGAATTTTAAACTCACAAATTTGTATTATGCTGCTAATGCCTTTGCCAACAGTAAATCTTGAGTCCTTGTTTCCCAAATAGCAACATTATAACCTCTTTGCCTTGATCTCCAGTTTCCTAGGCTCCTGCATTCCTGCTCACAGCAATCTGTCTAGACATTAACTGCTATCACCTGCCAGTCTGAGGTTTCAATGTAATTTAAGGGTTCAAGTTTAGAACATAGGTCTTTTTCTGGATGCTTTTGTTTTAGACAAAACACTAAAGCTAGGACCCTATTTTTCACTTGTAACAATAGTTCAGAGGAATATCTATAGACTTTTGTCAGCAGGAACAGAATTCCTTGGCTATTCTAATCCCTAGATTGATTTTCATGCATAATTCCTTTGCTCTAGGAAACTGATTACCATCCTAATCAAGCTAAACACAGTGATAAAACTACAGAGAAAGATAAGGTAGATGGTGGGTAACAGCCACCTAGCTGAACTTGTAAACACTTACCTGAAACTGATTAATAAAAGGTGCTATATTTAATCCAAGAGTGCGCTCTGTTCCTTGAACAGCACTCTCTTCTACCAGTGTCTGTGATTCCACAAGCAACCCAAACATCAGCACATACTGAGGAAAGATCTTGCCTCCAGATTGTAGCAAACACCTAGAGAAGGAAAAATGTTTCATTTTTTTTTTAGTATTTTTTATTTTTTGGAGATTATGCTGTGCTCTTTATTGCCAAAAATAAAAAATTTTAAAAACACAACTCCTGTTAATAAATATCCCTTCCTTTCTGTACCCGATCTCTGGTTTGCTCCTGGCTTCCTCCAACAGACTAATTAACTGCTTTAGGCTAAGGAGTCAAGGCCAGACCTTCAGTAAGGGCCTTGTTCCTCAGCCCTCAAACTTAAATCATTAGGCCACTGGCAGTGAAGTTCCTAACTGATGGGTAGAGAATGAAATACAGGGTTTATCTGGGGTGGGGGGCAGCCAGAGTCTAACGCTATTCTTTAAGGGTAAACGAGGGATACTCAGGGGTCTGAACGATGTATCAGTATGCTGGCTCTGGGCAAAGACTGGAAGGATTTGTAGGGAACCACTAGGTTCTATGACTCAATCCTAACACCAGAAGCCCAACACACAAATGTGAAAACTCCCAACATTTGGACAGAAAGGGTTTAAAGACCCCAAATGACCAAAAGAGGAGTCTAGCTCTGTGGTTCTCAGCAGAAGACCGCCCCATTAGGGCACATTAGGAAATGTGCTGGAAGGAATGTCTGGAGTGCTACTGGCAATTAGTGGGCAGAACCAGGGAAGCTAGATGTCTAGTAAAACCTGTACTGCCTCAGATACCAGTGGCACCCCTGGCCATCTGTGCAAAGGCTGGGAGAGGACTCCTTTTCCCCTTGGCTACCTTTCTAGTGGGTACCGATGGCTTGCCAAGCAGCCTGAGCAACAGCTGTCCAGACTCCAGAAGCTAGGAGAATCTCTGGAGAGACCAGAGAACCAGCTACTGGCTTAGATCCCCCCTTTTTGCAGAAACAGGTGAGCTGCTGCTAGTTTATGGTTAGTACATCACTCTGGATCTCGTGGTTTAACTCGGCCTGTAGATCATCACTTAGTTTTTTCTTTAATCCAAAGAGGGCTGAGAAGACAACTGTTTTAGGACGCAGAGAGCCACAGGACTCCAGGTTGTAATAAAACCTTTCTGGCTTGCGGTTGGGGTCGTAGGGAGCCTGTGACTCATCTTCATCCAGCTCCGAGTATTCATTCTTGGGCCATTCCTCAGGCTTGGGGGTACAAGGCATTGTCAGGATCATATTCAAAAGCTACCCCTGCAGGAGGGTTCCACTTGGCATGCTCCTTGCCAAAGCTCTTTTTGGCATAGGCTCGAAGTCTTAGCTCTTGACCTTCCTCATCTTGACAATGAGGATGTCGTCCTGCTCCACATAGTCACTGGGGTCATTATCTCAGTTCCGGACGTCACCGGAATGACCCGCGGGCTGTTGGAGATGAGGTCTCAAGATGTGACACGCCAAGTCTGGTCTTCATTGCACCACACGTCAAGGGTGAACTCCACCGAGTACTTGGGGCAGAACTCCTCACACGTACAGTCCTGGGAATACTGCAGTTTATCCACAATGTCATCACTAGTGAGGGGGATTTAGTCCAAGTCTGTGAGCAATGAACTCATCATGAAGGACTGAGGAACTGGCATCAATTTGGACCCAGTCAATGGCTATTATGGGCACCTCAGTGATGAAGATCCTCTGTATAGAGTTGGCCACTGCCAGGTCTGTGTTCTCAATGATGAACCTGACATTCTCATCGGTAACTTCCGTGATCCACACAGTGGGCTGGTTGGCATACAGCATTGCACCCCACAGCCCACCATCTCCTGGGATTCAGCTCCGTGGTGCCACCGCCACCACCCAGGAAAAATGTTTTAAAAAGCATCTTGATTCCTTATGTTTTATAAATACCAATAACTAAATCATTATGCATTGGTGAGCTACAGATTATACATAATCTAATAGACTTTATGTTATTGGCTGGTAGTTGAGAGTGGTAAACCCTGGAAATAATTTCCCAACAAATTAAAGTGGCCGCTGATCCATGAAAGAGAAAAATAAACAGTTGGCTTGGATGGATATGAGTCTTTAGATTTAGGAAGAATCATCAATGGATATTAAAACTAGTGGGTGAAAGTTCTATTAAGAAAAAGATATTTACACAGTCTCAAAATATTGATCCCCCAAATGACTAACTCATTACAAAGGGAAACATAGCAATTTATTGTGGAAAAACCTGGTGGATACAATTTAAGCCAAATGATCTAAATTAACATCAACAAGAATGGGATACAGCAAAACTATGTGCTTCCTAATGTGACAAAACTTCGGTGAAGATTCCTCTCGAAAATGGGCGATCCAAATCTAATAAAAAAAAAAAATAAGGAACATTCTACAAAATAAATGGCCTATACTCACCAAAACTATTAATGTCATGAAAGACTTAGGAACTATTCCAGAATAAAGGAGACTAAAAAGAAGGGATAATTAAATGCAATGTGTGACCCTCAATTGGATTCCAAACCAGGAATAAAAAAGCTATAAAGGATATTATTGCAGGGCAGCCTGGGTGGCTCAGCAGTTTAGCCCAGCCTTCAGCCCAGGGCGTGATCCTGGAGACCCAGGATCAAATCCCACATCAGGCTCCCTGCATGGAGCCTGCTTCTCCCTCTGCCTGTGTCTCTGCCTCTCTCTCTCTCACTCTCTCTGTGTGTTCTCATGAACAAATAAATAAAATCTTTAAAAAAAAAAAAAAAAAGGATATTATTTCAACAAATGGTGAGATCTGAGTAAGGCTGTACACTACATATAGGTATTGTAACCATCCTTCCTGATTTTGACAGCTCTATGACGGTTATATAAATGAATATCCTTGTTCTTAAATATATGAAAGTATTTAAGGGTAAAAGAACAAAGTAACTGGAACTTACTCTAAATGGTACAGAGATAATAATAAAGCAAATGTAGCAAAATATTAACAATTTGTGTATCTGGGTATAAGGTATATGTTAAAAGTTCTTTTTTTGTTGTTGTTAAAAGTTCTTTGTACTAGGGGCACCCGGATGGCTCAGTGGTTGAGCATCTCTGCCTTTGGCTCAGGTCCTGATCCCGGGGTCCTGGAATCAAGTCCCACATCAGGCTCCCCTCAAGCAGCCTGCTTCTTCTTCTGCCTATGTCTCTGCCTCTCTTTGTGTGTGTCTCATGAATAAATAAAATCCAAAAAAAAAAAAAAATTCTTTGTACTATTTAACTTCTATTTAAGACTGAAATTATTTCAAAATAAAAGTTACAGACACCTGGGTGGCTCAGTGGTTGAGCATCTGCCTTGGGCTCAGGGCATGTTCCCTGAGTCTATGAGGAGCCTGCTTCTCTCTCTGCCTATGTCTCTGCCTCTCTCTCTGTGTCTCTCATGAATGAATGAATGAATGAATGAATGAATAAATAAATAAATAAATAAATAAAGACTTAAACACTGAAAGAAAAAATGTAATTAAAAATCCAATGTTCTAGTAAAGAATGTGAGGAAGAGTATATAAAGGGAACAAAACCTATTCTCCTCTTAAAACTGATCTTGGGGGAATGTCTGGGTGGCTCAGTGGTTGAGTATCTGTCTTTGGCTCAGGGCATAATCCTGGAGTCCCAGGATGGAGTCTCGACATCCAGCTCCCTGCAGGGAGCCTGCTTCTCCCGCTGCCTGTGTCTCTGCCTCTCTCTGTGTGTCTCTCATGAATAAATAAAATCTTAAGAAAAAAAAATGATCTTGGGTTCACCTTTTGTTTTTCTGGAAATCCCATAAAGGTGGAATGTCAGCTATCTTAGTGTGATCAGCAACACTGTTTAGGATGAACATTTTTTTTAAACTGCTTCTTAATAGGAAAAGTGCATCCAGACTGATGCAATTAGGAACAAACTATAAGCACTGGGAAACTATATCATCTTGGGCTTCCCTGAGTGTGGTGTCTCGTAACCAAGTGTTCCTGTTGCTACACCAATGGGAGATATTAGTTCCTATGTGAAATTTAGATCTTAAGCCAAGGCAACTCCCATGCCCACCACTACAGTCTTATTTCCTCACACCTCAGCTATGAGAATCATGAGGGGGTGAGTGGGTCATCTATTGCCATCACATGAAGCAGAATTGGAGAATATTTTAAGATACTTTAAACCAAGTCATTATTTTCATTTGCCGCATTTACAATCACACATTAAATCCCTTAATTTTACTTGAATATTCTAGGCTGGATTCCATCTGAACTAGGACAGGCTATTTATAGACAATGGAGTTCATATTGTATCTTTCTTTTTTTTTTTTAAAAGATTTTATTTATTTATTCATGAGAGACAGGGAGAGAGAGAGAGAGAGAGAGAGAGAGAGAGAGGCAGAGACACAGGCAGAGGGAGAAGCAGGCTCCATGCAGGGATCCTGATGTGGGACTCAATCCCGGTCTCCAGGATCACACCCTGGGCTGAAGGCGGCGCTAAACCGCTGAGCCACCAGGGCTGCTCAAATTACACAACTCTTAACAAAACTCCTATGTCTTTACCAAACCAGATAATTTATCTTCTAAAAAAAAACTGAAGAAATCTACCTTTTTCCTCAAATGGATCAGGTTTAATTCTGAAAATTTATGTTATTAAATTTTTCTGAACAAATGAATTTATCTGTTAATTGTGATCCATTTAAGTGGAATCAGATCTAATTTTCCTTAAGATCTCAAGCGACAGATTAGCCACAGAGCTTTATGCTACTTGACTAATTCCCTCCACCTCAATAACCACAAGAGGGTACTGTTCTATGAAATTTACAAGCTGAAAAAGCACATAAGTTAAAAGTCTTCCTTCTAACCATAAAAATCTATGGGAAAGAGGAAGAGAAGGCAATATATCCAATCATTTCAGAAAGTCAGACTAAACAAAATATCAAAATTTTATCTGCTGAACCTTAAGTCAGAAAAGGCTGAATCAAATACAAACAACCATGCCAGAGATAAATACTACACAAAGGCAGTATATGAAAATTGTTTTAAAAGGCCATGGTCATACTATTTTAATCTAAAATCTTTACAAATCCTTAATTCAATATTATTGTCACTAACAGGAATGCTTCTTAGTCATGTTTAGATAAAACAGTGATTGCCTTGAAACTTTGCTTAGCTTTACTGACATTGTTTTGTTGTCACTTATACCACTGGAGCTGCCAGACGACTCAATGGAATCCTCTGCAAAGCCAAATAATACTTCTGAACCATCTGTGCCTTCAGCAGTGAAAAAATACATTCCAACTCAAAAGTCTAACCATAAATGGCAAAAATTCTGATGAGAAGAAATTCTTCAGTTTCCTTGTGACCCAACACAAGATGTTTTTAAATGGGTTTAAATTTTTCAAAAAGTAACAAGCTTTTAAACTTTCTCCTTTATTTCAATTTAGTATAACTGAATAAAAGCCTAAGAATGAACATTTTAAAACAACTACAAAAGTAACTAGAAACGAAATATTTAAGTCTGTGAAATGACTCATTTTCCCACATTTGGGGGGGGGGGGTTCTGGGAGGAGTTCCACTGAGATAGAAGCCTTTATCCCAGATATAATCTATTCTCCCAATCACTAATTTCACCCTCTTTCACCAATCATGAGACCTCCCTTCTTTAGAGGCTAAAGATAGTAACAGGAGGCCTATGTGAGAGTATTTACATACCTCTGTCCCCAGAATCATGAGATACCTACCCATCCAGGCAAACAGATTGTACAATAGCTTGGGCTAAACGAAAGAACCACTGGTTCCCCATAGTAACTCAGGAGGTATTTGGAGAAGAAAGAATACTGGTTAAACAATAGTTACAGGCACTATTAGCATTTAGTGCCTAGAGATACCAAACATCCTGCAATCCATAGGACAATCCTATGTAAGAACTGTAAACAAACAAAAACAAAAAACAACAACAAAAAACTATCCCACTCAAACTGCCAATAGGACTCCTCCCCCTAAGAAACACAGGGAAGAAGAGTTGTAGCTTTACACAAGTTGTTTCTCACCAACTAACCCTTCATACAGAACACGTTTTCTGCTAAATTGTTTTTATAACCAAAAATGCTTTTTAAAAAATCCTTTATAGGTTCTATTTAAATAAAATGTGACTAAAAACTTCTCTACTAAAATTAGGAACAAGACAAGGACACCCATTTTCACTACCTCCATTAGACAGTCAGTGGAAATCCTACGTGAAGCAATCAGGAAAGAAAAATAAAGGGCATCGAAACTGGGAATGAAGTAAAAGTGCCTCTGTCCACAGAATAACATCATTATATATGTAGAAGCCCCTAAAGATTCCACATAAAAATGTTACAACTAATAAATTCAGCAAAGTTGCAGGATATAGAATCAATACACACAAATTAGCTGTATTTAAATAACATGAACAATCCAAAAAGAAAATAAGAAAACAATTCCACTTAACAATAGTATCAAAAATAATAAAATACTTAGGAATAAACTTAGCAGATGAAAAACTTGTAAACTGAAAACTACAAACATTGCTGAAAGAAATTTAAAAAGACACAAACTAAAAGACATCTGACATGCATGGACTAAAAGAAAAGGCTACTAAAATGTAAATGCTACCCAAAGTAAGCTATACACATTTAATGCAATCCCTATCAAATCCCAACAGCATTTTTTACCAAAATAGAAAAATCCATCCTAAAACTCATATGGAATTTCAAGGGATCCAGAATAGCCAAGACAATCTTTAAAAAAAAACAAAGCTGGAAGTCACACTTCTCAATTTCAAAACTTATTACAAAGTACGGGGAAAATGACCATCCAAGCAAAACGGTGGATGAGGAAGCCTCAAACTCACCTCTCCCCACAGAGACACACACTAAACTGTTTCTGTGAGATACTCGGAAACCAGGTAAGAAGTTCCTATACCCCAGGCCAATGCATGGCCAGAAAGAACTGCATGGAAAATGGTAGGCACAGGCACAACACAGCACAGATCAAAAAAGAACTTCCAATTCCCAGCTTCTTGTTGGAGATAAAAAGAGAAGAATGGTACATTTAACTTTCTGGCTTTTGAGGGTGCTGCCCAAAGGACTGGTTTCTGCCTTGCATGAGCCTAAGCAGTGACAGACCTCTCTGATAAAGGATGTGGTTGGTTAAGGACCAGAGTGTGCAGTACCACAGACAGACATTAGAGAGAGCTCTAGTACCATGACTTACCATAGCACCAAGGAAGCTGCAGCACTTGAGACAGAATTACCACAGGGCTCAGTAACTGCACCTCTGGATATATATCAAAAGAACTGAAAGCAGAATCTCAGAGTGACATATGCATACTCATGTTCACTGCAGCATTACTCACAGTAGCTAAAAGGCAGAATAACTAAAATGTCCATCAACAGATGAATAGCAAATGAAACCAGCATATTTACACAGCGGAATATTATGCAATTTAAAAAAGAAGGAAATCCTGCTACATGCTACAACATGGATGAACTTCAAGGACATTATGGCAAGTGAAATTTATCAGTCACATAAGACAAATACCACATGATTCCATGTATAAAGTAGCTAAAGTACTCAAAATAATAGAAACAAATTGGAAAGGTGGTTGCCAAGGGCTCCGGGCAATGGGAATTATTTTGTGGCTATAGTTTCAGTTCTGCAAGATGAAAGTTCTAGAGATCTATTGTGCAACAATGTGAATACACCTTAATATTACTAAACCGTATACTTAAAAATGGTTAAGATGAGGGGCACCTGGGTGACTCAGGTCATGATCTCAGGGTCCTGAGATGGAGCCCCACGTCTGGATCCCTGCTCGGCCAGATAGCCTACTTCTCCCTTTCCCTCCCCTCACTCCCCCACAACCTCCCCCCACTTCTGTTCTCTCTCTGTTGAATAAAATCTTTATTTAAAAAATGGTTAAGGTGGTAAATTTAATATTGTTTACCATAACAAAAAAAAAAGTAGTTGTTTAAAAATACTTAGGAAACTAGTAATCAAAATAGGATGGCAATGGCATAAAGACAGACATGTAGGTTAACAAAATAGAACTAAAGAGCTCAGAAATAAACTTTGACATATATGGTGAAATGATTTTTGCCAAGGGTGTCAAGACCATTCAATGTGGAATGGACAATCTTTTCTACTAACAGTTGGGAAAACTGGATATCCACATTCAGAAGACTGAAGCTGGGCCCTACCTGTATGCCATATACAAAAATTAAATCAAAATGGATCAAAGACCTAAATATATGATCTAAAATTATAAACACTCTTAGCGTTAGGCCATAGAATCTGATAATGAGGAACGCCTGGGTGGCTCAGTGGTTGAGCATCTGCCTTTGGCTCAGGGCATGATCCTGCAGTCCTGGGATCAAGTTCCACATTGGGCTTCCTGCATGGAGCCTGCTTCTCCCTCTGCCTGTGTCTCTGCCTCTTTCTCTGTGTCTCTCATGAATAAATAAATAAAATCTTAAAAAAAAAAATAAACTGACAATGATTTATTGGATAGGACACCAAAAGCACAGACAACAAAAGTGAAAACAAATAAAGTGGACTGTATCAAAAATTTAAATTTCTGCACATCAAAAGATACTATCAATAAAGTAAAAAGGTAACCAATGCACAGAATGAAAGAATATATTTATCAATTATCTAATAAAGAATTAATATCCAGATACATAGAGAATTCCTAAAACTCATTTAAAAAAACAATCTAACTCAAAAATTGGCAAAGAACTTGAAAGACATTTTTCCAAAGAGGATATACAAATGGCCAGCAGGCACTTATTTTAAAAAGCTCAACAACACTAATTAATAGGGAAATGCAAATCAAAACCTTGAGATACGATCTCACACCAAGTAGGATAGCTATTACCAAAAAAAACCACAGAAAAACCATCCCAGGGGCGCCCAAGTGGCTAAGGCAGTTAAGGAGCCCACTCTTGATTTTTGATTCAGGTCAAGATCTCAGGTTCACAGCATCAGGCTCCACACTCAGGATGGAATCTATTTCTCTCCTTCTCCCTCTGCCTCTTCCTCTCCCCATCGTGCTCTCTCTCTAAAAAAAATAAATAAATCCTAAACAAAAACACAAAAACCAGAAAATAACAAGTGTTGGTGAGGATTTAGAGACCCTAGGATTCTTGTGTACTGCTAATGGGAATATAAAATGGTACAGCAACTGTGGAAAACAGGATGGTGGTTTCTCAAAAAATTAAAACTAAATTGCCATATGATCTAGCAATTCTACTTCTGGGCATATACTTAAAAGAACTGCAAGCAGGGTCTGAAAGAGATATTTGCATTCCCATGTTCATTATTAGTAGTATTCACAATAGCTAAAAGGTGGAAAGAACCCAAGTATCCATCAAGAAATGAATAATAAGATATGTAATATACATACAATGGAATATTATTCAACCTTAAAAAGAAGAGAAATTCTGAAATATGCCAAAATATGGAGGAACCTAGAGAACATTATGCCAAGCAAAATAGAGACAGTAACATATAACAAATATTGTATGATTCTGGTCATATGAGATACTTAGAGTAGTCAAATTCATATAAGCAGAGACCAGAACAGTGGTTGTTAGCAGCTAGGGACAGGATGGAGTGGGGACTTATTGTTTAATGGGTATAAGGTTTCGGTTTTACAAGATAAAAAGAATTATAGGGATAGTTGAAGGTGTTGGTTGTGTAACATCATGAAATATTTAATACCACCAAACTGTACATTTAAAGATGGTTAAAGATGGTAAATTTTGTAATGTGCATTTTACCACAATAAAAAAATAAATAAATAAAAATAAAAAATAAAAAAAAAATAAAAAATAAATGAAAAAATCATTAAAACTAAAACTAAAACAAATCAATAGGTAAAAGTGTCTTTCCAAAGTGATTCTACCAAGTAAGTCAAACTTCATTTGTGTTAAAATTCATAGAGCTGAAATGCCTTCAAAGGCATTTAATGCAGTATCCCTCATTCACCGATAAGGAAAACGGAGGATGACAGATATTATGTGACTTACAGAAAATTTCACTACCTCAGGAATTCACTGACAAATCTAAGACTAGCTCTGAACCATTTACACTCCACTTCTACACTCTATCAAGTACATCTGCTTAAAATTTTATGTGTATGTATGTTTCTACTTACGTCACATCTCTGTGTCTCCATAATTTATGATATGTAAAGATTGTTTAAAAGAAAAAAAAAAACTAGTGGTGATTTCTATTTGTTACCCCTTAAGAAGAGTTCAGTTAACAAAGGAAAATGTATATAAAACCTAAAATGAGGATGCCTGGGTGGCTCATGGGACGCCTGGGTGGCTCAGTGGTTGAGCACCTGTCTTTGGCCCAAGGCATGATCCTGGAGTCCTGGGATCAAGTCCCAATCGGGCTCCCTGCATGGAGCCTGCTTCTCCCTCTGCCTGTGTCTCTACCTCTCTCTGTGTGTCTCTCATGAATAAATAAAATCTTTAAAAAAATAAAGTTGATTATAAAGAAGGAAAGGAAGGAAAGGAAAGGAAAGGAAAGGAAAGGAAAGGAAAGGAAAGGAAAGGAAAGGAAGAAAAAGAAAGAAAGAAAGAAACTAAAATGTCATCAACCATATAATCCAACACTTTTCCTGGTTTTGTAAAACTTTTTTCCTTCAATAGATAAAGTGCCTTTGCTGTTGCAATCTGGTCTGCATTCCCACCACTGTTCCTATGCTACAAAACAACCTGTTTGTATACCACAATATTCAAAATCTGTAACATTCACTTTACCCAAATATAGGTCCCCAAATGTTAAACACTGCCATCTTTTCAGATCTAAGCAGCACAACTCAAGGACTTTGAAGCTTAATCAAACTTACTTTCAATATTAAATACTAGGGTCAAGTTTGCCTCCAGCAACTAACACTGAGGAGAAAATACCTCAGGGAGAGAACTATGTTATAAAATAAAGATTTTAAGACCTAAAGGACTGGGACTTGTTTATAAGAAGTACTCTGCTCTCTCAATATACCATCAAATATGTACTATATGTTTCTTAAAGATATTTCTTATATCATAAAAATGAGATTTGATTTTTTCCTTATTTACCCTGAATATCTTATCTGTTCTTACAGACCTCTACTTAAGTCTCTCTATTATATATAGGCAGTCCAATTCCAAAGCAGGCTTTCTTCTTCACACCTTACAGAGCAGGGGTTCTTTTAGATGAAAAAAAATGAGTAATGACATGCACACCAAGAGAAAGAGATAAAGTCACATGTCCTGAAAAGCAATGTTTAAGGAACATACATGATCATGATTCATTTATACAGTTTTATCATTAAAGAATTAAGAGTTTACATTAATTTAAGCTTAAAAATCAAGAGTTGTATTTTGCATTTTACCTGGATATTGCTGCTTTTTCCATTATTTCCTGCTGAATGAGTCCAGATGGCTCAATGACATCCAATATAATTATACTCCACAACTTGTCTGATTTTGGCCTTTGCAACACAGCAGATTCATCTTCCACATGTCTCAACCAAAATTCAAGTGTTTCTTTAGGAAAGTGATTGGCTTCAGATATGAGGTCCAGAGTGATACGATGCTGGTCTTTCTCCACAGAACTATAAGGTTTAACCTGCCCAAGTGTGCCAGCAATTATGGGCAGAATAGAGAAGCCTTCAGACACATCTAACACATAGAAAGGTTCAGGGATGCTCTCTTCAGAAACATTCTCTCTACTTCCACAGCTCATCTCATTATTCTGACAGTGAGTATCCATGGCCTGACACAGTTTCTCTGGTGCCAATGAAGACAACACTTTTCTCATTGCCATTTTAAAGCCTTCATGATAGAGGTTGTTATTAAGCAAAGCAATTTCTGTGGATTCCAATATACATGTCTGCTCCACAGCATCTGGTTTACTGGTCTGAAGGTTAGCCAGGGCACTACAGAGTTCAGCCTCACTTCCTAAAGAGAGCAAGTCTTTATCCTTGGTAAAATTTTTTCCAGCATCAACTTCACACTCTGAACCAAAAACACTGATATTTTGGATTCTTAAGTAACAATCTTGACAAGACACTTCCATCATCACATGGTCCCCAGGTTTTATCCAGTAGTCTCCATAAAACAGTAAGAAAGAAAAACATTGTAATTGGTGAATGTGTCTGAGGATCATACAAACACCTTGACCATTTTGAAATCATTACAGAAAAGATTACACCTATTAATTGAATTAAGTAAATTAATTTATTCATTTCCATAAAAAACTGGGAAAGATTCAATTAACTCATGGCATAATAGAGTGACTGAAGAGCTCCATTACTGGACCCCAACTGTTCATATTATAGTGCTTCTAGTGTACTCACTAGGTATCAACCTCACTTAGGGAGTGAGGGAAGGGCTACAGGGGAATTTCAATCTTCTTCAGTAATGAAGCCAACAATAACAAAGATAAATGAAAGTTAGGAATCAATACCAAAGTTCACCTTAACTTAAAGGGACATTTTTTTTTTCTCTAAGAGAAATTTCCAAAAGAATAAGGCAGCATTCAATAGAATTTTACCAGTAATATTTCTAACTGTAAGTATTTAGACACTCTTGCATGTTTAGGAATTTGACAATGTAAGGAAAGATTAAGACCTACAATAAAGATTATATCATGCTCTTATCCATGAGCTTTCAAACTCCAAAAAACTTTAAAATGTAATGTATAATTACAATTCCTTATTAGCTTTAGAAGCAGTTAAAAAAAACAGGTTATTCTTGTGTTTACATATTTAAAATGTCCTTTCTCTAAGAAGGATTAAAAAAAAACCCATCTAACTATAAGAAAGTTAGAATAAACAAAATAACACATGAAAAGATATTCAACATCACTAATCATCAGGGAAAAGCAAATCAAACCACAGTGAGATATAATCACACATCTGTCAAAATGGCTAAAATCAAAAACACAAGAAACAACAAGTGTTGGCTACAATGTGGAAAAAAACGAACCCCTGTGCACTATTGGTAGTAATACTGTGGAAAATAGTATGGAGATCTTCAATAAATTAAAAATAGAACTACCACATGATCCAGTAATTCCACGATTGGGTATTTACCCAAAGAATATGAAAACACGAATTCAAAAGAATACATGTACCCCTATGCTTATAGCGTCATTATTTACAATAGGCAAGGTAAAGAAGCAGCCCAAATGTCCATTGATAGATGAATGAATAAAGATGTAGTACAGAAGGGAGGGATGAGTTAAACAGGTGATGGGGATTGAAGAGTACACTTGTGATAAACAACAGGTGATGTACAGAAGTGCTGAATCACTATACTGTACACCTGAAACTAATATTATACTATATGTTAACTAACTAGAACTTAAATAAAAAAAATTAAAGGGACGCCTGGGTGGTTCAGGCAGTTAAGTATCTGCCTTTGGCTCAGGTCATGATCCCAGGGTCCTGGGATGAAGCCTCATGTCAGGCTCCTGGCTCAGTGGGAAGCCTGCTTCTCCCTCTCCCTCTCTCTGCCCCTTCCTCTGCTTGTGTTCATGCTCTCTCAAATAAATATATAAAATCTTTTAAAAAGTCTTTTTAAAGATGCAGCATATAGATACAACAATAAAATACTACTTAATCATAAAAAAGAATGAAATCTTGGCAAGTACAACAGTATGGATGGATCTAGAGAGAGTACAATGCTAAGTGAAATAAGTCAGAGACTGACAAATAGCATATGATTTCATTCATATTTGGAATTTACAAACAAAATGAAAAGAGACTTAACTACAGACAACTGGTGGTTACTAGAGGGGAAGGGAGTAGACAGATGGGTAAAACAGGAGAAGGGGATTAAAAGTATATTTATGATGAGCATTGAGTAATATAGAGAATTACTACAAGAATTATCTGAAACACTATGTTACCTATACTGTAATTAAAATATTAAAAATAAAATAAATAAACTGAATTAAAAATGCCACTTACTGAGTGCAAGATGCTAGGATAGGCATTTTACATCCATTATCTCTTAAAATCCCTACAATCCTGCAAGGTAGGCAGCATCATCCCATTTTTGTACATCACATAATAAAAGCTCTGAGACAGCAAGACCAGCCAGGGAGTCAGTAAGTAGCAGTGCCAAGACCTGAACCCAAATCTACCTGACTGACTCTAAAAACATCACACTAGCCACAACACTACACTCATACCATGACTTAATGACCTTGCCAAATTAGATCCTTGTCTAGGAAACTACACAGAGATAGAAAACTTAAGTCCCTGTTTAAAAAGGTAGAATTTTTCTGTGTAATACAACTTATGTGAACTACACTGAAACCCATCAAATTGCTGGTAAAAAAAAAATTCTATATAAAAAAAAATCTTTAATATAGAACTTACCTAGGGAAGTCCATGAATTTATAAGCCCTCTAAAACTGCAAACTTTTGTTTTATATGTGTGTGTGCATTTCTATGACCTAGGGCTCCACAGATACCATCAGACTCTGTAAGAAGTAAGAACTCTTGTACTAGTGCTTTTCCACTATGTTCTATAAAAAAAAAAAAATGGACTAGCATGTCTCTTATTACTGATAATTAATCAGAGCTGAAAAAATTATATTTTTCAAACGTATTTATTTTAAAGAAAGAAAGAGAGCAAGCAAGCACAAACAGGGGAAGAGGAGAGAATCCCAAGCAGACTCCTCAATGAATACAGAGCCCAACTCAGGGCTCAATCTCATGACCTCAAGACCATGACCCAAGCAGAAATTAAGAATAGGACACTCAACCAACTGAGCCACCCAGGCACCCCAATGATAGGTATTTTTGAGTGGATGTAGCAATTATGTTTTACTTTCTTAACTACATATATTAATTATTTAAGACTACTTTTTTTTTCTAAAGATTTTATTTATTTACTCATGAGAGACAGAGAGAGAGAGAGGCAGAGACACAGGCAGAGGGATAAGCAAGGTCTTTACAGGGAGCCCCATGTGGGACTTGATCCTAGGACCCTGGGATCACGACCTGAGCCAAAGGCAGACGCTCAACCACTGAGCCACCCAGGCGCCCCTTAAAACGACTTTTTAAACAACAAAGTTCTGAAAAATTTAACCAATTTTCCTTGACTAGAAACTTCATATTCAAAGTAAATTTTTTACACTAATTCAAATGTTTAAAGAACTAAAGCAACAAGAATAAAAAAACAAATAACAAAAATTAGACAAGATATACCTGCAAGGTCATGTACCGGGTAGATGGCCTGTTCCCAGCATGTTTCCTCACTAGGACTTGTGGATAAACTGTGTTCATCATCAAGCTGGAGTACAAACCAAACCACAACAGCATCTAGTATGCCTTCTTTAACAACAGGAATACCAATTTTATCGGGTTTTTTCTTTGCAAGACTTTTTAATTCCTGACAAAATGTAAAAGAAAGCATATTATGTATTTAATATATACACGCCCTAATATCACATCACTTTCCATTTTTTCCATTTCTGTAAGTTCTCAGATCTGCCCAGCATCTTGGGAAAATCAGTAACTTGACACACCTATAGCCATTTAAGGCATACTGGATGAGAAGCTTCCATTTATCTTAGTGAATCCCTGGGTGGCGCAGCGGTTTGGCGCCTGCCTTTGGCCCAGGGCGCGATCCTGGAGACCCGGGATCGAATCCCACATCAGGCTCCCGGTGCATGGAGCCTGCTTCTCCCTCGGCCTATGTCTCTGCCTCTCTCTCTCTCTCTCTCTCTCTCTCTCTGTGACTATCATAAATAAATAAAAATTTAAAAAAAAAAACAACATAAAAACAAACAAAAACACATAAAACTATTGAAAACATTAAAAAAAAAAACAACAACGAGACAGATACATAATAGTGATGTAGAAAGAAGTCCATGATAATATTGTTGGATGAAGGCTGCGAGTGGCTAACAAATAGGGATTTTATTTTTTAAAAAGTGTGTGTGTGTGTGTACAGAACAGAAAAGCAAGTCTGAAAAGATATACTTCAAACTGATGATCTGGGGAAAGTAGGACCTAGGTTTTAAAAAGGAAGATATAGGGCAGCCCGGGTGGCTCAGCGGTTTAGTGCTGCCTTCGGCCGTGATCCTGGAAACCCAGGATGGAGTCCCACTTTGGGCTCCCTGCATGAAGCCTGCTTCTCCCTCTGCCTGTGCCCCCCCCCCGCCCTGTCTCTCTCATGAATAAATAAGTAGAATCTTTAAAAAATAATAAATAAATAAATAAATAAATAAATAAATAAAGGAATATAATTTTTCTTTTCCATTATTACTTGAAAGTGTTAAGCAAGCAGATACTACTTCCAAATTAAAGCCTTATGATGGTGGGTTTTATTTTTAACTGTGGCAAAGATAAATTTACATAAGAAAAGCTCAAAATAAGAAAAGGACAGCTTTGGGGTTTTTAGCAACTATAACTGTGTTGTTCCTATGGCACTGTAATATCAGAAATGAATGTTCTTGAAACTCAGCCCTGGCAAGTAATGTCAAATGTAGTTCTAAACCACCTCAAAAAAATCCTAGTAACAATTAATAGGGGATTAAATTAAATTTATTACACTATAAAGAACTTAGGCTAAAATGACTCTCACAAAGTCTTCTGTCCGCAGGCACATCTCATTTAACCTTAAAGATCTTCAGAGCAGGACTCTATATAACCTTTCTCAATTTCCTTGGGCACTTTCTTTGTGCAGTACATTCCCCCACCACCCACCAATACACATACAGTTAGATACATAGGGTCATCAACTTGTCCTGGTTTGTTCAAGACTGTCCTAATTTAATATGAAAGTCCCATGTCCTGGGAGTCTCTCATTTCTGGGCAGACTCTAATACAGATACAATCTAGAGATCTGGATTACTGTTCATTTCAAAGAATACTGTTAACTTGAAATGGCAGCATGACATTGAGAAAGTCAGAAAGCTCTAGGTTATAACTCTCGCATTCATGTCTGCATAATTTGGGAAAAATTAAAGCAACAGTTCCCTCATCTATATAGCACAAAGATAATTATAATTGCAACTCTGTTGTAAAAGCAATCTAAGAATACATGTGAGAGTACCTGGCACATTATACATTCCCAACAAAACTGAGGGTTTTTTTTTTTCTTATGTATTTAAAGTAAGTATATAATTTAAGAAAATACTGGTTACTATTTTTTTTTTTTTTTTACCATCTGGTTACTATTTAATCATTTTCCTTACATATAGTGAGTACTGTCCTATGCAAATCCATAAGATAAGACTATGTATTACTTTAAACAATGCTTGAAATTTAATGCTCAAAAATTGTAATTGAATTTTTTTTTTTCTTTTTTACCTGAAGATTGTTGAAATCCACTGTCATAATTTCAAAGCACTCTGTCAAAGCCAAATATCCCCCAGGAACTCGACTCATCTTTTCAGTTGTATATGGTTCAACTGTCTCTTCAGTATCTACAGAAGAACAAGCTGGACTCTGAAATTTCACATTTGCTGGTAAACAGATGCCAGCAACATCCTTAGTACCCACCCTGGTAGGAGGGAAAATGAGAAGGGAGAAAGACGCAGTTATTTTTTTTTTATCTTTATTGTTTTAAAGAATCAAGTAACACCATCTAATATTGAGTCCAGAAAAAATAAACATAAAAATGAAATAAAACTTCACTGACAAAGGTTTAAACACAATTACATACACAATCACTAACTATAAAGGAGAACAAATGACAAATAGGTCTACATTAAAATTAAAAACTCTTGGGTGTCTGGGTAGCTCAGTTAAGCATCTGCCTTCCACTCAGGTCATGATCTTGGGGTCCTGGGATCAAGCCCTGCATCCGGCTCCCTGCTCAGCAGGAATCTGCTTCTTCCTCTGCCTCTCTCCCCAGGTTATGCTCTCTCTCAAATAAATAAAATCTTAAAAAAAAATTTTAAAACTCTCTTCATCAAAAGATACTCAGGTTTAAGAAAGTAACAAAGCACAATGAGAATTTATAATACAACTATTCAAAAAAGGGCTCATATCCAATATGTATTTTTAAATTTCTATGAAGAAAAAAATGGGCAAAAGACATAAACAGACATTTCACAAAAGAGCATATCCAGATGGTCAATAAGCATACAAAAAGTTGCTCAGCTTCATTAGCCACCAGAGAAATGAAGTTAACATCTACACAACCACCAGAACTGGGAAAATGAAACAGTCAATAGAAGTGTTAGTGAAGACACAGTCTCATACACCATTAGCAGGAATATAAAATAAGACTACTTTAGAAGACTTTTCGTAGTACCTACTCAAAAGCTGAACATACCCATTCTAGATTCACTCTTAATATGGGAACCTCAAAGTATTTGGCTTTTCTACTTCTGGGAATATACCCAACAGAAATTCATATACACAATCACCAAAAGAATGCTCAAGAATCTTTATAGTTGTACTATTTCCCATAAACAAAGAGCTGGATATAACAAATATCCATCATCAATAACATTGGTGAATGTATTGGTATATCTGTACACTGGCATACTATATATCAATCAGAATGAATAAACTACACACCAGTGAATGTGGATGTTGAAAAAAAGAAGCCAGGCACAAAAAAACTTTCAGTAATACCATTTTATGAAAAAGAAATACTCCAATCTTAATCATCTCAGAGGTATTCACTTATTAGTCTATCTGTCCTTATAGTGTTTTAGAAGTTGGAAGGGTCTACTTCTAGAAATTATTTTATTATACTCTCAAAAAATGAATCAACAAATGATCTTCATAACTGAAAAGTGGCAAGTTACAGAAACAAAGAGGATATGACAAGTTCCTTTTAATTTCTTATAAAATATACAAATATAAACTTATCAAAACTCCAAACTAGTAAAAAGTAAAAGTCCCTTTCACAGTGTACCTTATCTCCATTTCTCCACTGTTAAGTCTGATCCTTTCATATCTTTTTCTTTATGTAATAATATGTATGTACACTGTTCGGATATATTATACATATTTTCCTCTGCTCTTTTTATTTTGAAAATGATTACAAATTTGTAGAAAAATTTCTGGACAGTCTCAAGAACTCCACACATCCTTTATCCAGATTCATCAAACTTTTAAATACTATGCCACATTTGCTTTATCATATTCTACCTCTCTCCACATCTATCATTTAAGAGTAGGTTGCATTTATCATGCCTATTTAACCCTTAATAGATACTTTAGTGCATATTACAAATGAGGATAATTTCTTAACCACCATACAGTGACCAATTTCACTATTAACTAATTTTCAGTTCATATTCTGTATTTGTCAACTGAATCAATAAATCAAAGATGTCCTGTAGTCTTTCTCCCTGATACAGCATCATGACTCAATTGACCTTTTTTTAATCTCCTTTAATCTACAACAGTTCCTCACCCTTTTTGCTTTGTCTCTCATGACACTGACACTTTTGAAGAAGGCAGGCTAGTTATTTCATAGAGTGGCTCCCAATGCATTTGTCTGATGCTTTTTCATAATAACATACACATTGTATACATTTTGGGTGTAATTTATGTAAGTGAGAGATTCCCCAAAGTATCATATTTGGAGGGATTTTACAATGCCATGTGGTTTCTTCCCTATACAATTAACATTTTTCCTTTTGTAATAAGTAATTTGTGAGAAGATACTTTTAAACTTACAAATACCTTGACCTTCATTAAATTTTTATTTAATCTATTCATTTGATTTGATCTATTCATAATTTTTGCTTACATCTTTATATGGGGATTGCAAACAATAATTCTGCAACATTTGTTTTATGTTATTAGTCAACATTCTAGTGCTGGAAAGAACTGTCTTTTTATCCCCATTTATGAACTTATTTATTTATTATAAGTAGGAACTCATGGATTCTTATTTTATTCAATGGATTTTAATCTATAACTCCCTTTAGTTATGTATTTGGTGCTTAAATGATCTCAAATTTGGCCAGTGGGAGACCCTTCCATGCATGCTTCTATGTTCTTTTAACAGTCTGTATTTTTTGAGCACTTCCTTAATTTCTGATGCAAAAGGTTTCAGAGATGGGGGATGGGGGTGACTGGGTGACAGGCACTGAGGGGGGCACTTGATGGGATGAACACTGGGTGTTATTCTATATGTTGGCAAATTGAACACTAATAAAAACTAAATTTATATTTAAAAAATGTTTTATGTACTTTTAAAAAAAAAATGTTTCAGAATTATCTTGAATCTGTCTATCCCAGTCCTGTTCTCCAAGTAGCTATAGTTCCTTTTGTTGAGGAATAGAATTTAGAAACCCAGACCTGAGTGCTAGATATGCTCATTGCTACTAAGATTATACTTTGTCTTTTTCACCTAATAGCGTATCATGAAATTCTTTCCATGTCAGGACACTTGCACATTACTGCACAGAGACGTTCTATCAAAAATTATTTTCTTATTAATAAACCGTCACGCAGTTTGTTTTTCCAATTATAGTATTATAGCAAACACCCCTGTACATAGATCACTGCACACGTTTGTGTACATTTATCAGAAAACATTACGAAAAGTGGAAATACCAGGTCAAGAACTATATACATCTTTAGTTTTATTAGATAATGCCAAATTGAGCTATAAAATGTTGTACCAACATAACAGTGTATAAATTTCCCCTACACCTATGAGAAGACAGAATATTATCAGTCATTTTTAATGCTTGCTAATATAAATATTCAAAAAATGTTATCCCATGGACTTAATTTCTATTTCTCTGATTAATAAACAATTGCAAGTATGTTAATGCTTTGCTGTAAAGGTTGCTAATTTTTATCTCAGTCTGCCAACTGTCCTTTAACTTTTTTATACCATCTCTCACGAGATATATTAAAATTTTTTCAATGTGGTCAAATTTGTCATTTTTTTTTTAAGATTTTATTTAAATAAATAATAAATAATTCATAAGAGACACAGAGAGAGAGAGAGGCAGAGACACAGGCAAACGGAGAAGCAGGCTCCACGCAAGGAGCCCAACGTGGGACTCAATCCCAGGTCTCCAGGATCACGCTCTGGGCTAAAGGTGGCGCTAAACCACTGAGCCACTGGGGCTGCCCAAATTTGTCTTTTTATAGCTTCTACACTCTACCCTGTGTTTTCCTTTGGCAAAATGGATCTTCTACACTTAGATATTTAATTCATCTTGAATTAAAATTAAATTAAAGTAAGAATCTAATGTTTTTCCCCAAATGAAAAATATCATCTCCATCACCATTCATCCTTTCTCTGATATGAAATACCATACTTGTATCATATGTTAAATCCAAAGTCTGTATCTAGATTCTTTATTGTGTTCCACTGATCTACTTTCCTATTTATGCATCAATGTTTATTTCTAGAGTTTTATATCTATTATTAGATAGAATATTATTTAATAGAATATACCTATTATTAGAAAAGTTTCTCACTTTTTTTTAGCTATTCTTAAAACATCTGCTTGGTCATATAAACATAAGATTCAACTAATTAGGCTCCAAACAGTAATTTTTATAATAATAGTTAAAATTGTTTCTACCAGGGTGCCTAGGCAGCTTAATCAATTGAACATCCAACTCTTGGTTTCAGCTCAGGTCATGGTCTCAGGATTGTGGGATCGAGCCCCACTCTGGGCTCCATACTCAGAGTAAAGTCATCTTGAGATTCTCTCTCCCTCTTCTTCTATCCCTACCACCAGGCTCACGATTGTCTAGTTCTCTCTCTCAAATGAATAAATAAAATCTTTTAAAAAAATTGTTTGTCCCAGATAAAACAGTAGCACTCATCTCTATATTTTTCAGCACCTTTCTTCATGGTTCTCAACCCACAACTGCAGCTTCATAAAAAATAAATACCAGGCCTCACTCATTCAGATCTACTCAAACAAAACATGTCATTTTTAATTTTATAAAAGCTGCCCCGATGTTTCTATTGTATAGTTAGACCTTTATTTGCTATATAAATCAATGATGAAGGAATCCTTTCGATATGGTAGATACTGGGCCACCTGGATGGTTCAGTCAACTAAGCGTCCATCTTCAGCTCATGACATGATCCCAGGGTCCTGGGATTGAGTCTCCCCCAAGTCAGGCTCCCTGCTCAGCGGGGAGCCTCCTTCTCCCTCTTCCCCTACCCTCTGCTCGTGATCTCTCTCTCTCATTTTCTCTCTCTCAAATAAATAGAAGCTTAAAAAAAAAAAAAAAGAAAATCAATGTTCTATTCTGAGTAGTGACTGATGACACAGAAGTTTGAAAAAAACAAGAACAAAAACAAAAATGGTTAAGATACCAATTTCTATTTTGTTTAGGCAAACAATTTAGTGATTTTCCTATAAAATATAAGAGAAACTACTAATGGCAAAGAATCTAGAATCGTGTTAGAGCAAGAAATCTCAGCAAGACACAACCCAGCTTTTCTGGTTGGCAATTCAGCAATATGTCTCCATAAACTGAAAAATGTACATACCTTTTAACTCAATTCTTTTTTAAAAGAATTCTATTTAATGCAATTCTTTATTAAGAAATTTATCCCAAGAAATAATAAAGACAAGTCCACACAGACCTAAGTACAAAGATATTTATCCTTGTTCCTAAAAGCAAAACAGTAGAAGCAAACTAAAAATTTTAAACACTGAGAACTATAAGAAATTGGTTTTAAAAAATCATGAAGCATATCTATTAACATGAAAAAGCTCACAAAGAAAAAGCAAATATATTTACCAATACTTTTGAAATACAATTCAATTTATACACACATTTACTTATATAGAGCTGACACTCAACCAGCATACTAATTCAGACAATCTATTAATTAAGGCCACTGTTTGGTTGGTGTCCTATGCCCTACCAATTACTAAATATTTTACTTATCACCCTGTAACATGCATAGAATATACAACAAAGATCAACAGTAGCTACCTAATGGTGAGGAGTTTAGGATAATTTTTATATTCTTCTTTTACTCTTCACTACTTCTTAAAATATTTATATGTTACATTTACTACTATTAAGTTATTGAAGGGGGTCTCTTTATCACACACCAAAAAAATGCTAGGCTGTATCAAAATTAATTTTCCACTAAAAAACTTGAAGCTGGTTTTAATTCTAGAGTCCCACTTTATTAATTATTAAAAATTTTTTTATTTATTTATTTGAGAGAGAGTACAAGCAGGGGAGGGGCAGAGAGAGAGAGAGAGAAGCAGGCTCCTGGCTGAGTAGGGAGCTGGGCACAGGACTTGATCCCAGGACCCTGGGATCATGACATACACTTAACCACCTGAGCCACCCAGGTGCCCCTAGAGTTTCACTTTAAAAGAAAGTAAAAAAAAGGTGAAAAGGGAATTAAGACTGAAATAAGCATCACGAACTTAAAAAGTCACAAAAACTACAAATTCTCATCCAAATAAATATTCATTAAATAACCTTTCAAGAACAGTCTAATCTTTAAAATTATTGTTTTCCAATATTTACTATTTAAATAATCACTTACCTATGATGTCTTCTTATCTCTGCACATTCTACTGCCATCCCAAATATAACAGCACTTGCTGGTATAACTTTCCCATACTTTTCACAATTACCATTTTCACCTCTGGTCTAAAATATAACAATAAAAATTATATTTAGTTTCATGTATGCAAAAATATGTGTGCATGATTACAAGAAAAAAAAAGTTTAATGGCAATAGGTAAGGACAAACAAATTAAGGTGTTTTTTTTTAAGTTTTTTTTTTTGGGGGGGGGGAGGGCGGCACCTGGGTGGTTCAGTGAGTTAAGCATCTGACTCTTGGATCTCAGCTCAGGTCGTGATCTCAGGGTCATCAGATCAAGCCCGGTATCTGGCTCCAAATGATTACCTCCTTCTCCTTCTGCCTCTCCCTCCTACACACACATGCTATCTCTCTGACTCTCAAATAAGTAAACAAAATATTTAAAAAGTTTCTTTGGGGGCACACTTCCGTAGCTCAGTTAAGTGTCCGACTCTTGGTTTTGGTTTAGGTCATGATCTCAGGGTCATGAGATCGAGCCTTCCATTGGGCTCCATGCTGAGCATTAAGTCTGCTTAAAATTCTCTCTCCTCAAAAAAAAAAAAAATTCTCTCTCCTCCCTCTGCCACTCCCCCCACACTTACTTCCCCCCTCCTCTCTAAAATAAAATAAATAAGATCTTGTTAAAAAAAATTTAAATAAAAAGTTTCTTTGTAGGGGCCTGACTGGCTCAGTTTAGTAAAGCATTCAACTCTTGATCTCAGGGTTGCTAAGTTCAAGCCCCATATTGGATGTAGAGATTGCTTAAAAATGAAATCTTTAAAAATATGCGATTGCTTAAAAATGAAATCTTTAAAAATATGCAATTGAGAAGTTTCTTTTGTTAACTAGACTTATTGTGGTTATCATTTCACAATATATACAAATTTTGAATCATTACATGCTTTGCCTGAAACTAACATAATGTTATATGGCAATCATACCTCAATAAAAAAATCTGAATATTACTCTGCCATAAAAGAGAATGAAATCTTGCCATTAACAACACCATGGATGGATCTAGGGTATCGTGCTAAGTGAAATAAGTCTGAAAAGATAAATACCATATGATTTCACTCATATGTGGAATTTAAGAAACAAATGAACAACAATAAAAAAGAGATAAACAAAAGACACTCTTAAATACAGAGAACAAACTGGTGATTGTGGGGGGATGGGTGTAATAGGTGATGGAGATTAAGAGTACACTTATCATGATGAACAGTGAGTAATGTACATTTATGTTATACACATGAAACTAATATACACTGTATGTTCATTATACTTGAATAAAAACATAATAAAAAATGAAAAAACAATGAATGTGATGCCATGTTAATACTAATTTTATTTTTTTAAAAGTTTATTTCACTTTCATTGCTCTATATGCATGTGTGTATATACATATTTTTTTTCAACAGTACAAACAGGAAGAGGAGGGTAGCTATAAGTCTGTATGCAACAAAAAACTGTTGGGTAAGACTCAACTGAGAAGCCAAAATCACTATTACCTACTTGAAAAACAAACTGCTCTTCTTTTCAGCCTTTAATTATGTATTTTAAGTTCAAGTATTTTCTGTAAATAGTAAGTTCTTATGACATATTAAAAGACTTTCAAAAAAAATCAAAAAAATTAAAAAAGGCTTTCATTCACATCACATATTAAAAAAAACTAAACCCATAGTTCATGAGCCATATTAGAGGACTTCATTACAAAACACAATCTGGCAATTTTAAGAGTTAGCTCTGTCCAATCAATCAGTACCTTAAAACCATACCAAGCCAGTTATCACTACACTCCTTTTTTGATAGTTTACCAAAAATCCAAGCAGTAAGGGCTACTGAGGCTCAAATTCCTTTCTCAACCCTACTCAAGAATTCCACAATATCCATCCCACAATGTAACCTCACTTACTATAAATTCCTTCCTGGAGTTATTTGGTCTCTATACCCCATAGATGAACACAAGTATACATATTACATGATTAAATGGTGTTTTGCATGTATTTCTTTCCAACTACACAGTATGTATACCCTGTCAGGAGGATGTATTTCATACTGCTTTGCAAATACACGAGGGGATCAATAAAT
Source organism: Canis lupus baileyi (assembly GCF_048164855.1). Taxonomy (NCBI): domain Eukaryota; kingdom Metazoa; phylum Chordata; class Mammalia; order Carnivora; family Canidae; genus Canis; species Canis lupus. Next base: position 47,300,503 of record NC_132850.1, read on the forward strand.
ACCTGCTGAAATAATGAATTCTTAATCAAATTTAAGTGTTTTCATGCTGCTTACCTTTGGCTGCAAAAGTAAATGCTCCCATGCATGAATTAAACTCTCCACAATTCCTTCTCCAAATAAACCTGCATCGACAGTTTCTGTTACAACTAGGGATACTCTATAGAATGATTTTTTAAAGATATATGTGAGTACGATATCATGCTATTTAATAAAGATGTTAAAGCTGAGAGAATAAAGGAAGAGTATATTATAGAAACATATAAAATTTTCTAAAACATTTCATTTTTTAAATATCTACCCTCAAATCTTAAGGAATTTGACTCTACTGTTCCACAGGCTCCTCTGTTCTCCACTGGCACCCTGTGGGGTAGGGAGACACAAAAACTTCACTTGACCCTGCTGCTTCTTCAGGCCATTCTTTCATTACCTAAATCCTTAAGAGTGCTTCATTCATAGCCATTACCTTTACCAGTCCCCTCCTTAATGCTGAGTAAATGAATTTCTGTCCCCAATGCTCTATAAAAATATTCTCTATCATAAATAACTCCCCTACTTATCAAGATCAATAATTGTTCTTAGTTCTCATTTTCTTTAACCTACAAATAACATATAATGGACTGGAGAAGGCCTCCCTCTCAAAATCCTTTCTTCTCCTTTCATTATCCAGGTTTACCTCTTACACATTCATCGTAGTTCTCTTGTTGCTCCTTACTTTACCTACTACCTGTGAGTTTTCACAAAAGCTTGGTCCACAGAGCTGTGATCTGCTGAGCATTCTTTCTAGAAAATTTCATTCAAAGACCTACCAAAACAATTTCTCCCTTCTCTGAACTTCTTCAGCACTTATTACCAGTATCATTAATTTATGTAGTTAGAAGATAAAGTTTCAAAAAAAAAAAAAAAGATAAAGTTCAATGAATACTCCTTATCTTCCTCTCTAGATTGCAGGTGCCTTGAAGACAGAAACAACTTTGATATGCTCCACAAGCAACCCAACACTATATAAATACACAAAATTTTCAGTATTTACGATTGTATACATTTAGAATGTATCATCTAGTCCAACATCTTGTAGTCTCTAGATTTGCTTAAGGTCAAAATAAATTAAAACAGTTAGTATGGAATCCTTATCTACTAATTCAAAATCCATAGGTCCTTCCTACAATACTATCTGTGAAAGAAATGAAGGTTAAGTTAAGGTAACTGATTCATGCCATGGACTGAATTTTGTACCACCAAAATTCATAAGTAGAAGCCCTAACTCCCAAAGTGACATTTGGAAGTAGGGTCTTTAGGAAGTAATTAAAGTTAAACGAGGTCACAAGGGAAGGGCAAGGCCTTAATCTGACCGGGCTGGTATCCTTATAAAAGTGGAAGAGACACAGGTGATCTCTCTTTCTCTTCACATGCACAAAAGAAAGGGAAGGAATTCAGCTATCTGTAAGTTAGAAAAAGAGCTCTCACCAGAAACCAAATTTGCCAGCACCCTCAGATCATGCACTTACAGCCTCCAGAACTGTGAGAAAATAAATGTCTGTTTTTTAAGCCACCTAGTCTGCGCTATTTTGTCATGACAGCCTGAGCAGATTAAGATAATTCAGGACACTGTTTATTTCTATAAAATGTGTCTATCTGCCTCAACAATCTAATAAGACTTCTTTCACAAAAATCAATGTAGAGCCTACTGAAAAGCATAAGTATTATGTAAACATATATATCATTATACATATGGAAGAAAACTAAAAAATCACAGTCCAAATGACAAGAATATAAAAGTCCTCTTTCAATATAAACTGAATTTAAATAAGATGAGAAAAAAAACAGCCAAGTAGTGAAATAAGTGTGCTACATAAAGAAAGCTGTCTATAAAATGACCGTGTTGGACCAGATGATTCGTAAACCCATTCTAGCTCTAAAATGCCATCACCTTTGTGATACAGATTAAAGCCAGATGATATACTGAAAAGCCAACATTTATGAGATAATATTCAAAACATCTGAAGAACTCGGCCCAAAATACTTTGACAGCTGACATTTCCAAAGCTTTCATGCTAAGGATAACACAAAATATGACAAGTCCATTAAGCCTAATCTACTAATGTATTATTTCTTACTACAATTTTTAAATAGTTAGTGACCACACAGGAGGTAGTATTTATTTTCAATCCAGAATACTGAAAATAACAAAAGTAAAGTAACTTGCTAAAGGTCAAATTTATTTATTGAATCTCTTAGCACGAGTTTTTCTCAAGATCCTTAAATATTTATCAAGAATATGACCTTATTATGAAAATCCATCTTATGCTAAATGATCCTATATTCCTATCTTTACAGTATAAGGGTTGTGGCATTTTTATTTGGGCTAGAAGCTCTAAACATGAGTATCTTAATTTTAAAAAACTAGTGGATTATTAAAAACTAAAATTATAATTTATATATACATGTATATATACATTATATAGTACCTTTCAGGAATGTGTTTTGGAATTTCTATGTCAAATGACTTCATGTGTAAGAGTTTGATTCCTGCTTCCATCTTGTTTGCTGCCACTACATCACAGGCAAGTTCATACATGGTCTTGGATAACTCACAAGCATATACTGAGTGTGCTCCAGCTTTCTTAGCAAACATGCTGCAAGGTGAAAAAGCGATCCATCAAGAAAAAATAATCCACTGTAGTTATTCAAATTTTAGTGGAATTATGATGCTTAAACATGGGGTTTTTCCTTTTATTCTTTAACACAAACATTATTCATTCCACATAAAAAAGTGAACCAATATTCTTATTAAGAAACAAATCATACAATAAATCATGACATTCATGTCTTTAAGAAGACACAACTGGAATGAAAAATGTTGATAAGCTTTCACTTGGACAACTAGATTCAACCAGAATGTTAATATAAAAAGTACTCTTAAAAGGCATTATTCAAAATTTCAAGAGTAACCCCAAATTCTTAGTAATGTCCAGTTCTTGATAATGCTACAGTAAAAAATACAATAATAGTGGTTATATGAATAATCATAAGACTATGAGAAATAAACTTTATTTTTGAATCCCACTTAAATTTTCTATATTTGGTAAAAGCTTTAATTTACCTTAGTGTGTGTGTGTGTGTGTATATATATATATATACACACACACACACACATATATATAATTAAAGCACAATTACAACAAACCTTAGTATTCCAGTTCCTGCTCCAATGTCCAAAACGCTCTTGGATCCCAAACAAACTGCATTTTGGATTGCTGCATTGTAAATCGTATTCCTTTTAGTATCATTAAGCATGATAAAGTGCCAGCGTTCCACCAACCAGTTTGCAACACGATAAAAATTCTCCTTTGCATCATTGAAATCAGGGTTTAGTTTCACTGCTTTATGAAAATATCCAGCTGCTTCATCTCTAAAGCCCATTCTATAGTAAAAAATGACAGACAAAATATTCAATTATTACGTTATCAATTACTATGCCTTTGTTCATGCCACTCATCAGGCCTGAGAATCCCTCTCCAGCACCCAAATTCTCAACCCAAGCACCATCACCTTTGAAAAGCCTTTTGTGAGGATTACAATCTTTTATCATTTTTTCCCTTTCTGAACCCTTACTGTATTTATGCATTCTAGGAAACTGACTATAAATTACTATTGTACGAAAGTATAGTAGAAGCTCTCAGAGTCATCCTCCATTTAACCAACCCACTAGAACACCAGTGCTTTCCAAAAACCATTCCCTGTATATAACATACTAATGTCTAAGACTACTAGGCTTCTCTGTAGTATGCCTGTATACCTTTTCTTTCAGCCTTTGAGTGAATTATCCAGAGTCAATTGTGTTTGCTGCCAGACCAGCTTATAAAAGTTATACTTGTCATTATAATTACATATTTTAATTAATGTTATAGAAATTAAATAGGAGCACTTGGGTGGCTCACTCAGTTAAGTGTCTGCCTTTGGCTCAGGTCATGATCCACAATCCTGGGATCAAGTACCACATCAGGCTCCCTGCTCAGTGGGGAGCCTGCTTCTCCCTCTCCTCCTGTCCCTCCCTGCCCCCACCCCACTCACGCACATGTGCACACGCTCTCTCTCGCAAATAAATATTTTTGAAAAGAAAAAAATAAACTAAATAAATATAACTGCAAAAAGAGAGTCATTATTTCTGAGGACACTAAGCTAAATGCTTTGGAAAAAATCAAAGGCAAGTCACCCAAAAAATTGCTACTGAATAAGATGTGAGCAAATCAACAATAAAAGGGGGAAACTATCAAACTATCTAGAACAGTGCTTCTTGAAATTTCTGTGATGAAGAACTCATCTCCCCTTGTTAAAATATTTGTAGACCAATACAATTGTCACTAACTGATAATAAGTGGACTTGTACCAGGGTATGCTCCACAAATTAAAAAGAAGTAAGCTAGTAAAACCCTTTTACACTCCTACTTCTTCACAAGGACCTTTAAGCATTCTGTCAATTAAAAAAAAAAAAAAATCAGACTATTCATTCTAGGTATGGTTAAAAAAAAAAAAAAAAAAGACATTTTGGAATGCCAAACAAGGAACTACACTCGTTAACAAAAGGTGTTGGCCCTATCTCAAATGACAGGCACTCATGTTTAAGATTTGTATCCGTTATTTTTAAATATCTTGAAGACAGGGTTATCTTTTCTTACTCTGCAACTGACACTGCACACAATACAAAATACATTTTATGTAATCATTACTTGATGAAACAAACCTAGCAACAGCTATTTTAAAATTTTTAACTATCAACAGTCTGCTGAATCAAAACCAAGCCTGTCCCTAATAATTTCCTGCAGTTTGTGCTTCCCTTAAGTTTGAATCTTATTATTCAGTTTTCTTAAACCGTAACTGAAAGATGTATGGTCCACTCAATTAAAGTACAATTCATATTGATAGACTCAACATGTGTGTCAGTATCAATAAACTATAAAACCACCTTTTTTCTTTTAACTAGAAAAAAAAATTACCTTCCCAATTAGTAACTTAAAAAATATGTTTTGTTTAAGTCTGATACTATTGGACAAGATTGAGAAGTTAAGGCTTTCCAGACACAAATTATATTTCATAAATAAAAGGAAGGAAGAAGCTGAGTGAAGTCAATCGGAGAAGGACAAACATTATATGTTCTCATTCATTTGGGGAATATAAATAATAGTGAAAGGGAATATAAGGGAAGGGAGAAGAAATGTGTGGGAAATATCAGAAAGGGAGACAACGTAAAGACTACTAACTCTGGGAAACGAACTAGGGGTGGTAGAAGGGGAGGAGGGCGGGGGGTGGGAGTGAATGGGTGACGGGCACTGGGGTTTATTCTGTATGTTAGTAAATTGAACACCAATAAAAAATAAATTAAAAAAAAATCTTTACCTAAAAAAATAAAATTAAATAAAAATTAAAAAAAAAAAAAAAGGAAGGAAGAAGGGGAAGCTATGGTTTACTCCGGAAACCTTTTTCTCCTGGAGCAGTGATTCTTTTAGTGGGAACTGAGTGACCCACTCTCTTTGATGAGGAAAGTAGAGGACAATAACTAAGAAACACTGTTGTAGAGAACAAAGACAAACTGTATAGCAAAAGTTACATTCACCCTATCACAAGTTCTGAATTCTCTTTGTCTAAAATAGAAATTTTGCATAATTAGAGCAGCCTGGGTGGCTCAGCAGTTAAGCGCCGCCTTTAGCCCAGGGCACGATCCTAGGAGCCCCGGATGGAGTCCCATGTCGGGCTCCCCGCATGGAGCCTGCTTTTCCCTCTACTTGTGTTCTGCCTCTCTCTTCTACGTCTCTCATGAATAAATAAAATCTTAAAAAAAAAAAATTTTTTTTGCATAATTATATCTCCTTAAGCAAACAAGCATTTTTTTGTCTCAATAAATGGTAACTGCTCAAACTAATATCCTACAATAGGTCACCAAGTTACAATCCATCAAAAGTATGTAGAGCTCCAATTTTCTGTTAAATTGAGTATATCCTTAAACGTAAGTTTCAGAATGATATGATCGTTACATGCATATTATTTGGAAATATAATTGAATGCTATAGACTAAGTCCCCTTATGTGGACTGAAGAACTAAAGAAAACTTTGAAATTTAAATGTAGATTTTTAACTAATGTGACAAGTTATTTAAAAATCTTTTAAATCTAAATTTCCCTTTAAGGGAAAGTGGTTGCTGATTAGTAGGGATGGAATCTGTGTATCAGGATCAGGTTAGCTGCCAGGGTGAACAAGCAAGCCTTGGTTGACAATCTGCCTCATTTTCCTGTTTATTATCATACTCTACAATTAGAAATTATCAAATATTTGTCTCAAGGGAGTACTCACTGCACTCCCCAGGCCATGCTGATTAAGACTATTAAACTATATAGTGGGATCCCTGGGTGGCTCAGCGGTTTAGCCCCTGCCTTTGGCCCAGGGCATGATCCTGGAGACCCGGGATCAAGTCCCACATCGTGCTCCCTGCATGGAGCCTGCTTCTCCCTCTGCCTGTGTCTCTGCCTCTCTCCCTGTGTCTCTCATGAATAAATAAATAAAAATCTTTAAAAAAAAAAAAAAAAAAGACTATTAAACCGTATAGTAGCTCCATCACTGAAACTAATACATTTTGATAAAGGTATTTCTTATATAGAATTTTTCATTGAATAAAACTTAGTATGACTGGATGAACAAAGCAATAATACTCAAGGGCAACTGCTGGAACAGGTAAAAGGATCTCACTATATAGAACAGGACATTATCACAGTGTTTCCTAAACAAGAAGGCTCCTTCTCCTTTGTACAAAGAAGTGAAACCAGATATAGTAAAACAAGTTTAAAACAAAAATTTGGGGTTTTCATGTTTTCCTAATTATATAGTTTCTGTGGAGAATAGACAGAAATTAATTTCCAATGGCAGGTTTCCAGCCAGATCCAGAGAAGAGATTTACAAATCCCTGGCAAGAACCACAGTGACTTACTTCACTGCCATCCTGCAATCCCACACCTATGTCCTCTCCAACAAGGTCTGGATCTTAGCCCAGTGAAGGGAACCCTTCCTTAGATGCTCTATCTCAGCTCTCGGGGCAGTGGCTATTACATAGTATACAATATAATACTAAAATTGATCTGTTATTACATATTATATCTCCTATTTTTATATTCTTTGGGTTCTTTTTTACTTCTTACTAGCCAATCCTTCACAGTTCCCCTTCACAGTTAATAATTCTTTATATTAAACTTGTCCTTTCAAATTACTGTGTGATTGATCCCTGATCAAGACTGATACAGAATAATTCTTAACAAGTAATACTGAAATCACTACAAACCTGAAGAGATGCTCCCCCATACTATTGCAAATTACTTCATCATCAGGAAACAGTTCCAAAGCTTGCTCATAACAACCAAGTAAGTCTTGTGTTCGACTGAGAGCATCAAGCTCTTCAGCCCATCTGAACAGTGTATACTGAAAAGTTTCCTGTGTGAAAGAGAAAACAGTAATTTAGTCAATAACATAAATGAAGAACATACAACAATGGTCGATGAATCCACAAAGAACAGAAGCTATTATTAACTGATCACCTTAGTAATTAGTGTGCAAAGAACTGGAGCTAAAACACAGCAATGAACAACATAAATCCTGTTCCTATCCTCACAGAAGACTTGTTGGGAGAAATTTAACATACAATTTTGAAAAATTTCAAAATGATCTAAAGTGAACCTATTACATTTCTCTCACACAGGATATAAGGTTAAGGTACCACTCAACCTCAAACCACTAAAGTCATTTTACTTTTTTTTAATTTTATTTATTTATTCAAGATAAACACAGAGAGAAAGAGAGAGACAGGCAGAGGGAGAAGCAGGCTCCATGTTGGGAGCCCCACGTGGGACTTGATCCCAGGACTCCAGGATCATGCCCTGGGCCAAAGGCAGGCGCCAAACTGTTGAGCCACCTGGGGATCCCCACTAAGTCATTTTATAATGCTACCTTAACTCCAATACAATTAGTTTATAACCCAGCCAATTCTGTGTCAGTATCTTTAAATCTGTCACTTCTTCATCCCCACTGTTACAACATAGTCTGGCCCTTGTAATACTTGCTGGACCATAATAACAGCATTCCCACTGTCACCCTAGCTCCAATCTCACTTCCCTGTAGCCAATCTCCAGACCACAGCACCATAGGAAGAGGGAAGGCTTTAGTCATTCCAGTCTCATCCTGAACACATTTTACATCATCTTCACAGATTTATACAGAGGAATTGATACTTGTAACTGAATCTTGATGGAGTTTACTACAGAGAAAAGAATACAGGGCAGCCCAGGGGGGCTCAGCGGTTTAGCACCGCCTTCAGCCCAGGGCCTGATCCTGGGGACCCGGGATCGAGTCCCACGTCGGGCTTCCTGCATGGAGCCTGCTTTTCCCTCTGCCTGTGTCTCTGCCTCGCTCTTTCTCTATCTTTCTGTGTGTCTCTCATGAATAAATAAAATCTTAAAACATAAAAAGAATACAGAAGAAGATTCTACAATATTGGGGGGTAGGGGGAGGAAACACATATGATATGAAATAGGCCAGGAAATCTATAGGTAACCAGCTTGGTGTGGCTGAAGTGTGGGCATGGGGAACAGAGTAGCAGGAAATAAGACTAAAGAGATCGTTTGCTAAGGTCCACACAAAGATATATGGGCTTTGGATCCGCAGGAACCCTATTGAACAAGAGGAACAAAGAATTAAAGAAACCACACTTAGGTTGAACCATTATTCTGCGGCTGACTCCCTTTAAGAGCTAACTGTATCTCAACATAGCACCATCTCTTCCTTGAGGCCAGCTGCTCCCGAAATTTACACTGAATTTATATTAACTACAAACATCTATATGTTACACCTAGCAGGTAGAGACCGACAATGCTGCTAAACATTCCACAATGAGAAGAATCATCCCATCCAAAAAGTCAACAGCGCTAATGTTGAGAAATGCTGGGTGAAATAAAGCAAGTTGCTTAAGGATGAAAACTGAATGCAAAAAAAAAAAAAAGAAAAGAAAAGAAAAGAAAAAAAAAAACCTGAATGCAAAATTAAGTGAAATCATTTTTTTTTAAATTTGGATTCTAAAATAACTTGAAAAAATTTAGAGCACTTAAATAGAATAACCATCACAGTCCAGTCACTGAAGCTTAAAGAACGCATCATTAAATGATTACTTTAGGCTAAATCCAAACTTTATTCAAATGCAGACACCCATAACATTCCTTCTGCATGTAAGTGGGACAAGTGCAAAGGTCCTGAGGCAGGGATATGCTAGAATTAGATATGGTGAAGAGAGAGAGAATCACCTGTGGCCTCATTTGCAATACAGCCTTTATAGGAAGATGTAAGTTTTGGAAAAAGAGAAGTGACATCGTTTCCCTTGTTATGAAACGCTCACGCAGGCGGCGGCGAGACAGGCTACAGGAGAAAGCCTAGTTAGGAGCCTACTGCAACAGCTAACAGATGCCTGAGGCTTTAACCAGGGTCGTAAAGGGCAAGGTGGCGAGGAGTGGTAAAATTGTGGATGTATTTCAAAGATGGAGCCGAAAGGATTTTCTGACGGGCTGACTGTGGGTGCGGACAAAAGCGAAGTCAAGAACGCGCGGTCAATATCAACAGCAACCGCCAGCCACTCCTCTTGACCCCCGTCTGCCCCAGGTATTCCTTCGACGCGAAGAACACAGGATCTGCCGGCAAGTGAACGAAGGGACGTCCTCCTCACCTTCACGTCGTCCTTCAGCTCCGGTGCCAGGCTGAGGACGAGGAGGTAGTGCGCGTAGGCGGTGCCGAAGTCCTGGGCGCTCAGGCAGTGCTCGGCGCTCCGCAGGGACCGCGACACCAGCTCGTCCCGCCCGGCGGCCCCCGCGCCGCTCCGGGCGCCCCGACGGGGCCTGGGCCGCGAGTTCGGCATGACAGAGCCACCGCCCTGACACCCCGTCCGTGGGACCAGAGGGAAGATGTCTGACTCAGAGGAACGACAAGACCGTCGCGCTGGCCACACTTCGGAGAGCCGGTACACGGAAGTCAGCCCTCCGCGGCGCGTGTGCGCGCGCACCCCCGCCAGGCGGAAGCCCCGCCCCTCCCTGCGAGCGGGCTCCGCGCGGCGCGACCCCCAGCCCCGCGGCTACCGACTCCGGCCCGCGGCGCACGCCGAGCGAGCGAGCGAGCGAGCGTCAGGGCGCCCGACGTGGGCACGTCGCGGCCCGCCCCGTCGCGTGGGGAGGGAGGCGCAGGGCGTCCCGTGCGCGTGCGCGTGCGCGTGCGCGTGCGCGTGCGCGTGCGCGTGCGCGTGCGCGTGCGCGTGCGCGGTGGGCGGCTTTGCCGCTGGTCTCTCCTAGTGTCGCCTGCGTCTCGGCGGTGCTCTCCGCCCTGAAACAGCTTTTCTGTCCGCCTGTCCTGGCCGTCAGGAGTGTGTGACGTCCACTGCGGCCCGCACGGTGCAGACCCCCTCAGCGCGAAGCTCCACCCGGCCGTGAGGGGCTGAGTGGCTGTGAGGAGAGGGCGGGTGCCTGTGGTGATGCTGAAGACTTGGATCGTGATTCACTAGAGCTCAAAATGGCGACACGGGAAAGAAGTCGGAGGTGACGAACGTACCTCAGATGTGGTAGAGCAGATGCTTTCACGGGCGTTGTTTCAAGTCACCCTCGCAAAACCCCGGGAGGCGGGCCTTTAAATCCCCATCCTAAAGACGGAAAAGACACCCTGACAAGAGGCTTGCCCAATATCACACAGCCGGTTGATGGAAGAGGCGTGACTCGAACCCAAGTTCCCTGTTCTTTTTTTAAAACGAGTTTAGGGTTTAGGGTTTATTTCTCTGATGGGTCACTACTATAGAGGAACCATGTTAATACGTAGGAAAAGCTTTTCTGCCTTCAAGAGTGGCCCCTGAAAAGATGGATTCAAAACTTTAAAAGTGGAGAGGGAAAGCAGTCATTTTTGTCCTCATTTTCAAACATGTCCATGGTGAATATTTAACTTAACAAATAAGAGCATTTGTATATCAAGCTAACAAACATTGAGGCCTCCTCCACTTCTCTGCCTACTCTGTTGACCCGATCATCTGGACCACCCTTACTCTTGAGCATCTACCAATGTAAGTCCTTCGGAGGCCGAATCACTAGATTGCTGACCTGCTTCCCTAGTCAGAAAGTTCTTCAAAGGCAGTGACTCTTCGTAACCATTTTTGTGACTTTGCCTCTAGCAGAGTCTAGCTCAAAGTAAGGACTCAAATTTTTAACGGAACGTACATTCCCCACTAGCAGGCTCTGCTTGTAGATTTTCCCAACCAATGAGGTCCTTCTGTCTCTCCCCTTCTGCATTGCTACTTTTTGTAGTAGACAATTTGAGATAGGACTATATGGTATTTCCCTACCAAGACTGCATTGCTAGGCCTAGTAGGATGTAGTAAAACATGAAAAGGCCACTGAACTTTAAAAAAAAAAAAAAAAAAAAATGCATTCTGGCCCAAACTCGACCTTTTCTGCATGTCCAATTACCTATCTTTAAGAAGCATTATTTATAAAAAGGCTTAACAAAGCTACATTTCCTACTTTGGACAGAAGATTGATATAACCATCAAGTGAGACAATGAGATGTATAAAAGCATTTTATATGTAAAATAAATTTAATGGTAGGCATGTATGTTACTATTATCTAGAGTTATTTAAAACTAATCTGGATGATTAAAAATTAGGTCCCTAACACCTTCAAGCACTTGATCAGAAACAATGCAACTCACATCATAGAAGAGCCTAAAGTAATTGGCTGGAATCTCCCTTCAGAAAGCAAAGGGAGACCTCCCAAGCTTTCTCTGCAGAGATTCAGGTTAATGGAGAATCGTTCTAGTCACTTCTGTGAGTCCCTGCTTCAGCTGAATTAACTTCACAGATTACGTAATAGTCCAGGACATCCTTTCCTATTCCACATGGGCAAGATTTCTTTTTTTTTTTTTTTTTTAAGATTTTGTTTATTTATTCATGAGAGACACAGAGAGACAGAGGGAGAAGCAGTCTCCCTGCAGGGATCCTGATGTGGGACTTGATCCCGGAACTGGGATCACTGGGATCACGCCCTGAGCCTAAGGCAGGCCCTCGACCACTGAGCTACCCAGGCATCCCACACAGGCAAGATTTCTTTTGTCTTGTTTTATTTTATTTTGTTATTTTTATCTGTTGGTTTATTGACGTAACCTACATCCTTCAACCCAAACACCTAGACCATACAAAGCTTAATTTGGGTGTATATTACCAGTATAGGCTAAGTGATAAAGGAGGGACTTGGCAGATAGTGGAGGGTAGGCAGAGAAGAAAGGAAAGGAGCCAACTTGCCTTGTTTCACCATCTACAGTCTCATCCTGTAGGCAGTGACTACTGCTAAAAAAGTGCAAGGGATGCCTCCTGCCATTTGTGAAATACATCAGGTACCATTGTGAGCTACCAAGTGTCACTGAATTAAAATGTGATTAGTCTTCATAGAGAAAGGGTAAGTTACCTGCATTTCTTTATAGCTTAGACACTACATAGAGTAAGCCATTTGGAAAAAAAAAAAAAAAAAACTGATACAAATAACATGGAACATCTGGTTACCTTAACAAAATGGAATAAAAATATATTTTGACTATTTTCCTTTATTACCTCATTCCAAATTAAGACTTAGAATTACTCAGATTGTTCATATTTATTGAAGGCTAACTGCATTTATTATAGTTCTCTTTCAGAACTTTTGAAAGAGTATTCCATTGCAAAGAACCCAAAAGCATGTTGCAAAACAAATGCAGAATGTAGGTTTTACTTCTTGATCCTTAATCAAAGTTTTCTTTAAAAACATCGAAAGCATCACTGCTTTATTCAGTCACCCTCCCACTCTACAACCAAAACTATAATTTTTAATTTCTTTGAGATGCTATTTGATTCCTTCACTTATGTGTTCTAGTTCACCGTCTTTTAGGGTTCCAAGAAAAACCACACTGATTAGAAAACCACTGCTGACTCAGAGGCAGGTTTAACTGTGGCTGTATTTTACCAGGTTCTGGGCAGCTTGTCAACAAACCACACATGTCAAACAAGGAAGCAAAACCAACTGAAAGGCTCTGAATCAATCAACTTTCCAATGTGCAAAAGTTGAGGGTTAACAGTAAAGAAAAAAAAAAAAGCTTAACATGAAGTTAGCAAGGGATAAATAGCTTGCTGGGCACAAGTATCTTGTGTTTATATTTCTGTGGAGATTCATACCTTTTTGTGTGATCTCTTTTGTTTTCTTTTGTGGTTTGGAGCCTTGTTCTGAACTCTGCATTTTAGGGTCATCTGGGAAGTTTTTAAGCGATATCAATGTCAGTCCTTATAGCTGGAGATACTGATTTAATTGGCTTGGATCAGGGGAAGGTCTAGACATGAATACTTTTAAAAAGCTCTTTGAGTTTAAAATGTGTGGAGGGGTGGGAAATATGATGCAGGCTTCTATTATATCTGATATATTTGAAGTATTTAGGGTATTGTAGTATAAAGTGTAAGGGCAATGTAGGGAGTAGAAACATAATTTGCTTATGGCTTAACAAAAATTGTGAAGATTGTCTGAACTAAATTCTTTAGAAGTGATTCGTATATGATAAAGAGTAGAATGTTCATCATATTATTTGTTGGAGAAAAAAATGATAACTGAATCAACAAAACCACCACCACCATGGACCAACTGCTTGGGCACTGAAATTTGCATTGATACATTCCCAATGCAAAGCATTTAATTTTCCCAGTTTCTTCAATATTTTTTATTTTACTACAGTTAGGATTATTTTTGTTGTTTTTTAATAGCCCTTTCTGATGTTCTGTGTGCATTTCAAAATCTGGAACTCAACGTTAAATACAAAATAATAGACCAGTGCTAAGTTCAGGATCTGTGTGTATAAAGGGCCTGTAATAATGTGACAATAGTTTCTGAGTTTCAGAGACCATATAAGAGGAGATTCATTTGTTGAGTACTACTGTGCACTAAGCACCATACTTGGTTCTGGAGAACCTGCCTGAATCCCCTGCTAGAGATGCATACCAAGGTGCTGGTGCTGGGACAGACTCCAAGTAGTCTGAACAGAGCATGTCCTAACAAAGCATTCAGGAAAATGCTAAAATCCATTAGGAAGCAAAAGAATCTAAACCCAGGAGTCACTTAAATTCTCTGACTAGTCAGGTCTCTGCAAGAAAAAGATTCAAAGGGCTTAACTGAAGAGAGTTTAACCAAAAGACATTTTATAGAGGTGAAGGAAGTTAAGGGATTAAATGTGGTTTGTGAGGTACCCAGAGAACAGCAATAGCTGGAAGGTATTACCATCACCTGTCCCTAGGAAGCAAAATAAGAGCCCCGTATTACTAGAACCCAGAAGGAACTGTAGCTATGGAAGAGGGGCCACTGAAATGAAGATGTACTGTAAGCAGAGGAGAGAATTCCTTGACCTTTTTATCCCACTGCTCTCCAGCCCTCAGTAAGATACCATCCATTAAGGGAGCTTGGATGATACGGCCCATAGAATCACGCCCTCCAGAGCACAGAACAAAGAAAAGAAAGGTCAAAAATGATTCAGTAGATCAAAGGGAAAGTAAGCATCATAATTCACCAAGTTTTACCTCTTTTACTCAGTAAAGTTTTTCCTAATCTGCCCTCTCCTCTCAATGCTTATTACCGTTCTCTGTGTCCATGTTATTTTCATCTTTCACCTCCTCTGTTATAAAGGCCTTTTCATCATCCAGCCTTCAGTTATACACTCCTTAAATTCATCTTTTGTGCTGTAACTAGAATGATCTAAAATGCAAATTTCCCATTCAGTGGCTCCCCAAAACCTATAGCTATGTTTTACAAACTGTTTTCTTAGTTTTTATCAAAAAATCCCTAAATCCGAATTAAAAATATAACAGTCTTTCCTTAGGAAAGGGCCATTGTTGAATTGTAGGTTTACACCCTGAGATGATTTGGCTTAGAATGTATTACTTGAGTAAATCA
Organism: Canis lupus baileyi; assembly: GCF_048164855.1. NCBI lineage: Eukaryota > Metazoa > Chordata > Mammalia > Carnivora > Canidae > Canis > Canis lupus. Next base: position 47,315,515 of record NC_132850.1, read on the forward strand.
ATTAAAGATCATCTGGTGTTCCTTAAAGACTAAAAGCCATAAGAATGTTTAGTTATATTGTCCTCCCGGGGCAAAATAAAATAGTTGAGCCACTTAGAATTGAGCCTTAGAGGTAAATGAACTCATAAGGACACAGCCAACTTCTTTTGTAGCAATCTTGGAGGAACTGGACCATCAAGGTGCAAGGCTTTCCTATCAAAGGTAGAAATAAAACAAATTGACTTTAAAAAAATCTAAGCCCTGGTATAGGCTACGCTTTTTGGGATTAGCCTTTTACATCCTCTGCCTTAAAAGAAGGACTCTCCTTAAGACCCACCTAAAAATACACTATAGCTCAGTGATTGTGAGATCAAATACTGAAGCCAGACTGTCTGGTTTTAAATTCTAGCCCTGCCACATACCATCTAGGTATTGTGAATAAGTTAAATTCCTTAATTTCTGTACCTCAACTTCCTCATACATAAAATGAGGATCACACAGTACCTGTATCTTAGCTTTATTGTAAGGATCAAGTAAGTTAACACATTTAAAGTGCCTGAAACATAGGAAGCCCTCAGTTAAGTATTATTAATTGTTGCTGTTATTACTCCAGCTTTCACTGGAGAACTCTAGTTGTTCTCAGAGGAGCCAGGTTTCCACTCAAGAGGAGCCAGTAACTATCTCTGGCCAGTCATGTAAGTCTTTACACAATGCTGGGATTTTGAGAACTTTAATGAGGGTAAGAAGACAAGTTCTTCCTCTTCTTCCTACTGCCTCTCAAATAAACTGATACATGTCTCAGAACTGAACAATAAGTACTTAATTTGATTTTTTTTCTCACAGTTAAGGAAAGGGAGCAAAAAGAGTGCTTTTCATGGTAAAATAGACCTTAAAGGATAGATCGTAAGCTGTGATCACAAGTCCTTTGAAGGTTCTTTGAACTTGATGGAAAGCAAGTGTTCACAGTAGATTCCTATGACCTATTTTTTTGTGCACAGTACCAATCAGATGTGAACCATGAAAAGGCCATAAAAAACAATACAGAAATAATAACAATGTCTTATCTTGTGCTTTCTCTTCAGAGCAAGTTCTTAAACTGTTCAGTCCTCATGCTTTCCAAAGCCAAAGATATCTTCTCTAACCTCTATTTGTGTGGTTTTGATAAGCAAACAATACCCATAGGTAAGGGAAGTATTTGCAAATGATGGTGTGAAAGTTAGCTGAGCTGCTCTAATTAAAAGTAGGTATCAGAATCAAAGCCATGAGGGGAAGCTGGCCTGCTCCTCCCTCCCCCAACCATTCACTGAATTCCGAGGGGCTTTGTTTATCCCAGTTTGAAACTGCTATCTTCTAAGATTGAGTCTAAGTTCCTTAATTAAGTCCAGCAAAATGATTCGGTTTCCACTTAACCTTTCTAGCTTCAATCTTTAACATTTCCTATATTACTACCACCATTCACACCTTTGCTAAGGCAGTTTTTTCTCCCTAAATGTTTTCCACCTTAGTTTTCTCTGTTACTCTATATCACCCTTACTCAGTTCAAGATTCTCCCTTCTAGAAATTGCTAGTTTAAGGAGCATTCTTTCTTTGATTTCTCATGGTCCTCTATATATAGCTCTATCTCAGCATTTATCCAATTATGTAAGTGAAATGATGTTTATCTTCCTGACTAGAAAGTGAGTTCTAAGCCTTAGGAGGTATACCTTTATTCATTTCTTATCTCCAGCATCCAGACTAGTGACTGGAACTTAAAAAGTAATGAAATGTGTGGTGACCTATGCTAAAGGCTGTGGCAGGAAGATCAGATAAAGGAAGATTTGGAAGATGCATAGAGAACAGAATCTACAAGACTTGAAAGAATTACATTATAGGAGTACCAGGGACATAAGCAAAGGGGAAAAAGTTAAGGTGATGACAAAACTTAGCTCTAGCAACTAGGTACATGGTAGTGCTGCTAACCAAGAGAGACAATTCAGGCAACAACAAAGATTTGAAAAGAAAGACAATGAGTTAAACAACGATGTTTGAGATATCAATGGGATTTCAAGTAAAGATGTCCAGTGAGAAGGTAAGAAAGTGTGCCTAGAGCTAACAAGCAAGATTTGGTCAAGAAATATATTTGGAAGTTTTCATTGTGTTGGTAGGTTGAGGTTGTGTAAATTGTTATTATCCTCCAGGGAAAGTATGCAGAGAGTGGAAATGCTCAAACAAAATGTAGAATGAGGGGGATCCCTGGGTGGCTCGGCGGGTTAAGGGCCTGCCTTCTGCCCGGGGCGTGATGCTGGAGACCTGGGATCAAGTCCCACGTCGGGCACACGGCTTGGAGCCTGCTTCTCTCTCTGCCTCTCTCTCTCTCTCTGTGTCTCTCGTGAATAAACAAATAAAACCTTAAAAGAAAATGTAGAATGAGGAGAGAACAACAAAGCCTCTGACTGGGAGAATCCTCTGAAATTAATAGTGGAGGAAAGTAAAATCCTGAATTAGATGGATCATTTTGTAGAAATGCACTATTCTAAGGAATGAATTGCCAGTTGGACCAGGGTCTTTCCCAAATCCAAACAGGGTAGAATAGAATAGATAGACTAGAATAGATAACTATAAGGAATATAAATGTTATCTTTTTCTCAATATACAAGTATAAATGCCTCTTCAAATTTCTTTTGGTGGGACGCCTGGGTGGCTCAGCAATTGAGCACCTGCCTTCGACCCAGAGTGTGATCCTGGAGACCTGGGACTGAGTACCGCATCAGGCTCCCCTCTGGGAGCCTGCTTCTCTCTCTGCCTGTGTCTCTGTCTCTCTCTCTCTCTCTCTGTCTCTCATGAATAAGTAAATAAAGTCTTTTTTAAAAAATTTCTTTTCGTTAGTGAAAACAGGTATTAATGTAGGGCTTTTGTAAAAGCAAAGTAATGGAAAATGGAGGATACTCTTCAGTTTATGCCATTTCAGCTTACAAAGGTTTCATAGGAACATTCTACTTTCAGAGAGGAGGAGGAAGCTATCTTATAACTCATCTTTATGAGGATTTTTTTTTGTGGCTTACTAAAAGTGACAGTTGGAAAGTTGGAGTTTATTGATATTTCTCCAGGGAAGTCTGTATTTTTTTAAAGATTATTTATTTATTTATTTATGATAGAGAGAGAGAGAGAGAGAGCGAGAGAGAGGCAGAGGCAGAGACACAGGCAGAGGAAGAGCAGGCTCCGTGCCGGGAGCCTGACGTGGGACTCAATCCCGGGACTCCAGGATTGCGCCCTGGGCCAAAGGCAGGCGATAAACCGCTGAGCCACCCAGGGATCCCCCAGGGAAGTCTATATTGAATGCATTAAGTATCTTAATGTTTAAGTAATTTAATATTTCACCAGCCAGCATCTCCCCTCTCTTTCTGAGAACTGCTTACACTTGTCAACTTTCACTGGGCTATGCTACATAACGAACAACTCTGAGAGTTCAGTGGCTTACAAAACAAAGTACTTTCTTGCTTATGTTACATATATACTTCACGTAGCCTACAATGGTGCTTCAGGCTTTGAGAAGGCTCTGCTGTGCACCGTGTCTTGTCTCATCCTGGATTCCAGATTTGAGAGGCAGGTCCTAATGTGAGACATGCCTTTCTCATGGTGGGGATGGGGTAAAACTGTTAGAAAAAAAATCATGATGTCCTTTTTATTTTTTTCTAAGCTAGCTAGCTTGCTTGCTTGCTTTTTTTCATCTCTACATCCAAGGTAGGACTCAACTTACAACCCCAAGGTCAAGAGTCATATATCCTTCTGACTGAGCCAGCCAAGTACCCCAAAAATCATGACATGTCTTAAAGCTTCTACAAAAGGGTATTGTATGTCATGGCCTTTCACTCCATTGGCTAAAACATGTCATATAACTAAGCTCAACCTTGATGGGCAGAGGATATATACTCTTCACAAGGAAAGGGACACTTCAAATCACATATACATGGAAAGGATGGAATAAGTTAATAATACAACTTAACACAGTATTCCTCTGTCAGCTCCATCGCTCTTGTGGGACAATTCCCATGTTCTTAAGTGTTCCCAATTTTTTGGCCACAATTGATTTCTTCAGGGTTGAGCACATAACTCAAACAGACCTCTTGTATTTTCTAACAGGAATTGAAAGAGAGAGAAAAAAAAAAAAAAAGGACTCTCCAGTAGCCAAATTGAAAAATGTAGTGCCTGGGAGTTATCAGTGACCACATTCCTCAACATATAGAGGAACCAGGCTGTAGTGGTAGAGAACAGAACTGACACACAGAGTAAAGTCAAACAAGGACAGGAAGTTATGGCATTTCTGGTTTTTTATGGTTTGGTATTCAGCCATTCCTTGGATTCTGTGAATAATGAAGCTTTAATTTTTGTCTAAGCCAAAGTTGTATTGGTTTTTGTCTTTTGTGATGATATCAAGGTAATAGACGTGTAATTTCATTTAATCATAACACAAATACTTTTAGGCAGTCACTGTAATTGACGTTTCACAAATGAGGATTAGAACTAGAGATAGAAGTTCTCTCTGATATTCTGGCTAGAAGAAATATTTTACGAGAACACCCAGCTACATTATCTTCACTATACTCACCAGTGATTCTTTGTACTGATCCTTCCCAGGGCACTAACAAACTGGGAAACAGTGACCCCAAAAAATGGACTGATGTTGGTTTTCTTGCCAGAAATAGTTTGCATTATGAAATAACTAATTGATATTATGATTTATAAATTAGTTTTTTAGGGAGTTGGGTTAGTGTGAATCATTTCTGAGAATTTGAGTTAATTTAGAATATAAGAACCTGTAACTTGAGGATCATATTAGACGTAAAACCTATCCAGGGCTAACCTTGCATCAAGCACATGCACTACCTAATTTTGGGCATCTGCTTAGCTGAACAACTGTCATATACTTGGATTTTTCAAGATATAAAGATTTTATTATTCATGAGGGACAGAGAGAGGCAGAGAGAGAAGCAGGCTCCCTGTAGGGAGCCCTATGCAGGACTTGATCCCTGACCAGGGATCATGACCTGATCTAAAGGCAGACGCTCAACCACTGAGCCCCCCAGGCATCCCGGAAGATAGAATTTCTATAAAGAGCTGACTTCTGGGATCCCTGGGTGGCGCAGCGGTTTAGTGCCTGCCTTTGGCCCGGGCGCGATCCTGGAGACCCGGGATCGAATCCCACGTCGGGCTCCCGGTGCATGGAGCCTGCTTCTCCCTCTGCCTGTGTCTCTGCCTCTCTCTCTCTCTGTGTGTGTGTGTGTGTGACTATCATAAATAAATAAAAATTTAAAAAAAAAAAAAAAGGAACTGACTTCTGCAGTCAAATGCTCTACCACTGAGCTATACCCCCAAGAACTGACTTCTGGACACAAAATTCAACATCCTGATCATTTATATCTCACAAAGATCTAAAAGATATATTAGTTACCTAGTGTTTTTAGCTCTAGACTAGCCAATATCAATGTTAAAAACAACCTAAGGTGATATCAGTGAAAATAGCAGAATAAAGTACTCCAAATTTCATCCCCCCTATAAAAGCAAATGAAAAATGGGTAAATGAAAAATTATCAGAATCAACTTTTTGTGACTTTGGAAACTAGTCAAAGGCCTGTAGCAAACCATCAAATACTTATTCAGGGGAAAGGGGCTGATTTTTAAAACAAACAGTAAAATGTGTGGTGTTTTAACCTACGCCAGCCCCATCCTCTGCTCCTCAGATCAATGGTGGTTGTAAAAATAACCTGCATTCCTTGTACCAAAGGGAGCAAAACATACTTCATAAGCAAAGAATTGTAATTAGTTGCAGTTGACCCTTAAATAGTATGGGTTGGAACTGCATGGGTCCACTTACAGATTTTTTTCAATAAATACAGTACTATAAATGTATTTTTGTTATGATTGTCTTGGTATTTTCTTTTCATTGTAAGAATACAGTATATAATACATATACAAAGTATGGGTTAATTGATTATGTTATTTGTAAGGCTTCTGATCAACAGTAGGTTATTAGTGTTTAAGTTTCTGGGAAACCAAAAGTTATAACTGGATTTTCAGCTGTATCAGGGGATAATGAGGGAGCTCACTACTCAAATCCCCTTGTTGGTCAAGGGTCAACTATATTTGTTCTAACTATGTCTAGTGGCTCCCTGGAATCTTGGGTCAAAGGTTTGTCTTTATTTTGCCTAACCCCAAACTAGCCTAGTGCTAAAGCTTCTTCCCACAGGGCATTTGTTGAAAACACTTAAAATATAACGTCTTGGGTTGCTGCTGCCTGCTATGATAGATAACAGCTGGAATAAACAATAGGCTAATTAGAAAGGCTGGGCTATAAGTGTCTTGTAAGGGTTTACAAAGCTCCTAACAATCTAGGCCAGATGCATGCTCAGGAAAGACCCAGGCAAGCCCTAAATTCTCACCCCCTGCTGACTTTGAGGCTCTAAAAAAAAAAAGGAAGTGAAGGAATATGGCAGAGTTGTAAAGTACCTGGTGAATGTGGAAAGGATGCCATAACGAACACCTAGGCTCTTTGCAAACACTGGAACATTTTTTTGGTTCCAAGTATTTAAGGAAATCTCTGACCAATCATTAGCTAATCACTATGCCACTGTAGCAGATACTTCAAGAGCTACATACAACAGAGAATAGACTGCAGAATTAGTTCAAGGAAGGTCATGAAACGGGCGCCTGGCTGGCTTAGTCAGTAAAGCATGCAACTCTTGATCTCAGGGTTGTGGATTTGAGCTCCCTGTTGGGTGTAGAGATTACTTAAAAATAAAATCTTTTCAAAAAGTCACTAAACAGGGCAGCCCAGGTGGCTCAGCGGTTTAGTGCTGCCTTCATCCCAGGGCGTGATCCTGGAGACCTGGGATCGAGTCCCACATCGGGCTCCCTGCATGGAGCCTGCTTCTCCCTCTGCCTGTGTCTCTGCCTCTCTCTCTTTCTCTCTGTGTCTCTCATGAATGGATGAATAAAGTCTTTAAAAAAAAAAGTCACTAAACAGTAAAAACTACAGTAAGCAGTTAACATCAATAATTCCTAGGGAATGGAGAGTTAATATAATCTTATCACCCAAAGTCTATATTTACATTAAGGTCCACTCCTAGTGTACATTCTATGACTTTTGACAAAAGTATAATGACATGTAGCTTCTATTATCATACAGAATAGCTCCACTGCCCTAAAAGTTTTCCGTGCTCAAAAAAAAAAAAAAATTTTCTGTGCTCTGTCTATTCATCTCTTCTTCCCCCTCTAACCTATGATAACCACTCTTCTTTTTAATGTATCTGTAGTTTTGCCTTTTCCAGAATGTCATGTATGTGGAATCATATAGTATGTAGCCATTTCAGATTAACTTCTTCCACTTACAAATATGTATCAAAAGTTCCCCTATATCTTTTCATGGATTAATAACTCATTTCTTTTTAGCACTAAATAATATTCCATTTTCTGGATGTACCACAGTTTATTTATTCACCTCCTAAAGGAAATCTTGGTTGCTTCCAATTTTTGGCAATTATGAATAAAGCTGATATAAACATTTCTATGCAAATTCTTGTGTGAACATAGCTTTCCTTTTTCCTTTTTTAAAAGATTTATTTATTTTAGAGAGAGAGAAAATTGGGGAGGAGGGGCAGAGAGAGAGGGAAAAAGAGAATCCCAAGCAGATTCCCCACTGTGGAGGGAGCCCAATGCAAGGCTTGATTCCATGAACCTGAGATCATGACCTGAGCTAAAATCAAGAGTCCAACACTTAAATGACTGAGACAGCCAGGTGCCCCAACACAGGCTTTCGACTCATTTGGATAAAACCAAAGAGCATAATTGCTAGATTGTATGTTAAGACTGCATTGTGGGGGCAGCTGGGTGGCTCAGTTGGTTAAGCAGCTGACTCTTGGTTTCAGCTCAGGTCATGATCTCAGGGTCCTGGGATTGAGCCCCACATTGGAGTCTTTGGAGCTCTCTAAACTGTTCCATTGATCTATTTGTTATTTTGCCAATACCACCCTGTGTTGATTACTACAGTTTTATAGCAAGTCTTTATGTCAGACAATGTCAGTCTTTTGACTTTTTCTCCTCAATATTGTATTGGCTATTCTGAGTCACTTAACTTTCCATATGAACTTTACAATCAGTTCATTGATACTTACTCTCAAAATACCTCAGTAGGATTTTTATTGGGATTGCATTGCATCGATGCATCAAATTGTGAAGAACTGACATCTTGATGATATTGAGCCTTTCTATCCATAAATATGTAATATCTGTCCATTTATTTCATTTTTAAATTTCTTTCACCTGAGATTAGTTTTCTTCAAATAGGTCTTGTACATATTATGTTGGATTTATGCCTAATTATTTCATTTGGGGGGATGCTGATGTAAATGGTAATGCATTTAATTTCAAATTGTACTTGTACATTATTGTTATATAAGAAGGTGATTTACTTTTGTATATTAATGTTGTATTCCATAGCTTTGCTATAATTGCTTTTTCATTCCAGAAGGTGTTTTTGTCTGTTCTTTCTAATTTTCTACATAAGTAATCACATAGTCTGTGAACAAAGACAGTTTTATTTCTTTAATCTGTATACCTTTTACTTCCTTTTCTTGTCTTAATGCATTAGGTAGGCCTTTCATTATGGGGTTGAAAAGGAGTAGTGAGAAACAATATCTTTACCTTGTTCATGATCTTAGCAGGAAAGCTTCTAGTTTTTCACCATTAAATATGACATTAGCTTAGGTGTTCTGTAGATTTCTTAACCAAGTTGAAGGTGTTCCCCTTTATTCCTAGTTTGCTGAGAGTTTTTGTCATGAATGGATGTTGTATTTTGTCAAATGCTGTATCTATGATATGATCGTATGATTTTTCCTCTTAGCCTATTGACATGATAGATTACATTAATTGGTTTTCAAAGGTGAGTCAATCAGCCTTGCATATCTGGAGTAGATTTCACTTTAGTTGTGGCATATCATTTTTTGATACATTGTTGAATTTGATTTGCTAATATCTTATTGAAAATTTTTATATCTATGCTCATGAGATATTTTAGCCTGTAATTTTCTTTTCTTGTGATATCTTTGTCTGGTTTTGGTATTAGAGTAGTTCTGACCTCATAGAAGGATATAAGTATTCTCTCTGATTCTGTACTTTGAAAGAGATTGTAGAGAATTGGTATAACTTTTTTTCTTAGGTGTTAGGATTCACTACAAAGTCCATCTGGGCATGGGCAGGTAATGGTTTTTCAAAGATTATACCAAAAGCAAAATAATGAAAAAATAGACAAATTGGACTATTTTGTGTCAAAGGACACTATCAAGAATGAGATAAAATATTTATAAATCATATATTGGATAAGTATCTAATATGCAGAATATATAAAGGACTCTTATAACTCAGCTAAGAAAGATAAATAACCCAATTTTTTAAAAAGGCAAAAGATCTAAGTAGACATCTATCCAAAGAAGATATAAACAAATGACCAACAAGCAGGGAACCTGGGTGGCTCAGTGGTTGAGCATCTGCCTTTGGCTCAGGTCATGATCCTGGGGTCCTGGGATCGAGTCCCACATCAGGCTCCCCACAAGGAGTCTGCTTCTCCCTCTGCCTATGTCTCTGCCTCTCTCTGAGTGTCTCTCATGAATAAATAAATAAAATCTTTAAAAACATGACCAACAAGCATAAGAAAATTTGCTCAGCATCATTATTCATCAGGGAAATGCAAATCAAAACTATAATGAGATACTACTTTGTACCCACTAGGACAGCTATAAAAAAAAGTAACAAACTCAAAATTAAGAATGAAACTACCCTATGATCCAGAAAATGCACTCCTGAGTATTTACCTAAAGAATACCAGAACAGTCATTCAAAGGGATATATACACCCCTATATTTATTCCATATTATTTATAATAACCAGACTATGGAAGCAGCCCAAATATCCATCGACAGATAAATGGATAAAGAAGATGTGGTGTGTATATATGCAATGGAATATTATTCAGCTATAAAAAGAACAAATTCTTGCCATTTGTAACAACATGGCAGGATCTAGAGAGCAGAATTTTTTTTTAAGATTGATTGATTGATTGATTGATTTATGATAGAGAGAGGCAGAGACACAGGAGGAGGGAGAGGCAGGTTCTATGCCGGGAGCCCGACTCAGGACTCCAGGATCCCGCTCTGGGCCAAAGGCAGGCGCTAAACTGCTTGCTGAGCCACCCAGGGATCCCCTAGAGAGCTGAATGTTAAGCAAATTAAGGCAGAGAAAGACAATTACCCTATGATTTCACTCATGTGGAATTTAAGAAACAAAACAAATGAACAAAGGAAAAAAACAAATCAAAAAACAGATCCTTAAATATAGTGAACAGATGATTTTCAGAAGGGTAGGGGTGGGGGGGATGGGTAAAATTGGAGGGGATTGACTACACTTACCGTAATGAACACTGATAACTATATGGAACTGTTCTGTCAATGTTTGGAACCTGAAACTAATATAACACTGTATGTTAACTACACTAGAATTAAAATTAAAAATTAAAAAGACACTTTAACAAGTGTTGGTGAGGATATGGAGAAATTGGATATGTCATACATAGTTGGAATGCAAAATTGTGGTGCCTCTTTGAAAAACCATTTAGCAGTTCTTCAAAATGTTAAACAGAGACAATTACCATATGACCCAACAATTCCACACCTAGTATGTATCTGAGGGAACTGAAATGTTCACAGTAAAATTTGTACATGAATTTTCACAATGGCACTATTAATAATAGCCAAAAAATGGAAACAAACCATATGTACTTTAGCTGATGAATCAATAAGATGCAGTATAGCCATACAATGGAATATTATTCAGCCAAAAAAGGAATGAAGTACTACATACATGCTACTACTTGAATGAGCTTTGAAAACATATACTGAGTGAAGGAAGCCAGTAATGAAATTCCTCATATCGTATGATTCTATTTACATGAAATGTCCAGAATAGACAATAGAGAAAAAAGGAGATGAGTAGTTTCCTAATAATGGGGTAACTGTTAATGGGAATAGGATTTCTTTTTGGGATGATGAAAATGTTCAGAAATGAGATTGTGATGATGGTCCCACAACATAGTGAAAATACTAAAAACCATGAAAATGTATACTTTAAAAAGGTAAATTTGGGATGCCTGGGTAGCTTAGTCAGTTAAGCATCTGACTCTTGCTTTTTGGCTCAGGTCATGATCTCATGAGTTGTGGGATCAAGCCATGAATCAGGCTCCATGCTCAGTGGGGAGTCTGCTTAAAGATTCACTCCCTCTGTCTCTCCCCACCACTTTTTCTCTAAACTAAATAAATTTTAGGGCACTTGGATGGCAGAGTTGGTTAAGCATCGAACTCTTTGTTTTAGTTCTGCTCATGATCTCAGGGTCATGAGATTGAGCCCTGCATCAGGCTCTGCACTTGGAAGAGTCTGCTTAAGAGTTTCTCCCTCTCCCTCTGCCCCTCCTGATTGTGCTCTCTCTCTCTAAAAATAAATAAATCTTTAAAAATAAAATAAATAAATCTTTGAAAAAATCAAATAAAATGATGAATTTTATGTCACATGAAGTATATCTCAATTTTTTAAGTGTTGTAAGGGAGAAAAATAGCCTGGCAGGGGTTACAATTTCTGGAGAAGAAGCTAACATATGAAAAATTAGAAAGTATAAGCCTCTATTCAATTCTTGTTGTTTTCTTTAATATTTTGAAAACTTTGTAGTTGTTTCAGATATACAACATAGTGATTTGACATTTATATACATTACAGTGTCTTCACATGATTAGTTGTATTATCTGTCACCATAAAAAGTTATTACAATTTTATTGACTTTATTCCCTATGCTGTACTTCTTATTTCCATGATTTACTTATTTTATAATTGGAATTTTATAGATTTCATAACTGTAAATTTTGAAATTTTATAACTGGAATCCTCATCACCTATTTCACCCATCCTCCTCTATTATCTTCCCCTTTGGCAACCACCAGTTTGTTCTCTATGTTTATGAGTCTGCTTCTGTTTTTTTTTGTTGTTGTTGTTTCTTTATTCATTTGTTTGTTTTGTTTTTAGATTCCCTACATAATTGAAATCACACAGTATTGGTCTTTCTCTGACTTACTTCACTTAGCAGAATACTCTCTATGTCTTTCCATGTTGTTGTGAATGGCAACATTTCACTGTTTTTCATGGCTGAGTAATTCCACTGCATGTGTTTTGTGTGTGTGTGTGTGTGTGTGTGTGCATGCTCTAGGCTTTCTATTGTTTCTGTTGATCTCTCTGTCCGTTTTTGTGCCAGTACCATAGTGCTTTATTATAGTTTTGTAGTGTATCTTGAAATCTGGGATTATGATAACCCCAGCTTTGTTCTCTCTCAAGATTGCTTTGGCTTTTCAGGGTCTTTTGTGGTTCCATACAAATTGTAGGATTCTTTGCCTTGTTCTATGAAAAATGCTATTGGTATTTAATTAAGGACTCCACTGAATCTGTAGATTGCTTGTGGTAGTATGGACATTTTAACAATATTAGTTATTGCAATCCATGGCATGTATATCTTTCTATTTGTTTTTATTGCCTTCAATTTTTTTTATCATTGTCTTCTAGTTTTCAGAGTACAGATCTTTTACCTCTTTGTTTAAATTTATTGCTAGGTATTTAATTCTTTTTGATGTAATTGCAAGTGTAAATAGTTTTTAATTTCTTTTTCTGCTGCTTTGTTAGTGTATACAGAAACATAACTAATTTCTGTATATTAATTTTGTGTCCTACAATTTTATTGAATTCATTTATTACTTCTAATAGTTTTTTGGTGGGGTGTTTAGGATTTTCTACACCAATAACACAAATCTTATTGTGCATGATGTTGCCCCAAAGGTCCCTTAACCCACCCTACTTTAAAATATATATGACATATGTAAATATAAATATAAATATATATTTAAGAAAGAGAGAGAGAGAGAGAACATCAGCACAAGCAGGGGGAGGCAGAGGGAGAAGCAGACTCCCCACTGAGTAGGAAGCCCAATGTGGGGTTCTATCCGAGGATCCTGGAATCATGACCTGAACTGAAGGCAGATGCCTAACTGACTAAGCCACCCAGGTGCCCCAACCTACCCTACATTTTAAATTCTTTTAAAATTATTTTTACTCCTTAGCTTGAGTGTTTCCACTTCTGTGTTTTCCAGATCGTATTCTTTTGCATCCTCTAATCTGCTATTGATTTTCTGTAGTGTATTTTTCATTTCAGTTATTGTATTATTCATCTCTGAATGTTTCTTTTTAATGTTTTCTATCTCTGTTGAACTTCTCACTGAGCTCATCTACTCTCAAATCCAGTGAGCATTTTTATGACCATTACTTTGAACTCTTTATCAAATAAATTGCTTATCTCCATTTTATTTAGTTGTTTTTCAGAGTCTTTTCTTGTTCTTTCATTTGGAACATATTCCTTCAATTCCTCATTTTCTCTGACTCTCTGTGATTTTTCTGTGTATTAAGTTGGTCAGCAATGTTTACTGGTTTTGAAAGTGGTGGCCTTCTGTAGAAGGCATTCTGTTGTGCCCAGTAGCTCAATCCCCCAGGTCACCAGAACCCAGGATTCCATGGGTATCCCCTCTGTGGGCTATGTGCACCCTCCTGTTGTGACTGGGCCATGAATACTGTGAGCACAGTGGTGGGCAGGGCTGCCCCAGCCCAGTTGACTGCAATGACCACTTGTGACTACTGTGGGTGCACTGGTGAGCAGGGCTGGCTCCTGGCATGGCTGGCTGAGAAGCCTGGCTGTAGCTGTTGCATTTGTGCTGGTGGGTAGGTCTGCTTCTCCAGCCCAGGGCGAGTAGTGCTTTGGAGGACCATTGGTCCTGGCCGGGGCTGTTTGCTAGGTATGGCAGGGGGGTAATTGCTTTTGGTGGACACCAGTTCTGACCAAAGCTGTCTGCCATGTGTAGTATGGTAGGAGCTGCTTTGGAGGGGAGGCTGCCAGGTTTGGATGTGACTAGTTCACAGGGAAACACCCAGGACAGGGTGAGTGGTGTTCTCAAGGTAAATGGAGAATGTCAGAACTGACCAGCTAGCTGAAGAAGAGTAGTAAAAATGGTGCCTACCAGCACTTCTTTCCTGGAAAGTTTGCACAGATTTCTGCCCCTTCACCACAAGCCTTAAAATTAGTCCATAAATCTCCTTCACATAAAACCCCAGTATTTTTAAAAGGATTTTATTTATTTATTTGAGAAAGAGAATGAGAGAAAGCACAAGTGTGGGAAAGGATAAAGGGAGAGAGAACCAGACTGCCTGCTGAGCAGGGAGTCCAATGTGGGGCTCAACCCCAGGACCCTGGGATCATGAAACCCAGGCAGTTTTCAAACTGCTGCCTTTGTGCTAGATCTCAGACCAAGCAATATAGTGTATTGGCCCTTTAATAAGAATAGAGTCTCAGCTTTCTGTAGCTCCCCAAGTCTCCTGGACATATGCCCTACTGATTTTCAAAGCCAGATACTGTGGGACCTTGTCTTCCCAGTGCAGATTCCCCAGGGTGGGGAGGTGCCCAATTTGGGGTTTGATCCCCTGGCTCCTCTTGGAGGACCTCTGTATCTATGATATCCCTCTCATTTGGGGGTCACTGGACTTCCAGGAGGTGTGGGTCCTGACCCCATCTCCACCCCTGCTACCTTTCTTGATGTGGCTTTTTCTTTATTTTTAGCTGTAAAAGAGCTGTTCTACCAATCTTAAGGTTGTTTTCAGAGTGAATTGCATTTTATGTAGTTGTAGCATCAATGTTTCTGTGGGAGGATATAAGCTCAGGATCCTCGTACTCTGCCATCTTCCTCATCCTCTGATTTCTATTCTTAATTGTGGTTTCCTCTAAAAATTGCATTTTAAGTTCATTTAAATGGCTACAATGAATGGGTAGATATTCAGAAGGTGATAAGACTTGAGCCAGGTCTTGAAGAATGGGTAGTATTTGGGATGTGCTGAGATAAGGGGAATGGTATTTTTCCAGGAAAAGACACTAGCAAAGCAGATGAAGCAAGTTGAGAATGGATGCTGGAGACAGTGAAGAAAGCTGTCTCTACAGAAAACTACTAATTGTTTGAGTAGCAGTGACAAAATCAAGAGTATAGAATGGGTCTAAATCATGGGAAACTGGAGAATAAGAGGGAAACTCTCTTGAGTCTGAAAGTAATAGAAAGTGTGTGTATTTATTTTCTAAAGAAAAAGACAGGTGTACCTGAGTAGAACAATTAATTAAGCCTCTGACTCTTAGTTTTGGCTCAGGTCCTGGTCTTGGGGTCTTGAGATCAGTGCAGAGTCTACTTGAGATTCTCTCTCCCTCTCCTGCCCCTCCCATTCTCTCTTTCGTAAGTAAATAAATCTTTTAAAAAAACAAAAAAACAATTCATATTTCTGGAACACTGGAAAATTAGTCTGACATCAGTTACAAGATAAATTTAAAAAGAATTCAGGCATGAGATAATTCAAGCCTGAACTAGAAAAACAGTCATAGGAATAGGAATAGGGAGATGTAAAAGCTTTTTGTTTCCAAGATAGAAAGAAAGAATATTTGGAAATAAATTGTTAGTGATGAAGAAAAGAACCAAGTGAAAATGAATCATCAGACAATTAGGTACATTGAGAGAAAAATGGAAATTGAAAAAAATGGCAACTTACAGACATAGGATGATATTGAGATAACCACAGTTAGTAAATAAAATTCCAGTTGGATAGTAGAGCTAGAGAAGCATAATCAGGAGATCTTCAGTTTAAAATTCTTCAGTACTGGGTGCCTGGGTGTCTCCTTAGGTTAAGTATCTGCCTTCAGATCAGATCATGATCCCACAGTCCTGGGATAGAGCCACGCCCACATAGAGCCTGAGCTGAACCCCCCCCATGTGGCTCACTGCCCGGTAGGGAGCCTGCTTCTCCCTCTCCCTCTGCCACTCCCCCTGCTTGTGCTCTCTCACTTTCTCTCTCATAAGTAAATAAATAAACAAACAAATATATATATATTTTTAAAGTCTTCAGTATTATTGGAGCAATGATTTTTTTTTTCCCCAAAATGAACATATAATGCTATCAAAGGACTTTCATTAACCTGGGGACATTCTCCAATGTAAGAAAAGGAGGAATAGGGCAGCCCCGGTGCCTCAGCAGTTTAGCGCCACCTTCAGCCCAGGGCGTGATCCTGGAGACCCGGAATGGAGTCCCACGTCGGGCTCCCTGCATGGAGTCTGCTTCTCCCTCTGCCTGTGTCTCTGCCTCTCTCTCTCTCTCTCTCTCTTTCTAATAAATAAATAAAATATTTTTTAAAAAAGAAAGAAAGAAAAGGAGGAATAAATATGGTCTTTGGGAAAATTTGTCAATCTCTTCATGCTTCACTTTCTCATTTTATAAAATGGGGATAATAAAAGGGCTGATATAATAACAGCGCAATAGCTATTGATTTGGGGTGGGGAGGTTAAAGAACAAGTTTATTTTCTCACAGTTGTGGAGGCTAGCAGTCCAAAATCAAGGCATCATCTCATTTAATTTCTGGTGAAGGGTCTCTTTCTGGCTTGCAGGTGGCTACCTTGTGGCTATGTTTTCATATGTGCACATAGAGAGTTCTTTGTCACCTCATTCTGTCTCTCTTTTTTCCAAATATTTTTATTGTGTTAAAATACACACAACATAGGGTTGCCTGGGTGGCTCAGCAGTTGAGTAGATGTCTGCCTTTGGCTCAGGTCGTGATCCTGGAGTCCCAGCACGGAGTCCTGCACCAGGCTCCCTGAATGAATCCTGCTTCTCCCTCTGCTTATGTCTCTGCCTCTCTCTGTGTGTCTTTCATGAATAAATAAATAAAATCTTTAAAAATAATACACATAACATTAAATTTACCATCTTAACCATCTTTTAAGTTTACAGCTCAGCAATATTAAATACTTTTATAGTGTCACACAACCATCACTTCCATCTAACCCCATGATTCTTTTCATCTTATAAAACTGAAACTCTATGCACATTGTCTAGTAACTCCTCATTCCATCTTCTCCCCCTAGCTGCTGGCAACCACCATTCTACTTTGTTCTACTCTGCTGTTCTACTGTTTGTGTGTGCGTGTGTGTGTGTGTGACTGTCTTATTTTACTTAGTGTAATACCCTCCATGCTCATCCATGTGGTAGCATATGCCAGAATTTCCTTCCTGTTTAAGACTGAATAATATTCCACTGTATATATGTATCACATTTTGTTTATCCATTCATCTGTCATTAAACACAAGTTGCTTCCACATTTTGGCTGTTTTGAGTAATGCTACTATGAACATGGGTATGCAAATATCTGCTTGAGAACCTGTTTGCAATTATTTTGGGTATACACCTAGAAATGGAATTACTGGATCATATGATAATTCTAGTTTAATTTTTTGAGAAACCATCATACTGTTTTGCACAGTAGCTGTACTATTTTACATTTTTGCCAACAATGCCCACGGGTCCCAGTTTCTCTAAATCTTTACCAGCACTTGTTTTCTCTCTTTCTCTTTTTTTATAGTAGCTGTCTTACTAGGTAGGAGGTGATATCTCATTGTCGTTTTGATTTGCATTTCCCTAAGGATTAGTGATGTTGAGCATCTTTTGATATGCTTATGACCATTGGTATATCTTCTTTGAAGAAATGTCTGTTCAAGTTCTTTGCTAATTTTTTTAATTTTTATTTATTCATGAGAGACACAGAGAGTCAGAGACACAGGCAGAGGGAGAAGCAGGCTCCCCACGGGAAGCCTGAGGCAGGACTTGATCCCAGGATCCTGGATCATGACCTGAGCTGAAAGCAGATGATCAACCACTGAGCCACCCAGGCGTCCCTCTGCCAATTTTTGAGCCAAGTACTTTTGGGTTTTTGTTATTGAGTTTTAGGAGTTTTCTACATACTCTGGATATTAATTCCTTATCAAATATATAACTTGCAAATATTTCCTCCCATTCTGCGAGGTGCCTTTTTTGTTGAAAGTGTCTTTTGATGTGGAGTTTTTAATTTTGAATATAGTCCAATTTCTATTTTTTCACATTTGTTGCCTTTGCTTTTGGTGTCATATCCAAGAAATCATGTGAAATCCTATGTCATAAAGCTTTTCTCCTGTGTTTGTTATATCATTATAACAAACTCTCTTTACAACCTTCTTTAGTGAACTATGATAATCAAGCATTCATTCAATATTTGCACAAGTCACAAAATATTTCACTAATTATTAGTAGTTACCCTTAGTAGTGGCTTTATCACAGATGTTATGTCAATGATCATACAAAGGCACATTAGGCTTAAGAGCTTTTCCTAGAACAGTAATTCTCAACTTTTTGGCCTCTGGATCCCTTTACACTCCCCCAAATTATTGAGGGCACCAAAGGGCTTTTGTTATGTGGATCATAGCTATCTTATTTACCTTATTAGAAGTTAAAACGTGTTTTTAAAATGCTTGTTTGGGGGCAGCTCAGGTGGCTCAGTGGTTTAGTGCCACCTTCAGCCCAGGGCCTGATCCTGGGGACCTGGGATCGATTGCCACATTGGGCTCCCTGCATGGAGCTTGCTTCTCCCTCTGCCTGTGTCTTTGCCCCCCCACCCCTCTCTCTCTCTCTCTCTCTCTCTCTCTCTCTCTCTCTCTCTCGTTTGTTTGGGATGCCTGGGTGACTCAGCGGTTGGGCATCTGCCTTCAGCTCAGGGAGTGATCCTGGGGTCCTGGGATCAAGTCCCACATCAGGCTCTCTCTGTGGAGCCTACTTATCCCTCTGCCTATGTCTCTGCCATTCTCTCTCTGTGTCTTTCATGAATAAATAAATAAAATCTCTTAAAAAATAAAATAAAATGTTTATTTAAAACAACAGTGATACATTCATTACATATTACCATACATAACATTTTATTAAAAATATTATATTTTCCAAAACACAAAAATGTAGTGAGAAGAGGGGCATTGTTTTATATTTTCAAGTCTCTTTAATATCTAACTTAATAAAAGATAGCTGGATCCCCATATCTGTTTCCCATTCTATCAGTGCAATATGTTGTTTAAGCTGAAGTTTATAAAGAAAATCCAGCCTGACATAGATATGTTGTTGTAAAAGTGAAGAGCATTTTAATAACATTTTGGGATAATTGAGGATATTTTTCTTTGTTACAATACTCAACAGTAATAGTTTTTTTTAAGGATTTTATTTATTTATTTATTTACTTATTTGAGAGAGAGAGAGAGAGAGAGAGAGTGTGTCTAGGGGCAGGGGAGGAGCACAGGAAGAGGGAAAAGCAGACTCCATGCCAAGTGTGCTCCATGTGGAGCTTAATTCCAAGATCCTGAGATCATAACCTGAGCTGAAATCAAGAGTCAGATGCTTAACTGACTGAGCCACCCAGGTGCCCAATAAGTGATAGTTTCTTAAAAGCTAGTTACAATATGGTATATATTTAGTGGTTTATCTTACCCTTTAATAGATCTTTAACCCAGGCATGATTTTGTAACATTATGCTTTAGGCATTTGGAAAGTAGTTCATTGAGTTATGTAGATCTTCCTAATGTTGGCACATTTCATCACACTTTATTTAAAATATCATATTTGTTAACATACCACCAATCTCATCAGAAATTCTCTATGTTTTGGGAAGCTTGCAGTCTGACAATGGTGGCTACAAATTTCCCAAAATTCTAATTTTTGTCTGAAAGTTGAATTTTATCATTGGTAACAAATACTGTAAATTATTTTCTTAGAAGTTGCAGGCTTACTTTACATTTTCAGAAAAATGTCTGCCAAATTTTCAAGTCTAAAAAACCATAGTTTGTTTTTAACTTGTTCTTTCAATGCAAGATGAGGTTTCATTTTTAAAAGTGGCTAGTTCACGGGCACCTGAGTGGCTCATTCATTTAGGCGTCTTTCTTAGGCTCAGGTCATGATACCAGGGTCCTGGGATCAAGCCCTGCATCAGGCTCCCTGCTTGCTGAGGAACCTGCTTCTCCCTTTCCCTCTGCCACTCCCACTGCTTGTACACGCGCATGCTCTCTCTCTCAAACAAAAATTTTTTTAAAAAGTGGCTTCTTCAGCATACAATTCTTTTTTTTAAGATTTTATTTACTTATTCATGAGATACACACACACACAGAGAGAGAGAGAGAGGGAGAGAGAGAGAGAGGGAGAGACACAGGCAGAGGGAGAAGCAGGCTCCATGCAGGGAACCCAATGCAGGACTTGATCCTAAGGTCTTCAGGATCGTGCTCTGGGCTGAAAGCGGCGCTAAACTGCTGAGCCACCCAGGCTGACCTCAGCATACAATTCAAACAATCACATATGCTTTTCCTCAATACAACCATTATAGTTCTGTATGCAGAAGTGCTTTATGTATATTTCCTATTTTTGTCACACAAAACATTAAAAATATGTGTATTCAAGGGATGAAATTTAATATAAAAGTTAATTTTTACTGTTTCATTAAAGACTTTTTAAAAAAGATTTTATTTATTTATTCATGAGAGACACACAGAGAGAGAGAGAGAGAGGCAGAGACACAGGCAGAGGGAGAAGCAGGCTCCATGCAGGGAGCTGGATGTGGGACTCATCCCAGGTCTCCAGGATCACACCCTGGGCTGAAGGTGGCGCTAAACCACTGAGCCATCTGGGCTGCCCTCATCAAAGACTTCTTAAATAAAACTTTTTTTTTTTTCCTGCAAATGTGTGGTGGTGGAGGATATAGTAACTACTAGCAATTTGGTACAACGGCCTTGATTCATGCTAAAGCACTTACAATTTAGCCCATCATTGATTTTGTATGATCAGTGCAAATGTGAACATACTGGGAAAGTCAGATAAGGCTATAATATTATTAAGAGAATGTTTTTGACTTCCTGGACCCTCTGAGGTATTTTGGGTGGATCTGAGGACCACACTTTGAGAACTGATGATCTAGAATGTGAGCAGTATAAAAGCAGTGTTTCTTTTGTTTACTCTTATATTTTCAACACTGTTCTATCTAGAACAGTGCCTAGCACACAGTAGGTAATTAACAAATATTTCCTAAATGGATTAATAAAACAAAAATAAATGGGAAATGCTTTATAGAAAGCAGAATAATAATTTAGGATGTATTGCTAACATGTGCCACAAAATAGTATAAAAATCTAGTTTCATTATTACCATTTTCTTTCATAAAGAGCCCATTGACTACTAAATTATGAGCAAAAAGACTAAAGGATGTATGTGAAGGAAGAGGTGTGAAATGTACCAGAATCAGAATAAATGCAAATTTTTTCCCTCAGAAACCCAGAGCCTTCCGAGATCTTCTAGCCTAATTCCTTCATTTTTGCAATGAGAAAACATAGCAGCCTGGGAGGCTCAATGACTAGCCCAAAGTCTTAGAGTTAGCGACAGGACTAAAATACAGGACTTTTACTTTTTTTCTTATGTATAGAAATGCTGGCCAAAATAATAGCTTCTGGTGGAGTACCTTGCTCCTCCTCCAAACAGCTCAGGCTGGAGACAGGCAAAGACTGCCTGGGGAGTCAGGCTAACCCCAGGTAACTGTGAAGAGGAAAAGATTCAGGCTCTGAGAAGTAAGCCAGGGGAGCCTGA
Source organism: Canis lupus baileyi (assembly GCF_048164855.1). Lineage (NCBI taxonomy): Eukaryota > Metazoa > Chordata > Mammalia > Carnivora > Canidae > Canis > Canis lupus. Next base: position 47,337,103 of record NC_132850.1, read on the forward strand.
TCCCTAAACGGAGGGCCTTGGAGCCATACTGGATAGTAACATGGGTTGGGCCAGAGACTGAAAAGGCCCCAACAGAGAAGAATGGCTTTGGTATTTTCCAGCAGGGAGCTATTGGCGTTTTCTATGAACTGTCCTGCACTTTTCAAGCTGTTTACCATCCCTGCCCTCCACCCACCAAATGCCAGTGAATTCCAACTCACTGTGACAACTGAAAATGCCCTGCTCATTTTCAAATGCCCACTAGAGGGCTTGTATCACCCCTGATTACCCTGACTATCATTTATCACATATGTACTAATAAACACTTCCAGATGGATATGATGGGACACAGTTTAGAGATGTTTCTCTTCCTCACAGGCTTTTTGGTTCTCCTCCCCCACCACCAGTCCTCCCCCCTACACCCACTGAATCAATAGCATTCATGCCTCCAGGACGAAGGTAAACAGCTAAGAACAAACAAGACAACTAAATTTCTGAATGGGGATTTTTGTTGTTGTTTAGTTTTCAAAGTGAGTGACTTTTATTTTTCTCTGACATTATACAATCAGTTTCTACAAAATTTTAAGATCTCCAGAGAAAATTGGAATGGAATTTTAAAATCAAAGCTGAAACAGTAGGCTTTTTATTATAACAGAGGTTTCTTAAAGGAGGAAACATAGGATTTTTTTTTTTTTTTTAAGTTTTAAATCAGTTTGAGGTTGGAGAACTCAGGGGAGATTGTTTACACCATAAGCCGATGAGTTAGGAGGTATGACGTTGTCCATGAGAAGAAAACAAAAGTTCAATCTGCTGGACGGAGCAGAGAATGTGAAGGTATGAGGCAGACGGTGCCTCAGAAAGGATCGTACCTCCCATTTGTTCTGAGTCAGCTGAGAGGACAGGAAATTTCCTAGAGGGAGACAGGAAGGACTTCAAAGCAGAGAGGATCTTCACCTTGCTTCCAGCAGGCCTCACCGAGAGGGCCCCTGCTCACCATCCAGCTGAGGCAGAGTGACCGAGGCACTCTATCCACCCTCCAGGATGCTGAGCATCCAACAGTTGTCTCCTGTTGGAGATACAGCACATGAGCAGCACATAAGTGGCAGGATGGGAGGGGCCTTGAGGCCAGGAAGGGGATGCAGACATGGGGTAGGGGAGAAAGGAGCTGACAACCAAAGACTAGAGGCCACTGCTTATCCTGGCAGATCCTGGTCCAGGTGACTCTGAGGTCAGTACAACAAACAAATTTCCAGAAAAGGAGAAAAGGAAGAGAGAGGGGCAAATTCCTGGACTGACCAAGTTTAAAAGTAAAAATTGCAAAGTTTATGGAAAAAGGTCAAGTTCTGGGCTCCTAAGTGAAAGAGGGCTTAGGAACTAAGTACAGTAATAAAGACTTCAAGATTGCAGGAAATTCATCCTTAATGCAATAGTGAATACTTACACCTTCTTTGCTTAAGCCCTTTAAATTTGCAGAAGGCACTTAGATGCCAAATATCAGCTATTTGTTTAGGGTTTGTTGTTTGTGTGGCTTTGATGACTTGGCAAACAAGTGCTCATTTTATTCTCTGTGATTGGAAATACCACTGAGGTAGCTCCTAACTATATAAAAGAGGCTGAAGATTGGTTAATTTTGTTGTTATCAATGGATGAGATATTTCAGCTGGAATCTGTCCTTTTTAAAAATCAGTGGAATATTTGCCCTCTTATACAAACTAGTTTTAAAATCAGCTGTCACTCAAAATAGACTTTAAAACAAAGACTAACAAGAGACAGAAAGGCATTACATAATGATAAAGGGATCAATTCAACACAAGTACAAGATACAGGGGCGCCTGGGTGTATCAGTGGGTTAAGCCTCTACCTAAATGTGTGATCTGAAGACATACAGCATCTAGAAGAAAACATATGTAGTAATCTCTTTGACATTAGCCTTAGCAACATTCTTCTAAAGATGTCTCTTTAGGCAAGGGAAACAAAAGCAAAAACAACAATAATAACAACAACAAACTATGGGGACTACACCAAAATAAAAAGCTTTAGCAGAGTAAGGAAACCATCAGAAAAATGAAAAGGTAACCTACTAAATGACAGAAGATACTCACAAATGAAATCTTTGATAAGGGGTTTATATACAAAGTATTTAAAGAACTTATATAGCTCAACACCAAAACAAAATAACCCCAAAATCAATCTAAAAAAATGGGCAAACGAGGGCACCTGAGCGGCTCAGTCTATTAAGTGACTGCCTTCAGCTCAGGTCATGATCTCAGAGTCCAGGGATCCAGCCTCGTGTTCAGCTCCCTGCTCAACAGAGTTTGTTTTCCTTTCTTCCTCCCCACCCCACCTTCCTCCCCTGCTTGTGCATACTCTCTCTCTCTCAAATAAATAAAATATTTTTTTAAATGGCAGAGGACCTGAATAGACTTTTCCCAAAGAAGACATATAGATGGTTACCAGGTACATAAAAAGATGCTCAATATCAGTAATCGTTAGGTAAATGCAGGGGAAAAAATGTGAGATATCACCTTACACCTGTCAGAATGGCTAGTATCAAAAAGAGAAAAAATAACAGTTTTGATGAGGATGTGGAAAAAAGAGAACTCTCATGCATTGTTGATGGGAATGTAAATACAGTGGTTTCACTGTAGAAAACAGTATGGAGGTTGCTTCATATAAAAAATAGAAATACCGGGCAGCCCCGGTGGCACAGCAGTTTAGCGCCGCCTGCAGCCCAGGGCGTCATCCTGGAGACCCTGGATCGAGTCCCACGTCAGGCTCTCTGCCTGGAGCCTGCTTCTCCCTCTGCCTGTGTCTCTGCCTCTCTCTCTCTCTCTCTCTCTCTCTCTGTGTGTCTCTATGAATAAATAAATAAAATCTTTAAAAAAATAGAAATACCATATGATCCAGTAATTCCACTACTGGCCACCTATCCAAAGAAACAAACACTAATTTGAGAAGATATATACATCCTTATGTTTATTGCAGCATTATTTACAATGGCCAAGATATGGAAGCAACCCAAGTGTCCAACAGTAGTTGAATGGATAAAGAAGAGGTGGTATATACACGCAATGGAATATTACTCAGTCATTAAAAAAAAAGAGTGAAATCTTGGGGCACCTGGGTGGTGTAGTTAGTTGAGCATCTGACTCTTGGTTTCAGGTCAGATCGTGATCTCAGGGTTATGAGATCAAGCCCTAAATCAGGCTCTGACTCAGCGTGGAGTCCCCTTGAGTTTCTCTGCCTCTCTCCCTCACAAGTGCATGTGCTCTCTCTCAAATAAATCTAAAAAAAGAGTGAAATCTTCCCATTCACAACAACATGAATGGGTCTAGAGGGTATGATGTTAAGTAAAGTAAATCAGTTAGAGAAAGACAAATACCACAAGATTTCATTATATGTGGAATCTAAAACACAAAACAAATGAATAAGCAAAGCAGAAAAGACCCATAAATGCAGAGATAAATTGGTTATTGCCAGAGGCGAGAAGGGTAGGAGGATAGGCAAAATCCTAGGTGAGGGGGATTTGGCAAAATCCTAGGTGAAGGGGATTTGGAAGTACAGGTTTCCAGTTATGGAGTAAATAAGTCACGGGAATGAAAAGTACAGCATAGAGAATATAGTCTCAATGGTATTGTAATAGTACTGTATGGTGACAGAGGGTAGTTGCCCTCGTAAGCATAGCAAATAGGGTTGTAGAATCAATATGTTGTACACCTGAAACTTATGTAATACTATATGTCAACAATACTTCAATAAAAAATAGAATTTAAAAATAAGAAAAATAAATATTAACTATCACTAAGAAAACAAGGTTTCACACCTTGTAGAGGTTTTTACATTTAGATGTCATTAACATTCAGATGTTAAATTTGGTATACATATCCAGTGTACAGACTCAGCTTGCCTGTGGAGATGACCAAAATGGGCATTTTTTAAAAAATTATTTATTTATTTATTTATTTATTTATTTATTTATTTATTTATTTATGATAGTCACAGAGAGAGAGAGAGAAGCAGAGACATAGGCAGAGGGAGAAGCAGGCTCCATGCACCAGGAGCCCGATGTGGGATTCGATCCCGGGTCTCCAGGATCGCGCCCTAGGCCAAAGGTAGGCGCCAAACCAGTGCACCACCCAGGGATCCCCAAAATGGGCATTTTTATCTTACTGCATGCACTCATTCCAAGTAAACCTCAAGTTGATTTCCTTGTTTTGATACTGGTAAGAAGCTTATGTTTTACATTAGTAAATTTTGCCTTTCTCTCTTTCTCTCTCCAGAAAAGAAGAGAATTTCAGCTTGTTCTCAAAGAATACCAAAATAGTCTAAGAAAGAAAAAAAAAGTCTTAAGCTCTCATAAGCACATAATCAGATCTTACCATCTTTCATGGGGCCTATTGTTTGGTAAGTTGTATTTTATGTTCCAAAAGAGCAAAGTGGCAGTATTCTAATACACTTCAAGTTTTGCAACAAAGTCCTGTAAAATTTCATGTTCTCATCATTAAATACGTGTTTTTTTTAAGTGCAGCCTTATGTCTAAGTGATAAAACAAAGAAATGTGCTGAAGTTAGTCTATTTTATTACATACCTGACACCTTTTGTGGTTGAATTTGATTACTTGATTCATGAAAAAAATTTGCAAGCTTGGCTTTCTGGTCATTTTTGATAGCCTGTGGTTCATTCTGTTGCTTAGGAGCTTTGCATTCTGCTTTTTATTTGTTGATTTGTTTTACTTTTCAATGAAAAGAAGTTGGTATCTCTAATGCTATCTATGCTTTAGTTAAGCAAAGAATCAAGAGAACATTTCTTAGTCTTCTTAATCATATTAATGTTCTCTCTGGTGAAGATGACTGAGGCCTGAATGGAGAGAGAGTTGTGAATTTAGAATTTCTTTTCCTCTTTTGATCACTCCGTTCTGTAAGTAACATATGAAACATAAAAACAAAATTCTGAGAACTAACTTCTAAAGCTCAACCTTTAGAAACCAAGAAAAAACATGACTTAAAAACTGAATATTAGTCACTGAGCATGCCAAGCAACGTATTTCTTACTCTTGTAACTACTTTTTCAAACAGGTTAAAAACTGATAAGGAGCTCTTGGGAAACTCTCATCAGTCATTGCAAAAAATAGGTTAACCCATACTAATCTGGCAAAGACTTAAAAGGCCTAAATTCCTAAAAGCATTAGGGGATATATATATATTTTTCTATTTGCTAGTATTCTGAGTAAGAGTCTTTTTTGTTACAACAAATTCAGAGTTAAAATATCTTTTTATTCATGTGATATGTTCTGTGAGCATATTTGCAGCCTATAAAAGAGAAGGTTACTTAAGCTGACACTGCAGAACATTGCAGGAAGTGTTGATTAGAATTTGCACATTTGTTCTGAGTTTGTGAATTCCAAACAGGTTTGCTAAGAGAGAAGCAGTGGCTTTTTCACAACTGCTCAGCTCTAGATTATGGCTACCTTTGTGTGTTTCCTATGTAGTGAGAGCTGAAATATTTCACATAAGCTTTTTCTGCATAGGCTTTATCCATCATGTCTCAAAAATCTTAGTAGTTATACATTCCAGTTATACTTTAATGAATCAGCATGACTAATCTGTTCAAAGGTGCTTTTCTTTTCAGCTGACAACACATTCTAGAAAAAAATATTGAGGGGGTGCCTGGATGGCTCAGTCAGTTGTGCACGGGCTCTTGGTTCCGGCTCAGGTCATGATCTCAGGGTCATGATTTCAGGAGTGAGATCAAGTCCCAGGCCTGGGTCCACACTCAGTGGGGATTCCGAAGATTCTCTTCTTTTTGCCCCTGCTCACACATGCTTTCTCTCCTTCTCTCTCTCCAAATAAACAAATCTTTTTAAAAAAAAAAAAAAAAAGAAAAAGAATATTGAGGAGAGACTGAAAGAGGAAGACAGTTTATTTTAAAAAAGGAGATGGGGGGAGAAAAAAAGGAGATAGGGGATCCCTGGGTGGCTCAGTGGTTTAGCGCCTGCCTTCGGCCCAGGGCCTGATCCTGGAGTCCCAGGATTGAGTCCCACATCAGGCTCCCTGCTTCTCCCTCTGCCTGTGTTTCTGCTTCTGTCTCTGTGTCTCTTATTAATAAATAAATAAAATCTTTTTAAAAAATAAAATAAAATAATTAAAAAGGAGATAAAGAGCGCCATTTATAGGGTTCAGTGTTTCTTAAAGACCTTGAGTTTATTTGCTTTCATGAGTCTCTTCCTTAAGAACTGTGTATTCTTGGGCAGCCCCGGCGGCTTAGTGATTTAGTGTCGCCTTCAGCCCAGAGCATGATCCTGGAGACCCAGGATCGAGTCCCACATCAGGCTCCCTGCATGGGGCCTGCTTCTCCCTCTGTGTGTGTGTGTGTGTGTGTGTGTGTGTGTGTGTCTAATTTAAAAAAAAAAGAACTGTGTATTCTTTAGTTATATTTAAGGATGGGAGAGGCAAGTTAATAAAGGGAAATTGTCATCACTCCTACCAACTCACTCTATACCATATTCAGAATATCTCAGTGGGATGGTTTCTAAGGCTATACCTCACCTTTAACAGAAATATGCATAAGACAGGGAAAGACAAAAATCACTATGGTGGCTTAATCATTACAGAAGGCTTCCAGAAATAATATTTCAAATTGTCCCCTTGGTACCCTTGAGATTTTACATCTTGGGACAAGGTTGCAGATGACCCTTCCTTGAGAGAAGGGTCACTGTGAAAGGGGAGGTGGGTAGGAGAACTTGCAAAATGTTTTTTTGGATAGACCAGTTTTAGGAAAAAGGACAAATGAAAGTTGAGGATCTGGAAATAAAATTTCCCGTGACAACAGTGCTCTTTGGAAAGTATTCACATACTTGTGAGTGTTTCTATAACTCAGATTAAAGACTATTATCTTTTTTTTTTTTTTTTTTAGATTTTATTTATTTGAGAGTGAGAGAGAGCACGAGCAGGGGAGGGGCAGAGAGAGAAGGAGAAGCAGGCACCTCTCTGAGCAGGGAGCCTGATGTGGGACTCTATCCCAGGACCCTAGGATCATGACCTGAGCCGATGGCTGATGCTTAACCAATTAAACCACCCAGGCACCTAAAGACTACTGTCCTAAATAATCCCAGTAGGGAAGAAAAAGGTATTTTAAAACACCAAGAGTGACTGCAGAGGCACTCCCTTACAGAGCCCAAAATATGAAATGATGGATAGATGTGTACATTTACATAAATACTAGAGAGCAGCATGACCCTTGAATAATAAAACTGGGAAAAGCAGAATCCATGATGAACTTAGAGATGTGAAAAATACTTTTAAAAAGAGGAGGGTGGGTGATGATGGAGGGCCCTTGTAAGGTCATGTTCATAGCAAGAACAAAACCATAAAGACTGAGGAAAGATGATGTAATGTTAAAAGATAATAGAGAAAGCAGAACTAACCAATGTCTCTTTTTCTCCATTCTTCTCTCAGTAATTATCTTCATATGAAAAGGGTAAAAAAGTAATGGTAGGAGGGACCATAAATGCAACAAAGGTAAGAAACAGTTAAGTTAATTGAATTATTTTAATGAGTTTGTTTTTATGCCCAGATAAATTGTGTCCTGAGATATTTAGAGAACTTGTAGTTGTAATCATGTAACCACATTTAACAATATTAGAAAATAATTTTAGAAATAGAAAGTCAGCATAGATTCACTAAGAATCAATGCTGTCAGGGACGCCTGGGTGGCTTAGTGGTTGTGCATCTGCCTTTGGCTGAGGACGTGATTCCAGAGTCCCAGGATTCAGTCTCACTTTGGGCTTCTCCTTCTGCCTGTGTCTCTGCCTCTCTCTCTCTCTGTGTCTCTCACGAATAAATAAATTGTAAAAAAAAAATCAATACTGTCAAACTAATCTTACATCTAAGAACTTATTACTCAACTTAAGACCTAGTCTTTGTATCTTTTTCATTTAACATTATATTAGAGCATTTCTTTAAAATTTCTGGGATCCCTGGGTGGCGCAGCGGTTTGGCGCCTGCCTTTGGCCCAGGGCGCGATCCTGGAGACCCCGGATCGAATCCCACGTCAGGCTCCCGGTGCATGGAGCCTGCTTCTCCCTCTGCCTGTGTCTCTGCCTCTCTCTCTCTCTCTCTCACTGTGTGCCTATCATAAATAAATAAAAAAAAAAAAAAAAAAAAATTAAAAAAAAAAAAAATAAAAAAAAAATAAAATTTCTTATTAAATATTCTTCTATACTATAATTTTAGATAGCTACATACGTAGCTCAATTGTTTGAATATATCCTAAATTGCTTAACCAGCCCACCATGGTCAAGTTTTGACTATTTCACATTTTTGGCTTTTAAAACCCATGCTAGAATTAAGATCATTTAACATAAAGCTTTATAAATTACTATTTTTAAATTTTTAGGTAAAATTCCCAGAAGGGAAATAAATGAATCAATGGTATCATATTTCTTTTTTTTATATAAAATGGCATTATATTTCAAAGGCCATTTAATAAGTATCACCAAAATTGCTTCCAGAAAGAAGTACCTATTTATATTATCAACAACAATATATGAATAACTATTTTTCCAACCCTTATAATTACTGGGAGATTTTGGTAGAAAAACTTCATATTGGTGATTTTTTTTTATTGTGGTAAAATATACACACCATATAATTTACTATCTTAATCACTTTTTAAAAAAGATTTTATTTATTTATTCATGATAGACATAGAGAGAAAGAGAGAGAAAGAGGCAGAGACACAGGCACAGGGAGAAGCAGGCTCCATCCCTGGAGCCTGACGTGGGACTTAATCCCGGGACTCCAGGATCACGTCCTGGGCCAAAGGCAGGTGCTAAACCTCTGAGCCACCCAGGGATCCCCCCTTAATCACTTTTAAGTATATAATTCAGTAGCATTGAGTATATTCATAATATACAACCGATACCACTACTTCCGGAACTCTTTCATCATCCCAGACAGAAACTCAGTATCCATTAAACAAAGAAAAATTTAAAAGTAATATTAAAAAATATTGCCATTATCTTGCTCTGTTATTCAATCCCATCAGCAATACTCTTCCCCCTTCCTAATATCTTAGAATTCTTCTGTATTAGAATAGGACAGGCTGTACCATGGTAGCAAATCCAAAATCCTGTGGCTTACACAACAAGAATTTATTCTTCACTCAAGTTACATATTTGATGCCAGTCAGCAAGTATACCTGCTTCTCAGTCTTTCAGAGGTTCAGGCTAATGGAGACCCAATCATGTAATTGCTTAATAGTTTGCATGATTGCTGAGGCAGGGCAAGAAAGTGTGAGCTTTGAGGCAGCAGTCAAATGCTTAATGGCACATGCCACTTAATAAGAACTTGGTTACGACTAATAACACAGTGGAGGGTGACAATACATTCCTCCCATGCTACCTAAAAGAAAATTAGGTATGGGTGACCACTAGAAGTTCTACATCTTTCTTTGTACCCTTATTGATATATTTAAATTTTTGCACTTATTATCCCATAAGTGAAGCCCACACATTGATGTTTCATCTTATGTAATGCCATAAGAAATCCTAGAATAAGTAGGGACTCCTGGGTACCTCAGCGGTTGAGCATCTGCCTTTGGCTCAGGGTGTGATCCCAGAGTCCTGGGACTGAGTTCCACACATGGCTTCCTGCAGGGAGCCTGCTTCTCCCTCTGCCTGTGTCTCTGCCTCTCTCTCTGTGTCTCTCATGAATAAATAAATAAAATCTTTTAAAAATATCCTAGAATAAGTGAAACAATTAATTTAGAAGAATAGTAATTTGGTCTAAGGGAAAAGTCCATGTCATGGAGTAATATTTAAATGCTCTGCTATGGCTAACATATTAAATTACCATCTTTGGGCCCAGGTTTCTTCATAAATTCTAACTTTTGAAGTAGATGCTAAACTTTTTAGTGGCATTGGGCCCTCTGGTTTTCATGTGGTTAGGCATGTCACTGTGCATACCCCTTGGAAGATAAGAAATACTGACAAACATTTGACAAGTTCATTAGCAACGTTTTTGAGAAATGGGAAATCAGAATTTAATGTTTCACTAGACATGCACTCTTTTAGCTCATTTCTGCCAATTTTTTTTTATACAAAAAAATAGTTAGCAAACAGTAGAGTATTAGGTTATGTAACTATAGCCATAGAGTTCAGACCACTGTCTATATGCTCTAGGGCAGCTCTAGTAAATCCTCATTTCCTTATTTATTTATTTATTTAAAGATTTTATTTGTTCATTCATGAGAGACACAGAGAGAGGCAGAGACACAAGCAGAGGGAGAAGCAGGCTCCACAAAGGGAGCCCAGTGTGGGATCTGCAGGGCTTGATCCTGGGACTCTAGAATAATGCCCAGGCCGAAGGCAGATGCCAAACCACTGAACCATCCAGGAATCTCCCCTCATTTCCTTTTATATATTATATTTAACCTGAAGTTTTCATGCATCATGTTGACCCTGATGACCTGGCAACTTCATTTATCTTGTAGGTTCCCGCATTGGTCATTCTAAAATTGGCTGATACATCAAACAGCAAGAGTAGCAGTGTAAACTACTCTGATGGCCACTGGAAAGAGTAACTGTCCCTACCTGATCATATCCCAGGGAGCTTCATTGTCCTGATAAGTGCCCTTCTTGAAAGTGTGTTGGTTACATTGCTTCTGCAAAGGTCAAAGAGAGATAGGTTATCCTTGGTCACCTTTCAGATTTTCTACTTGTCAAAGTAAGAACTCTGTTCACTGTACGTGTGTCTCATGCACTTCTAGGTGAGACTATGGCAGGAGATCACATGCAGGGTAGATCCAGGAACTCATGTTGGCTTAATTTGAAAAAAATCTTTTCAGTTGTTAGGGTGCCTGAGTGGCTCATTTGGTTGAGCATCTGACTCTTGACTTCAGTTCAGGTCTTGATCTAGGGTTGTGTGAGTTCAAGCCCTCCACTGGGTTCTGCGCTGGGTGTGGAGCCTACAAAAACAAACAAACAAAAACTTTTGAATGCAATTATTTATCGTAAAATTCTATTTAAAAAGTGACACATCCAGGAGAAAATTGTGAAAGGACAACAGCTTGCATGCCAGCCTTGGAACAAGAAGCTGGATAGCCTGCCAGGCAGCAGGTCTCTTTTGACACTCTTGGCTGGAACAGATGAACTCTGTTTCTTCTGTCAGTGCTTTGCTATCCTTTAGAGTCAAAGTCCTGGGAAAAAGAGTCTGGTTAGCTGAGCTTAGGGCATGTGCCCTGCCCTTGGCAGTGGCAGATCTGAGAGGAAGGATTAGCAGAAGGAATCTCCAGGGATCTCTTTGGATTCCCTAGTGTGAGGCAGGCACATGAATTTTACCAAGACTTTGTGCTATGTGGGAAAATAATTACCCAGGTGAAAATCAGGGTGCTTTTGGGAAGTGGGAATGAAGGCCAAGCATCCAAAAATGCCATTATCTACCACTAAGAGCAAAAAAAGTGATCATGGGATGCCTGAGTGGCTCAGTGGTTGAGCATCTGACTTTGGCTCAGGGCGTGATCCCAGGGTCCAGGATCGAGTCCCACATCAGGCTCCCTGGAAGGAGCCCACTTCTCCCTCTGCTGTGTCTCTGCCTCCCTCTCTGTGTCTCTCATGAATAAATAAATAAATAAAGTATTTTAAAAAGTGATCATTTTAATGGCATTAAAACCCATGTACTCATGAATCTGTTGAGTTGATATGTACTGATTTATTTTACGATTTTCCAGTTGTTAGATTGCTTCCTTTTGTTTTCTATCCTTCAATAAATAGTCCTAAGCACATACATTAAAAACAAATATTTTCTTAGGACAAATTACCAGGTCTGGAATTATTGGGTCAAAAGATAACACATGAGTATTTAAATTTTTTCATTTTCTATTTTACTGAAGTGCTGATGGACTCAGAAAGTGTAGCTCTGATCATTGTAGATTGGCTTTCCAGTGACTGGATAATTGCCCAGTTGAGGTTCACCCTGTGAAACTTCTCTCTGGGTAGTAGCAGGGGCATTTGCAGTCCTGGGAAAAATACATTCTTTAGAGATCTCCTTTTTCCTTCTACTAACACTTTTAAAAAAATATTCATTGCTATCTGGATCAAATGAAGTACAAGGTCTCTACTTTGGTCAATTGATTCACATGTTATAGAAAGGAGGGCAGTGTTTGTCTGAGAGATCTGTGGGCAGTGGGGAGTGCCTACTGATATACGTCAGCATATAAAACATAATTATATATATTATAATTATAATGTTATTATATAATATATAATATACCTAGCTCCCTCTTCTCCATGCCAAGTCTCTCCGAATCTAGGGGCAGGAAAAGCAGTGGATTTCGCTGACAGGGCATTCTACCCAAGGAAGGTACTGGTTTTGTGTCTTGACCCACATCTTTTTGAGCCAGGTTCTTCTAACTCCAAAGCTAGAAGAGTCCTAGATTTCTTCAGAAGATTTTAACTTATATGTAAGGGAATTGGAAAAATCCCTCCTATAGCCCCCCTGCCATATTCATTTCCCATTTCTCCACCCTGACTTTCCTGGGGATGTCCACTTTTTAGCCAGGCTCCCAGGGTGCCTGGACCAGGCAGCAATGTGTTTTGTTTATAATTCTCCCTATGCCACTTATTCTCCATGGCTAGTGTACACCAGATTGTAGAGGCCTGGAGACTAGGAATGGTCTCACCTTGGTATTTCTTGCAGCACTTTCCACAGTGTCTTGCTCATTCCAGGTACTTAATATTTGCTCTTTTTTTTTTTTTTAGATTTTATTTATTTATATGAGAGAGAGAGAGAGAGCAAGTCAGCATGGGAGGGGCAGAGCGAGAGCAAGAGTGAGAGGGAGAGAGAGAGCGAGAGGGAGAGGGAGAGGGAGAAACAGATTCCCCGCTGAGGAGGGAGCCCAACACAAGGCAGGATCCCAGGACCCTGAGATCATGACCTGAGCCTAAGTCAGATGCTTTAAGTGAATGAGCCACCCAGGCATCCCAATATTTGTTGTCTTAAGTGGAATAGTTCTGGTACTTTCTTGAGGTCTAAATTCTTCCAAGTTGTGTCTCAAGGTGCTAGAAAACGTGAACATCCCCTAAAAACAATCAGGAAATCCTAGAGGGTTTCTGAACCCCATGCTGAGTGTTCTGGAAGAAAAGAGCTAAGCCTGGTGCAGTTGCAGATGGATGGGTACTTATTCCCTTTTCAGGGGTCAGCCCATGATGCTTGAGCCAGACAGCCTTTTTCAGTTTCTTTCTCTTTCTTCTCTTTCTTCTCTTTCTTTTCTTTTCTTTCTTTCTTTCTTTCTTTCTTTCTTTCTTTCTTTCTTTCTTTCTTTCTTTCTTTCTTTCTTTCTTTCCTTCTTTCTTTCTTTCTTTCTTTCTTTCTTTCTTTCTTTCTTTCTTTCTTTCTTTCTTTCTTTCTTTCTTTCTTCTTCTTCTTCTTCTTCTTCTTCTTCTTCTTCTTCTTTCTTTCTTTCTTTCTCTCTCTCTCTCTCTTTCTTTCTCTTTCTTTCTTTAAAGATTTTATTTATTGGGGCACCTGGATGGCTCAGTGGATGAGTGTCTGCCTTTGGCTTGGGTTGTGATCCCAGGATCCTGGGATTGAGTTCTGCATGGAGCTCCCCGCAGGGAGCCTGCTTCTCCCCCTGCCTATGTCTCTGCCTCTCTCATGAATAAAATAAAATATTTTTAAAAAGATTTTATTTATTTGCTCATAAGAAACACAGAGACATCCCAGCCTTTTTCAGTTTCTTGTACTGGGTCTCTGACCAAAGTTTCACTGGGCATGTTTCTCCCTTCTCTAGATCATATCCTCTTCACCTGTACCCATTAACTCCTCATCCATCAGCTGTCACTCAGCTCTATGGTTAATTCCTCACTTACATCTCAGAAAAGGCCAAATTCATTTTGTATATAGTATCATGTACAGCTCTTTCCTAACACTTATCAGTGATTTTGTTTAATATTTATATTTGTAATTATTTGATATGTTCTCTCTCTCTGACTGGAGAATATTAATCCATGAGGGCATGAATTATTTCCTTCACAAAAGTGCTTGTTTTGTTTACTGTTGTCTTCTTAGTTCTAGGGTCCTCCCTGGCATATAGTGGGTACTCTCAATATTAGAGGCATGAGTAATAGTTTCCCCACAGCACACACATGTATCCACAGCACCCCTGGAAAATACAGAGTATATTCAGGGTTGTCCAGAAAAACAGAACCAACCAATGGAATACATAAATATATATGTTTTTATTGTGGTATAAATATATGTATTATTTCTGTTGTAGTATATCACACATAATGTAAAGTCTACCATTTTAGCCATTCTAAGTGTACAGGTAAGTGGGATTAAGTATATTTACATTGTTGTACAACTTTTACCATTATATTTTATAGATCATTAGTTTGCATACTTATTGTATAGCATCTTCATATCTTGGATATGAAGCTTGAAGGATATATATACACAATACTGAGAAGTCCCACAGTCTTCTTCTTCTTGCAAGCTGAAGAACCAGGAAAGCTGGTGGTATAATCCCAGGCCATGTCTGAAGCAGGAGAACCAGGAGCACCAATATCTGAGGGTAGGAGAGGATGGACATGTCAACTCAAAAAGAAAGAAGGCATTTGCTCTTTCTCTGCCTTTTTCTTTATTTTGGCCCTCAATGGATTGTAAGATGCCTACCTGCATTGGTCACCCCCACTCAAAGGGTGGCCCACAACCTGGGCTACTTGGCATTTCCCCCACCTCTGCCTTAGTTGATCATTTGAGGGAGAAGCCTCTAGGTTTAACCGGGATAGAGCATGGCAGTCTCTTAAACTGGTTTGATGCCCAGATTGAAGTAGATGTGATAGGGGAGCATCTTTTAGTGCAGGAAGTGACATTGTTTATAGATAAATCTGGAAATGGTGAAGCCATTCAATTCTCACAAAGGAAGCTTCCAAGAAGCTAAAGTCAATACTTGGCTGATGCAGAGCTGAGAAAAATCACAGAAAAATGAAGTCGTAATAAGTCTACAGAAGACTGTCCTCTCTCTTCAGGGAGGATTTTAGTGATATGACCAATAATTTCTTGTTTACATTATTTTGGCATTTCCCCCCTTAATACTTGTGAGGAAAAGCAGCCTGATACAGTCTGAAAGACACCCAAAGATTTATCTTTGCTTTTCTTCTCTCTCTCTTTTTTTTTTTTTGCTTTTCTTCTCTTTATATCATTTACATTTTGCCATAGCTGTAACTTATATACCTCACTCATAAGGTGTCATCCTGCAGCAGAGATTGCTAAGTTCCTGCTCAAAATCTATATTGTCCTTTTTCTCTTTGTAAGAAAATTCAAGTTTCATTTAGGTGGCAGTGTCCTTGGATAAAATACCACATTTTCCATTTTCCCTTGCAGTGAAGTATGGCCATGTGACTAAGTTCTGGCTAATGAGATGAAAAGCAGAAATGTCTAAGACCTGCAGGAAGGCGAACAAAATGCTGACTCAGCTGGTGGGGGGCGGGGGAACAATGCACACTTTTATCCTTTCCGGTCCTCCTTCACAGAGGAAGCTCTGGGAGCCACCATGTATTATGAGGTGAAACTGAGGATGGAGCCCAGTGCTTCCCTGGCAACTGTAGAATCATATCAGACTATTTACTTCTGGACTTTTACATGAGAGAGTAATTTAAACTATGTTATTTTGGATTTTCTGTTACAGTGTGTCTGAACCTAATTCTAACTGACTCAGCCTGAAACATATCCAAAGATTGAGTAGAACCCACATTTGACTTTATAGGTGGCAACATTGTTACTCATCAGGGAAGACAACATTGTACATAGCAGAACCAACATAAAGAGGTTCATCTGTATTAACCTCTACTTTACCTAGACTGGAACCTGACCAATTTGCATTGTTTCAAATACTTAACTAATCCAAGCACTCAGCAAAGCATGACAATGCTTACCTGACATACATACTTGAATGTCTCCCAGGCACCTAAAACTTAATGAGTCTGAAACTGCAACTCATCTTGTCCATCCCAGTCAACATCAATTAGCACCACCACATCGACTTCTTATCCCATGTTTTCCTTTCCATTCCTTTGCTGAATGTTTAGTAAAGTTCATATCCACCCACATTACTTATCATGATAATAGCCTGGGGGGCCATCTTTGACACCTTCATCATTTCTAATATCCAGGCCATTGTCAACTCCCAGAATCTCCCTCTACAATATATTTTGATCTGTTTCTGTCTCCATTGCTGCTTAGAGGGTAAAGCTATACCATTTCTTGCCCAGATGACTCCAAAAGTTGTCCCTCTAGACTCCCATTCTCCACACACCAGCTAGAGAGAAAACACAAACCAGATCACATCACCATCATGCTGAATATTCTTCAAAGGCTCCCAATAGCATTACAATACAATCCAAAATCCTAAATATGGTCTATGAGGCTCTGTGCCATCTGGCCCCTGCCTGCCCTCTTACCACCCTGTGCTGCCTTGAGCCAGTTTCTCTCACCTAGGTATGCTTCAGTCACCTGACCTCTCTCTCTAACCCCCCCTTTTTTTAAAAAAAATATTTATTTATTTGTGAGACATGCAGAGAGGCAGAGATATAGGCAGAGGGAGAAGCAGGCTCCCTGTGCAGAGCCTGATGTGGGACTCAATTCTAGGACCCCAGGATGGCGACCTAAGCCAAAGGCAGATGCTCAACCCCTGAGCCACCCAGGTGCCCCACCCACCTGACCTCTTTTGTCTCTCGAATATACCAGACTCTCTCCCATTCCAGAGGCTTGCACAGGCTGCTTCTCTGCCTGGACTACTCTGCTCTCAAAGCCCCCTATGTAATGATTAATTCTTACTGATTCTTCTGGTCACTGATTAAATGACACTTCTCATTAAATCTTCCTGACTCTGCTCTAGATTTACATCAGGTCCTCAATTATAATTTCTCATGCACTCTTTAACTGTATGGCAATTTCACTTTAAATTAGATATATATTTGTGTGTATGTGTTTTTTTCCTTTTTGTTATTGTTGTTGTTTGCTTGTTTTTTTGGGGGGGAGGGGGGAGGGGTACTGTGTCAATTTCCCTCCAGAGAACAAAAGCACAGTAAGGATAGATACTGTTTGTTTAGTGTCTTGCTGTATCACCAACCTAGCATAGTACATAGTTCATATAGAAACTTTACAAATATTTGTGGGAAGAATGAATGAACAAAAATGAGACCTAGGAACTCAGTAGTATCTGCTTTTGTAATCATTTTCCTTGAATTCTGTCTTATGTGATTTTAGTAGAGTAGACCCCCCCTGCCTCCCCATCCCCCACTTTTCCAGTACTGATGGAATGTAATCTTCATCTCCTCTTCCTCCTCTCTCTTTTCAGCCTACCCTCCCAACCCCCTCCTTCTCCTGATCATCAGTATTACAACTTTCAGCAGTGACTTTACAAAAACAATTTTATTAAATCTTCTCAACCAACTTGCAGTTGCAAAGTCATCATCTATCTCCATGCTATGGATGGCAAGCCTGAGATTTAGAGAAAATTTACCTTTGCTAAGCTGGTACAACTACTAAGTAGTGAAGGTGACTAGGAGTCCCTAAATTTCTAACTTTCCATTTTACCATAAGGTTTCCCTTCACTTGGCCATACTTCTAATGCATTTCACAGTTACTGATAATCTCTACCAAGCATAGTACAAGATGTAATTGAATAAACTAAACTAGGCCCTTCCACGTTTGGTGATCACAGTAGACCTTTGAGTATTGAATTAAGCCTACTTCTCCCTCTGCGTGTGTCTCTGCCTCTCTCTCTCTGTGTCTCTATGAATAAATAAACAAAATCTTTAAAAAAAATTAAAATTCATATTCACTGGCTCTTTAACACCGTGTGTATAAAGACAGAAATAACAATGTTTTTGTGATGTTGTAAAATTATTTTAAACAACTCATTTTGCTCCAAATATCTAAATATCTTCAGAACTGGCCACAGTGAATGAACCAGAGGTTTTTTTTTTTTAAATTTTTTAAGACTTTATTTATTTATTCATGAGAGATAGAGAGAGAGAGAGGCAAAGACACAGGCAGAGGGAGAAGCAGGCTCCACACAGGGAGCCCGATGTGGGACTCCATCCCAGGTCTCCAGGATCACACCCTGGGCTGAAGACGGTGCTAAACCACTGAGCCACCTGGGCTGCCCTGAACCAGAGTTTTTGTGGCTGGGTGTAGAAAGTGGAAAGAGAGGCACTTCTGGAGCAGCCCCGCCCCCTTTTAAAATCTTTGTCATTGAGACGTTTCACATATCAAAAGAAAATCACCCATTTAAAGTGAACAGCTTCATAATTTTCAGTATAGAGTTGTGCAATCATTACCAAAATCTAAGTTTAAATTACTTTCACCATCCCCAAAGGAAACCCTTACTCTATCTCCCACACCAACCATCCAGCCTCTGGCAACAACTAATTACTTTCTGTCTCTATAGAGACAGATTTCTGGCCATCTGACATGAATTGAATAATATATGTGGTCTTTTGTGACTGTCTTCTTTCACTCAGCACAGTGTTTTCAAGGTTCCTTGTGTTGTAGGATGCATCAGTATTCAATTTTTTTCTATTAATATTCCATTAGTAGATTAATATTCTGCTGTATGGATACAGACATTGTCTTTAGCCACTCCTCACCACTTGATTGACATTAGGGTTGATTCCACTTTTTGGCTATTATGAACATTTGTGCATACCTATGATTTCCTTTGTCTTGGGGTACACCTAGGGAGTGGAGTTGCTGGCTCACATGTTAACTTTATGATTAACACATTTAGGTGTGTCAGCAGCCCCTCTTTAGGAGGATAACTTCAGGGTTTTGTCCAGAGGATTGCCTGTCGGTCTGTTTGTTTTGACAGGTCCTTACTGTTTGTTAACATCCCTTCTATTCTTGTGTCTTTCCGTCTTTATTTGCCTCTTCTGTTCTCTTCTCTGTAGAATCCAGCCCCCTGCTGATTTTAGCAGGAACACAAAGCCTCAAACTTTAGCCTCAAAGTTATCTGTAAAACATTTTGAACTGTCTGGCAGATGGACATTAAAGCAATAATGTTTATCTGTTTTTCTGTGGGTCCCCTGCACGCGGTGCTATTTTGTAACAAAAGAAGTCATTGAGTAGGAGGCTTATTTAACTTGTTCCTGAGGGTTACACTCCTACAACATGCTGTCCAAACAGACCTGTAATTACCCAGAGCTGAGTCTGAACGTTTTAAAGAGTCTGTTTGAAGTTTCTTGGTGTATATTAACATCTTTAGTAAACCTGTATATATAAACATACGTTGTGGGCTTGTAAAAAAAAATGCATGTAGAGTTCCTGGTGTGTGCCTGCCACATAAGAATTGCTTACTAAATTGTTAGTTGCCATTATAAAAAGTTACTGCAGTGAACTGATTTCTTTTAGGTATAAATTCAGTTACTTAAAAAGTCTTAACTTTTCTGGAGACCTATCTGAGTTCTGTTTCAGAACACACAGAATGCTTTTCCATGTGTGCTGACATAAATTCTCCTCTGATCGTCACCCCCACCTCGTGAAACCTGGCATTTGTTTTCCAGGGGTTATTTTGAGAACAGTAAGGATCCTCTCCACCTACCCAAGCAAATTTAATCTGAATACAACAGAGACAACTTTTTCAGTAGTTTATCCACCGTGTCCCTCCGTCCAAATTGATCGATGTGGATGCGCAGAAGTGTAATAAGAGCTCTCGGCCCCCAAACTCTTCCTGCCCGTGCAAAGCTTTCGATGAAAGCAGAGATTTAGCCCGCATTTTCCTTGACACGGGGAACCGGAATGGGGAAAAGCGAGCCCGGCGTGCGGAACGTTCGCAGCTCCCAGGATAAAGGAGATCAAGGAGTCAGTCGTTTCCCCGGGCAAGTCAGACCGGTGAGTTGCCGTCTCCCGGGGGCTACAGGGCGGCCCTTCCCGGTCCGGGTCGAGCTCCCGGCCTCGCGGAGCCGACCCCGAGTCACCCCAGGAGGGGAGCAGGGGGGCGCGCACCCCGGGGGTGGGGAGAGCCGCGGGACGGAGTTCTAGCCCGAGTCTGGCGCGAAAGGAAGAGGAGGGGCATCTGCGCCCGGGGGAGAGAAGGGAGGGAGGGAGGGAGGGAGGGAGGGAGAAGGAAGGCGGGGTGCGGGGGGGCGAGCGGGGGCCGCGGCGCGGGCGGGGCGGGGCGGGGCGGGGCGGGGCGGCTCGCGCCTCGGGGAGGGTCTGCGGCGCGGGGGCGGGGCGGGGCGGGGCCGCGGGCGCCGGGGAGCGGCGGGGAGCGGCGGGGAGCGGCGGGGGCTGCCGGGATCGGGGCGCCGCCGTGCACGCTCGCTCGGGCTCCCTCGGACACGTCCGCGCCGCGCGCCTCCCCGGGTCTCCCTGCGCGCGCCCCGCACCTGCCCGCGGCCGCGGAGCCCGGCTCCGGCTGTGGCGCGCGGCGGGGGCGGCGGCGGAGCGCGGCCGTCATGGGGCTGCAGCCTCTGGAGTTCAGCGACTGCTACCTCGACAGCCCGTGGTTCAGGGAGAGGATCCGCGCCCACGAAGCGGAGCTGGAGAGGACCAACAAGTTCATAAAAGAGCTCATCAAGGACGGGAAGAACCTCATCGCCGCGACCAAAAGTAAGCGGGGACCCGGCGCGGGCAGCCTGCGGCGCGGCGAGGCCGCGAGGGACACGGGCGGGCGCGTGGCCGGGTCAGCCGCCCGCGGAGCCGGGGAGGCAGGACCGGAGCCCGGCCCCCCCCCAGCCCCGGCGGGGCCCCCTGCGCGACCCGCCCGCTCACGGCGGATTGCGCCCTAGAGCTGTTTCCCGGGTTCCCCGCCCCCCGCCCCCTTGGGAGCTCTCCCGAGGACTTTCCTGGGCATTCTTTGAAAACCTGCTGGGTGCTGAGTTAGTCAGAAGTCCCTTCGGCTGCACCCTTACCGTGTCACTTGCTGGTGATTTCGGATACCGCCGTCCCGGGCCCTTCCCGGTACCAGAGCCGAGGGTCCCCCGGCGCTGTGCTGCTTTCCCGCCCGGCTGCGGAGGGTTCAGAGACTGGGGCTTGGCAGCCCGGGCAGCCGCCTGCCTTCTGGCCGGAGCCGGCGTGGCCTGCACCTGGGGAATGCCACCCGGGCAGGCTCGGCGCCTTCCTCCCCGTTGGAAGTGGCCGCCGCAGAAAGAGGTCTGTCTAGACCTTTCTGCGTCCGAGGAGGGTCTCCGGGAGGCAAGGGCTAAAATACGGGCCGAACCACCGAGTCGGGGATGCTGTTGGGTACGGGAGGCCGTAGCTCCCGCGAGGGGCCGCGCTGCCCAGCGCACCTGTGGCCCCACCGCCCCTCAGAGGGCCCCTGTGAGTGTCCTGTTTTCTTCTCAAGAACACAGCAGGCAGGGGACAGGGCAGTCTCCAGCCTCTCGAGTCTGTGTTGTTAGCGTTTTTATCTTTTCTTGACTTTCTCAATTCAGTAATTCCCAGCTTTGGGAGTTAGTCCCTTGTACACTTGTCTGTAGACACCACCTCTGGGAAAAAATACCCCCGTCACTCTCCCCCACTACCACCATTTTGCATTGAGAGAGAGTAAAACATACTGAACAAACCGTCTCAGGAACCCAGCACAGTGCCTGGAACAATAAATATTCATTTAATGAATGAGTTGAAATAAGTTTTAGAGGGGAGAATTTCGTGAGCCATCCCCTGCAATTTTGGAAGCAAGTCACTCAACTTCTCTGGGGGATGTCCGAGGTTCCTTTTGGTTCTGTGATCTTGTTGGTGTTGCAAGATGAGGATTGGGAATCACTTTGGGATCTGGGACTAATGGGCTCATTTGGTTGACGGCTGTCCAGTGCCTTGGCATTAGGTATGTGTGTTGCGTGGGAATTAGGGAGGGATTATCCACATATGTAGGCAGAAGTGAGGAGAAGGCGGGAGAGAGAATGTGTGTGTGTGTGTGTGTGTGTGTGTGTAAGAGAGAGAGAACTTGAGGGAGAGGACTCCTTCCTTCTGCAGCTTGGTATTAACCAGTGTCACTGGCTGAGGGAGTGTACCTCCTCTCTCACTGATTGTAGCAGCTCCCTCTGGAGCTAGGATGATGAGGAGGGAGGCTTTGGTATGGGGAGAGGCAGATGGCAAAGCTAGTTTGGCCACTGGTAGAAAGCTATTTAGGTGACTGCATGTTAGCTCTTCTGCCAACAGGACACATGCCTGGTGTCCCAGCAGCAGCTGGTACATCTGGGGGGCCAGCTGTCAGCTTTCCTCTCCAGAATGCAGACTTTCTTGAATTTGTGAACTGTTGTCTTATTCCTTTTGATTCTTGTCCTTTACCATAAGAAACATAATTTATGATCATGATTAAGAGACCAAGCAGAAAGTATCTTTTTACTTACTATGTTTGATGAACTTAACGTCTTTCCCACAAGGCAGCAAAAACACTTTAGCTTACATGCTTTAGGAAAGTTAAGGAGACCCTGTGTTTGCCCAGCTTGCCCCTTGAAGTTTTTAGCTCTAGTTCCTATCAAAAGACTATGAGCACCTAACTTAAGTCAGGGCGCCTGCATTTAATTTGCCCTTCCTGTTAGGGCCCATCCACACTACAGTTGGGTAGGTCACTTAATTCTTTTGTGTTAAATTTCTCTTGTCCTACTTCTTAGAGGCACTGGAACGATCCTGCCGTGTTTGGAAATTGCAGTGTAGGTCAGTTGTTCGCCCAACCAGTTGAGCCTTTCTATATGACATCTGCGAGTTAAGAAGTCAGAGAAGGACGTGAGGTGGGGGGAGGAGCTGCAGAAAGACTAGCAATCAACTAGGTCAGACTGCTTATATTTTCAGATGTTTGACACTTCATTGTGCAAAAATGGCACTTGGTGCACTTTCAGAATTGTGAGTTTAAGTGAGTTCTGTTTTTAATTGCCCTGTAAGATGCCCTCTTGCATGTACTACATACTTGTTGGACTTACGTAGTTTTGATGTCTTATGCTTTGAATATTCATAAATATTTAAAGAAGTTGGAGGCAGCTCTGTGGGACTTAAAGGCTTATTGCTAAGTTCAGTGATGCAGCAATCAGAAATGTTTAGCATCTATGACTCATTAAATATTGGGATTGAGATACAAAGAGGTAATAAGGCAGGGGTCCTTCTCCTGATTTTATTGTCCTGTAGTTGAATGTGGTCCAATCTAGGGAATGTGTTTGAAGAAACACATTGTGCTAAATTCTTGAAGAAACGAAGGAGACACAGACACATGCATATTAAAAGGTTAAGGGGCCCCTGGGTGGCTCAGTCAGTTAAGTGACTGACTCTTGGTTTTGACTCAGGTCATGGTCTCAGGATCCTGGGATCTAGCCCAGAGTTGGGCTCTGCTCTCAGTGCAGAGTTTCCTGGGGATTCTCTCCCTCTCCTCCCCAATCCTTGCATGTGTGTGCATTCACTCACTCTCTCTCTCTTTCAAATACATAAATTTAAAAAAAAATAAGTAAAAGTTAAAAAATTTAGTGATTCCCTCTCTGTGTCTCTCATGAATAAATAAATAAAATCTTAAAAAAAATAAAATAGAAAAAAAATTAGTGACAAGCAAGTATTTTAACTTTACCAGAAATGAGTTTGTCGTAGGTTAGAATGAGAACATGTGACTGGAAGTTCTGGAAATTGTTGTTTTAAGTAAGGAATAGAACCTTGTAGAACTTGTCAGATTGAAAACAGCTGAGAAGAAACCAGAACACCACAGTGTCTGAGAACCATGAGGAGACTAGTTAGGAATGGGATGAAGGGAGAGGTCAGTTTCAGATTATGGAGGGTCATAAAAGCGAGGTTAGGAATGTGGACTTTATCCTGTGGAGAATCAGTGAGGGTTTGTCAGCAGAAGGCTGACATAATGGGAAAGAGTTAGTTTTGAGACAGGATTTGACATCTGTGTGTAGGGTGGATTTGGACAGAGCAGTGGGGGTAGGCGGGAGCTCCAGAGAGAAGCCTGGGATCATTGACTTATGTGGTACATTTGGAGATCATTCACTCAATTCAATGGAGTCTTTGTTTAAATGGATTTTTTCGTCCTTTTTCTTTTTCATGTCTTTCTTTTCCTAGAATAACCAGTGTCCTCTTTTAATACAGTCTCTCCTTTTGTGAGCCTTTCATGTGCTGTCTGTATAGTTTCAGAAGCTTATGATTCATAGAAATGTTTAGCATATTTGCCAGAAACAGAAATAAGCCATATATGCTTTTCTCACAAATTTTACATTAGGCAGTCTTGAGAGAATTTGTTCTGTTTTAGAAGAAAAAAAATTTTTTTAAACAAATTATTCTTAAAGTTACTAAGCACTTACACAGTTACATAATGCTCTTTAGTAAGCTTAGATTGTCTAGCTTTCTTGGTGTGTGTTAAGCTGGATAGCCCCTCATAAGAGAGCCTGCTCTTATCACGGACCTGAAGAAGGATGTTAGTGGCAGCCAGGACTAGAATTGGAGTCTTCCAAGTCTTGGAATTAGTACTTTTTTTTTTTTTAGGTCTTGCTATTTTAATATTTGCTTTGCTTTTTCCTTTAATATTTCCTTGATTTTTGCTTTGTTTTCTTCAGGACAACATAAATGTTCCTTTTTGCTTTCTTTATTTAATGTTTCAGAGAAATGGTTCATGTGAGAATTCCTTTTGGGGAAATTCCCCAAATTCCAATTGCATTGAAATATATGGAAGTCTGGAAGACTTAAAAGAATTTCACATTGTAAACTTGAGCCTCAGTTTCCTCATTTGTAAAATGGGCTGTTGCCAAAAGCCCAGTCTGGGGATTGAATAAAATGGGGTGAAAGTGTTTTTGCAAACATACAGGTACAGTGTATGGACTCTACTGTTTGCTGAGCTAACTTTATTTTTCTCTGACTCTCCAAATTTTGTTCAAGTGTCTATACTTTTTCCCAGGAGATTCGGGACAGGTGATTAGGGAGTAATTCTGATTAGTTTATTTTTATTTATTTATTTATTCATGATAGACAGAGAGAGAGAGAGAGGCGCAGAGACACAGGCAGAGGGAGAAGCAGGCTCCATGTCGGGAGCCCGACGCGGGACTCGATCCCGGGTCTCCAGGATCACGCCCTGGGCCGAAGGCAGGCGCTGAACTGCTGAGCCACCCAGGGATTCCCTATTTCTGATTAGTTTAACTTGGTTTTTCAAGCCTGGCTGACCTTTAGAATTACTTGGACAGTTAGAAAAAACATGAAGTCAGGGTCAAGAGTCCCAGAACTTGAACTCAGTTCTGGTGAACTTGTTTTCTGAGAACTGGTTCAAAAATGAGGATGTATCTCAGTTCTGGCCTGTGAGACATGATAGGAACACTGCTGGAGACTTTGGAAAAGATTTCCTTTTGTTTGAGGAGACTCAAAAAGGGTGTAGTCAGTTGAGTGTCCGACTCTTGGTTTCAGCTCAGGTCATTATCTTTGGGTTGTGGAATCGAGCCTCAAGTTGGACTCCGTGCTTAGCCCAGAGCCTGCTTTGGATTCTCTCTCCCTCTCCCATGGTCCCTCCCACTCGTGCTCTTTCAAATGAATGAATGAATGAATGAATGAATGAATGAATGTTTTACTCTTCTGTGATATTTGATTATACTGCCTGGAGCTGCAGCCACCATCTTGAGACCGTTGAGTGGATAAGGACTGTGGAGCAGAGAGGGGACTGTATCTGGGTTTCTAGTATCGTTGTGGGAGCCACAGATTGTTCTATGCCAAAAGCCCAGCTCTGGGTAAATTGGTAAATAACCTAAGCCAGTTTGGGTTGTGTTTTCTGCCATTTCACACCCCTGTGTTGATGGAATAGTGTAATTGTAAATTTCATACTGATGCTATTATTTTATTTATTTATTTATTTATTTATTTATTTATTTATTTATTTATTTATTATAGTCACAGAGAGAGAGAGAGAGAGAGAGAGAGATGCAGAGACATAGACAGAGGGAGAAGCAGGCTCCATGCACCGGGAGCCTGACGTGGGATTTGATCCCGGGTCTCCAGGATCGCGCCCTGGGCCAAAGGCAGGCGCTAAACCGCTGCGCCACCCAAGGATCCCTGATGCTGTTATTGAGTAGAATTTAGGGAGGTATAGAAATAAAATGTTACTTAAAAGTTGATAAATTAAAAAAATATAATTTTTTCCCTGAATGGAAGGAACACTCATATGTATTTTTTTGTCCCAAAGGAATCACCATGGACCACCAACAATTCAGGGCATTGCCTGGGATAAGTCTTTTTTTTTTTTTTTTTTTTTGCCTGGGATAAGTCTTAAACTCTCACTTTGGGGTTTTACTGCAGTGGGCTGGTCTCCAGTGTGAATGTAGACTTGCTGTAAAAATAACTACTATCAGACTGGAGGGAGGGTATAGACCCAGACAGGTTTTAAAACCTTGAAGTGCTTTACTAACTGCAGGTGGTCCTTGACTCCATATAGAATAGTTTCTGTTTAGAGCTCTCCACTGGCCAACCATGTTCATTTAGAATGTTTTATGAGTCAGTCATCTGGTATTCTCCGTTTCTTGCTGACACATTGCCTTTTCCCTGTCCTCCATCAGTTGGGGCCCTTTGACCACTTCCTTTCTACTTAATTTATTTGGTGGGGTCTAGGGAGCTTTGTTGACTTTTGGAAGAGAAGACGACAGGAGGATATTTTTGTGTTTTAATTTTTTTTAAGATTTTATTTCTTTAGTCATGAGAGAGACAGAGAGAGAGAGAGAGAGAGAGAGAAGAGAGGCAGAGACACAGGCAGAGGTAGAAGTAGGCTCCATGCAGGGAGCCCGACGTGGGACTCAATCCCGGGACTCCAGGATCACGCCCCAGGCCAAAGGCAGGCGCCAAACCGCTGAGCCATCCAGGCATCCCATTTGTGTTAATTTTTAAAGTAGTTGATGATACAGTACAGTGTAGAAGATTAAGAGCACAGGTTGAGGGTACTGGTCTGTCTGGGTCCATATCCTAGCTCAACCACTCATTGGACCCCTGGTCAAGTTGCTTAGCTTTTCTCTGTGTTGTCATCTATACAATGGAGATTATAATACTATCCATGGGTAGGGTTGCTAGTTGGATTAAATGAGTTAATACTTGTAAAACGTTTAGAATAAGCATTCAGTTGTGAAGTATTAACACTTATGATGTATTACCTAAATTGCAGGTACATGTTTTAATATCAGGGTCCTTTTCTTGTCTGAAAAATGGCTGCTCTGGCTCAGTGACTAATACGTAATCTTTTGGTGCTTATTACCCTTAAGAATAGCAGTGACCAAGAAGAGAGACAAATTTGACAATCTGGGAAGGCTTCCAAAGTTTGAATGTAGTACAGGATGCTGAAAAATCTTGAAAATCTTGAAAGTAAGTTGATGAATCAAAGCTATATGGCGTCTTGGGAAAATATTCTCCAGAATTTATTGCTGGTTCACAAAGACTTGAAAATGAAGTAGAAGGTGTCAATAAGGCTGCTGTAAATCTAGCAAGCTCCCTGCAGCTGGGGCTCAAGCAGTCCACAGCAGGCCTCTGTCTAGAGGACCAATAAGGAGGGGTTGCAGGTGAGAGAGCTGTGTTCAGGGTACTGAGATAACATCAGTGACTGGAGCCTTCAGATACTTAAAAATTATAGTGATACTTTTATTTATTTATTTTATTTTTTAAAGATTTTGTATTCCTGAGAGACACGCACAGAGAGGCAGAGACACAGGCAGTGGGAGAAGCAGGCTCCTCATGGGGAACCCCATGCAAGACTCAATCCCAGGACTCCGGGATCACGCCCTGAGCCAAAGGCAGATGCTCAACCGCTGAGCCACCCAGACATCCCTATAGTGATATTTTTAGAGGATACTAATATTAGTGTATAATCTGCAGGAAACCCTAACTAAATGGGTGATGCTTGTGTCTGCTCTGGGAAATTCACAATGAGAAAAGGCAGCCAGAGACATCTCTAAGAGGGCTGTATCTAAGAGCTGGTAGGTAATCCTCCTCTCTATGAAAGAGTCCTCAAGAGTTCCCTTGACAAATTCCCAAAGAAGCTATTTTGAGTCTGTGACTCCAGTAGCTGTTTATCACCTTATTTTGTTTTTGGGGTCATAAGAGAAGCAAGATGAAGGATGTAAAAATGGTGGGTAGTCTGCTAGGTTACAATAAATCATGCTCTAAGTGATTGCTGACTGCATGGGGCATTGAATAGGTACAGTGTGAAAGCTTGCCCAAATCACACAATTTGTCAGTGGAGGAGCTGGAATGTGAACCCACTTTAGTCTGACTCTGAAATCCTTAACCGCAATCATTAGCTGTCTCCATACAGGGGTGTAACTGCGGTCTTGTGTTAAGGGAAATTATTCTGATAAATCTTGGTTATTTGGGATGTGTGTACACTTCATGATCTAGTTGGGAGACTGTTTTTATTAGCTCAGCACAATGACCAAGATTTAAAATGTAAGGTCCTCCAGGATGATTATTGTAAATACAACTGGCTGCTAGTTTGTATAAGTATAGACATTCAGAGATT
This sequence comes from Canis lupus baileyi, assembly GCF_048164855.1. NCBI lineage: Eukaryota > Metazoa > Chordata > Mammalia > Carnivora > Canidae > Canis > Canis lupus. Next base: position 47,365,540 of record NC_132850.1, read on the forward strand.
GGTTGACTTGAAATCAATTAGATTCAGATCTCTACTTAAAACATTATCATTTCCTTCCCCTTAGTGTCTGTCTTTTAATCTCCATCTCCCCATCCTTCCTTTGCTTCCTATTCCTTGTCCCACCCATTAGTAGAATAATTTTTCATTTTGTTCTCCTATTTTGGCATTAGGCTTTTTGCTTACCAAAATTATGAGATAGTTTAGAAATATAAAAAGATACAGAGAATCTCATAATAACTACAGGTGTATATTGTGTCCTTCAGCTAACATCTTGTTTCATTAAGATGCAAGTTTTGGTAAACATATGTGTAGAAGCATATAGGAATAACTGTGTCCTTAACTCACTGAAAGCACATTGCATATAAATCGTCTTTCAAGTAACATCTTCTTTCATTAAGATATAAGTGGTTGTAAATGTTAGTGGAGAAGCATATGGCAATAACCCTGTTAACTCATTAAAACTATACTGTGTGTGTGTGTGTATGTCTATTTATAAAGAATCTCATAATAAACATTTCTGTATTTGCATCTCACTTTAGAAAAAAGCTTGCTGTCTGCCTCTCCCCGGTAGCAACTTCTTCTTCTCCCCAAGCAGTAGCAACTACCTCAAGTCTGGTGTTTATTATTTCTAGACATTTTAATATATCTGTACACATTCCTAGATAATAGCATGTTTTTAGACCTTATATAATGGTTCTCATACTATATGTGCAACTTCTTTTTTTCCCTCAATTTCCAATTCATGAAATTTATCCATATGGATACATGTAGTGGCTCTATTTCATTTAGTTCAACCTCTTTTTTCCCACAAGTGGTGTTTAAAAAGACTTTAATTGATGTTTTGTAGATGTTCTATAAAAACATAAGATGTTCTATGATGTATCATACATTCATTTATTCTTTTGATTGCCAAACAATTCCCTAGAGAATTTTTGCAGCATGAAAGCCTTATTGTAATTAATTTTATAAACTTTAGAACAGTAGCTTTGACAATAATCTGTAAATAATGTACCCATGAGTTTTGAAGTTCTTTAGTAAAAAAAAATTTTTTTTTTAAAGAGTTTATTTAGTCATGAGAGACAGAGAGGCAGAGACATTCGCAAAGGGAGAAGCAGGCTCCTCCAGGTTGCCTTCAAGGAGCCTGATGTGGGACACGATCCCAGGACCCCAGGATCATGACCTGGTCCAAAGACAGACTCTCAACCACTGAGCCACTCAAGTGCCCCAGTAAAATTTCTTTTTGATAAATTATCAGCTCATTGTGGATAATCAGAGCAAACTAGTTTAAGTTTCAGTCACTGGTCTGAATCACAGGATTTAAAGCCTTATCACTTCATTGAATTTAGACTTCCGATGCTAGTATCTAGAGAAAAAAATGATACTTTTATTCATAAACACAGCATGCATTAAGAACTCTGGTAGCTGTCAATCTAGTTAGGTCAGATGAACATGATTTTTAGGCAGGGACTGGCTGGTATTTTGTGATAGGCCCCAAAGCAAACAGGAACCACAGCCTGCTTTATTTGATTATCCTAATATAGGAACATAATTTATAGACTTGCCAAGGGGATGCCTTTGTAATTAGGAAGCCTTGACATCCTTCTCTTTTAAACAAACACACACACACACTGAAAAACCCCTGACACTTTACATTCTAAGGGTAGGTATCTTTAGACCCAAGCTCCACAAATATCACACCCTTGTGGCTGCTGCTGGAGGCCTGCCTCCCTGGTTGAACTAGAATTTCCTCCCTGTGCTTCCTGAGGAAGATGTTAATCCTGTGCCACTTAATATTTCAATGGTGAGTGTGATTTCTCCTTCCTTGTTGACTTGCTCCCCCGTGGGCACTGTCTGCCATTGGATGTCAAGGTATGCGTTGTTCTATCACTATCTGGTAGCGAGCCATGGGGTGAGGTGTGTGGCTGGAGGAAATAAATTTGGCCAGAGTAATGTCACTTCAGGTCTGAGTACAGGATGTTTAATACTCTCTAAAAAGGTGAATTTTTTTTTTTTTTTAAATCTCTGACTATAAAGTTGGGTCTCCTACTTATTAGCAGTGTAGACTGCTAAGCTTTGGGCAAATGAGATTTTGGGCAAATTACTTAAACCTTCCGTGTCTCACTTTCTGTTTATTAGTAAAATGGAGATAATAAGAACTGTATCTAATGGGATGGTTTTGTTTAATCGTAATCTTATATAGTAAAGGATCTCAGAACTATGCCTGGCCCCTGGTAGGTATGTTCATCATTACTATCATCAAAAGAGCACCATTCTGACTTCCTTTGGTTGAAGTTGGACACAGTTGTGGCTTTACCAGTAGAGAGAGTAGAAATATTCTATGAATACATGTTGTTTTCTCTTTCAGGCTAACAGTATTTGGAAGCATAGGGCTGAATATAGGCCTTGCATTTATTAGAGAGAAGAAACCAGCTGTAATAGCATGTTGAAGTCCAGTGTATTACTGAAGGTCTTTGCTTGAAAGTTTCGGGGACAAAGCCAAAGAAGTACAAGGGAGTTGAGTGTCATTGACATGAACTTACTTTTATTGCAGAATCTTGCAGATAGTACTTCTGTCACTGTGGCAGGTAGTTTTGTTTTTGTTTTGTGAAATGCAGGTCAAAGGCAGCACAGCAAAAATATTGAAGAGCATGGTCTTTGATGTCAGATTTACTTTTTTAAAAAATATTTTATTTATTTATTCAGGAGAGACACACAGAGAGAGAAAGAGGCAGAGACGCAGGCAGAGGGAGAAGCAGGCTCCATGCAGGGAGCCCGACGTGGGACTTGATCCGGGGTCTCCAGGATCAGGCCCTGGGCTGAAGGTGGTGCTAAACCGCTGAGCCACCCAGGTTGCCCTCATGTCAGATTCACTATGTGAACTTGGGCAACTTGTTTAATTCCTCTGTTCCGTGATTTTGTCTCCTGTAGAATGTGGATAGTGGTTTTGTCTCCTTAAATGTTGCTGGAATTAAACGAGTGAATCATTTCCAAAGCACTTAGAAAACTGACTCATAGTGACCCTTGAATGTCACTTTTTTTTGCTAAGCATAGAAAAAAATTAAAAATCTGTTTACAGTCATCACTATCATAACCCCATATATGACAGTGAAGACAAAGTGTTATCCCAAGTCATGAAACTCTACCTATTGTGGGCAAGTTGCTAGAGGTTTAACAGTGAACAGAGACTCTGTTTCTGTGCAGAAGTCAGAGTTCTAGTGAGGGAGATGGAAGATTAATGAAATGTTGTCATTCACTTTGTTGAGTAAGATTGGGATGCTATGGCCCTTGGTAGCAGGATTAACCAGGGAGTCAATGAAGAATTCAAGAAATAGTGACTTCTAAGCTGAGGCCACAGGGAAGGCTGGGAGGAGCTTCCACGCTGAGGGTGGGGAAGAAGGATTCTCCAAGCATGGGCAATTGCACACAAGAGGAATGGAGGTCAGAGAAAGTGTATGCTACATGGCTGGAGGAACAGCTCTGGTGGGCTGGGAGTGAGGCAGGAGCTCTCGCAGAGTGAGAACAGTGGGGTTGAAGAGTGAACAGGTGTGGGGTGGGGAAGGGCCTGGTGAAGCAGGGTCAGGACTTCAGACTTCATCTGAAGCACAGTAGGAAGTGATGGAAACATTTCTAGCAGGGGACTGGTATCATCGGAATTACATTTTTAGGGCAGTTTCTCGGGCAGTTGTTGTGCGAATAAATTTGTGCAAGGGGGACCTGGAGGCTGGGAGGTCACTCATCTGGCCAGAGACTTTGGCAGCAGAAGAGGAGGATGCTTGAGGAGGAGTCTGGAGACAGAGACTGTGGTGGATGATGGGGTTTGGGGGTTGAGGAAAGAGGTATCCGGGATGATTCCTCAGTTCTTGCCCTGGGCAGTTGGGTGCTTTTCACCGAGGTATCCCAGCTAGAGGCACAGGTTTTGTGGGAGAGAGGACATGTTTTGGGAGTAGGTATGTTGAGGCTGAGGTGCTTCTGAGCTACCTAGGGGACACATTCAGTAGTTTGCTTCTTTTATAAGTCTGTATGTCAGGAACACAGAATAATGCTAGAGGTAAAGATTCTGGAGACACAGCATATATATAGGGAATGACACCATGTAACTGAGTAGCAAATCTGCCAGGAGGAGGAATGTAAAGGGAGAAGGCAGGGAGGCTGAGCAAATCCTGAGGAAGACAACTTTTAAAGGGTGGGTAGAAGAAGAGTTTGAGAAGGAGATTTGAAGTAACCATGGGAATTGGAGGTGGGGGCAAAGGGAGGGAGGAGATGGAAGATCTGGTGAGGGTTACACATGTCAAGGAGAAAATAAGAGGGAGGAGACAAGTTCATGTTACAAAGAGCACCAGTACCAGCAGTACAGGTGACATTGCATTAAGGCAGTCATTGGTCAAACAAAAGGACTCTTAATTATAGGGAACAAATTGATGGTCACTAGAGGGGAGGTTGATGGTGGGGGGAAGGAGGAAATAGGTGATGGGGATGGAGAGTACATTTGTCCTTGAAAGGCAGTAATGTGTGGAAGTGGTGAGTCACTATATTGTACACCTGAACTAATATGACACTGTATGTTATACTGGAGGTGTGGGGGAGAAAGAAGACAGAGAAAAACTGGTAAAAGCTGGGAAATTAGTTTATGGTACAACAGGGATGAGGCCCTGACTGCAGAGGGTTGCAAGGGAGGGTATAAGGGAAATAAATGAGCCTGTGATATAGATAGCTCTCCGGTACTATTGGTTAATGGGTGAGATTTGAACATGTTGATGATGATCTCTAACAGAGAGAAGGAGACTGAAGATTCCGGGAATATTCCAGAGTACAAAGTACTTCTGAGTATAGGAGATGGGATTCAGAGTCCAGGTGAAGGGGGGTGACACCTTCATCTACTTCAATACTAGAAGGGATGCAACAGATGGGTGCACACTCAGATCAATTTGTTGGTTTGAGTCAGAACTTTGAGGAAATTACCAGTAGATTTATTTTCTCTGTGAGGTAGATGGCAAGATAGTTTTTAGTAATTAATTGTGTTTTAATTTCTCCCCCACCACATTCTTTTTCTGGTTAATAAATAATACAGGACTTGTAAGACTTCCATTTCAGAGCTTGTTTGAAATGGGGGTGGTGGTGGATGGAATCTGGATGTTAAACTGGGAATAGGTAATAGGAAGTGGGTGGGGAGAAAAGGTAGGAATAAAATATCTGGATAACCAGTCATTAAGACATTGACACAATTCCAGAGTTTATTCTGCTGGCACTTAAAGTTGAATATTTATTCAAAGAGTCTTTAAACTTTTTTTTTTTTTAAAGTGTTAAATGAAAGAACCTTTTTCTTTTTCACAAGTGATGTTGCTGGTTTTTCTGTTTTATCTCTGTGGAATTATGCTGGTTCTCTTTGGATGCCTACAGAGCAGAAAATACCTCTGGTAACGTCTGGGAAGAGACTCTAGGACAGTAGATTTTTGCCTTTTTGTCCAAGAGAGGAGGAGGAATAGAACCTGTAAGAGTTTAAAATGTAGTAGTTATCAGCGATCTAAAAAGATATTTTCTTTATCTTTTTTGCTAATTACTTAGGTTCTAATAAATTTAAGTACTGATTTCTAGAAGAAAGAAATCTTTATGATGACTGTAACTCTCCAGATAGAGTGAAGGCGGCAACCCTCTTTCCTTTAGCCCTGGGTGCACTGACTGTAGACGTACCAAGCACTTAGATGGTGGGTACGGAAGCTTTCAGGCTCTTCAAAAGGAAGGACTCTAGGACTTCAGTGGAGAAATTCATTGCTTGTGTCCCTAGAACTAGAGTGCGTGGACTCTTTTTGTGGAAAGCTTAGGATAGAGTTCAGAATTAATCTGAATCCTTTTTCTTTTTTCTTTTTTAACATTTTATTTATTTGAGAGAGAGAGTGTGTGTGTGCACATGAGCTGAGGGGAGAGGGAGAGGGACAACCAGACTCCCCACTGAGTACAGAGCCCAACTTGGGACTCTATCAGAGGACCCTGAGATCATGACCTGAGCTGAAGTCAGATGCTTAACTGACTGAGCCACCCATGTGCCCCACGAACCCTTTTTCTCTCTTGACAGCTCAAATTTTTGACATAAAACATGCTGGATATCCTCATTTGTTTTCTTCAGTTGCAAGCAAGAGATACCCAACTGAAACTAGTGGAAGCAAAAAAAAGGTTTCTTGGCTCACATGAGTGGAGTCCGAGGAGTTGGGCTTGCTTTAGGTACACCTGAATCCAAGGGTTCCAACAATGTCGTCAGGTTACTGTATCTTGGGTCCTTTCCCCTCAGCTTGACCCTGATTGGCACTCTTGCATGGTAGTGACAGCTTAAAGCTTGCATCTTCCTTATTGCTCTGGGAATTCCAGAGAACAGTGACTCCTTTGCCTTAGAGGACTCATTCTCAAATGGATTAATTTGACCCCCTTGGAGACATGTTTGATTGTCATAATTGGGAGGTGCTACTGACATCTAGTGGGTGGGGGCCGATGATGTTGTGGTGCTGAATGTCCTGCAGTGCTCAAGGTAGCCCTCCTGCAAAGAATGATCCAGCTTAAATAAGTTAATTGTTCTGGGGCAGAGATATCCTGCCTGAGAGGTAAGGAGACCATATGGTCTATATCAAGATACTTCTGAGAGTAAAATTATGCCAAAAAAATAAAAATAAAAATAAAATAAAGTAAAATAAAATTATGCCAGACAACAGATAAACTGGGATCGTCCTGGGTAAACCTGGACATGTGGTTGCCTTCCCTAAAGGCCGTATCAGTTCTGTGTCACTTGCCTAGCCTGGACCAGTCGCTGTGTATGGCAGATGGTATACTTGGGCCAACTGAATCGTGTGCCCCTCACTTCAGTGAAGAAGTGGCAGTGAGTAATTGTGTGCTTTACCAGAGTGCTAAGGTTCACAGCAAAGGAATTTTGTAGAGTGTAGAAAAAGGAGTAGACAGCTAATATGTAAGAGAACTTACATTTTTGGAAGTGCCGTTTAGGCCTGTTTTGATCTGGGCCTAGGGGCTTCATGTGGCAAATGAAGACTGTGTGAAGATGGTAAGTCAGAATGAGGGCATCCTCAGGGCCCACTAAGGGTGGCTTAGTTGGTTAGGCATTCGACTCTTGGTTTCTTTCTTTCTTTCTTTTCTTTCTTTCCTTTCTTTCCTTTCTTTTTCCTTAAAGCTTTTATTTATTTACTCATGAGAGATACAGGCAGAGGGAGAACCAAGCTCCCTGTGGGGAACCTGATGCAGGACTCCATCCCAGGATCCCAGGATCACAGCCTGAGCTGAAGGCAGATGATCAATCACTGAGCCACCCAGGCATGGCATGATTTCTGTTTTCCATTTAGGTCATGATCTCAGGGTCCTGGGATCGAGTCCTACCTCAGGCTCTGCATTCAGGAATGGGATTGTCTCCATCTTCCTTTGCCCCAACCCCTGCTCTCTCTCTCTCTCTGTCTCAAAAAAAAAAAAAACTTTGCCCTTGATTTTCCCCATTGCTTGGTTGATTCCTTTTAACCAAAATTGAGAAGGGCTGGAGAGATGAGATGGTAGAAAGGAAATGTAACTTGCCTAGATACAAGATTAAGGTTGTTGATACAGTGAAGTAATAAGTGTCTGTGCCTTCCTAACCTCTAAAGTACTGAGTCACTGTGACACTTTTTCTGTTCATAGTGGAAAAAGCTTAGATTAACATAGCTAACTTTTCTAATATTTTAGCTTGTGATAGTCCAAGAGAGTATTTTAAAAATTAAATAGTGATTTGCTGGCTTAATTTAAATGTCTGATACTGATATAGCGCTTCTGTTTAGTTTTGGAGAAATAAGGTATCGTTAAGAAAAACTGATGTTTGTGAGTATAATTCATCTCAATGAGTGGATTGAGTGATTTTGCATTTATTTTTCCTTTTAAGGAAAGACATTTTTTCTTTGAACAGAAATTAGAGCAGGTCATTTTTCTTTCTGTTTTTATGTGTTCCTGCCTTAATTTTAAATTTTAAATCGATTGAGATGATCCTGTAGGCATCTGGAAAATTTGCCCAAATAAGTTTATCTTCTTCTGAATTGTATGATAGTCTCTGGAAGTATTTCCCTTGTCTCCATTTTATTGTGAATGCTGGATAGTATTTAAAACAAAGATTTGAAAGTAGGTAAGTGATCTATTTGGACAATTTTCTTTTCATTGCTAGTCTAGGAGAATTGTGATGGTTAAATTAAACATTTATGGTGTGAACTCTGAAATCTTTGAGAAATGACTGCTATGTCTTAATTGATATTGTCTAAAAGGCTTATATGGCTATGCAAAATTGTTGATGAACAGTCCTACATCCAGAAACCGGATGTATCACTTAACCACAGTTAACAGTTTTTTGTTTGCTGTAAGATGGTTCACTGCCTTTTGGCAGCGTCTACCAGAGTGTCTGCAGTACTGATTTATCTTGACAATCATGGAAAAAAGGGTTTAAAAAGTGCTTCTTTGTCCAGAGAACAAAGAGACAACTTTGTAGAGACCTTTAAGTTTTGGGACTTTGAGGTTTTCATTTTAAAAGCTTTAAAGCTGAATGTGTAGTTTTGAGTAAAGATACTTCCTCAGTTTAACATATGCAGCAAGAACAAAATAGAAAGGAACAGAGAAGGAGTAGGTCCATGGCGGAAGCCAGTGCACCAGTGAGCATCTAACCTCTGGAAGGTGTTGGAGGGCACCTTAGAATGGTGTGTGACAGATTGTGATGTGTTTAATGAATGTGTACCAAAACTCAGAATTTACATTAGGAGGAAATTTGGAAAGGAATGGAATTAATACGTAATCAGTTCTGTGGGCTTCCATTATGTGTGTGTATATAATCTAATCATAGTTTAGATGTCACTAAACCATGTTTATTATTTAGGAAGGATCGATGATGATTCCTTTAAAATGAATAGTCACCTCCCAACCTATTTTTGGTATGTGTATGTGAATATCCATTTTTATCTGTTGGGTTTGTTTAAATGAAGGTGCATATAAAATATCTTCAATTTAATACAGCAGTGAGTAGATTACTGTTGTTTTAAGTTGGAGAAACTAGATTTTGTTTTAATTTGCCTCATATTTTAAGTTGAGCTGTTAGAAAAACAATATCTGAAAAAAATAAAAAAACAATATCTGAGATGTACTAAAACATATAAGTTTACTAAGAGTAATTATAATGATGGTGGTTGTGGTAGTAGCAGATAATAGGTATGTATTTTTAGTACTTACTGTGTAAGTATGTAAGCCTTTCACATGAATTATTATATACTTTTCATTATTATTTGGTGCCCATTCTTATAGTGAATACCATTTTGCAACTTAGGAACCTGGGTTTAGATGGGTTGAGTTACTCACCCAAGGGCATTTACCCAGAAAGCTGTGAGGCCCCTGCCAATTACACAGTGTTTCTGAAGCCCTTAGTTTTCAGAACATGCATTATTGCCACTGATACAGGATTTCGCAAGTCTGATTTATAGTATCTTGTATATAGGCATGGCGGGGGAAGGGGGCGGCGGGGCAGTTATGTCTGCAAAGCACACTTTAGGAAATTTAAAAGATTTCCATGAAAGTGATAGAAACTTCCTTTAAGCTATTAAAAGACAGGAAAGGAGATCATTTTCAGATGCTCTGGAATAGTGGCTGTACTATTCTACTTGTATTACAAAAAATGAAAGAGCTTGCTGTTGTTTGCTTTTTAACCAAAGCAGAATTGAAAAAGTAATGTTATGGTTAATGATCCAAAGGGTGTGTGGGTTTGATGTATACTGACAGCGTGATGCTGTTGACATTTTTATGTTCCCTGTCTTATCATGATAGGCCTGTAGGATTTCTTCCCTTAGAGGGAAAGAACTACTTTGTTTTGTGAAATGGATGCTTTACTGTTAATACTAGTCTAGACCCATGCTTAAAGTTTTTGCTATTTCATGCCCCAAATTGTATTGGCATCTTATTTTTTTCACAAGTAATGGCCATTTCTTTTCTTTCTGGATGTAGTTTCATTCTTTTTGGTGATGTACTTTGAATGTATTTACCCTGAAATAGGTTTCTCCTGGTTCATCTGTGAGGAACTTGCTACCTAAATGTTTAAGAATTTTGTCCAGAGTCATAGACAGTAATAAGAAGAAATTGTAGTTAATTTAAAAATATTTTGGAACTTTTTAATAAATCTTGAGTTTAGTATATTTCAATTTCCATATAGAAAACTAGAATTAAAGTCTTGGTCTTCTAGTACCTGCCACAGAGCTGGAAGGAATGCTTAACCCTTGTACTCTATAGAGGTGAAAACATGTTCTGAGTGGCCCCTTAGATATCTGCTTTGTCCATCTATTGGTTCCTTGAAGTTCACTTATAGTGTTGAGCTTTCATGGTAGTCATTTTTTATTTGCAGTATTAATGAATAAGTAAATGTGGAAATTATATTTAAAGGGTAATTTTTTCCCTTTTGAAACTATTTTCATGATGCTTACATCATATTCATGGATGTTGAAAATTTAGCTGTGGATGAGAGTGAGCAAATTCTGAGGCTTAACAATTTAATTTACATGAGTGAAAGCCCTTCCTCCTGATGCTTCATTTAAAATTGAAGTGGAGAAATTAATGAATTGAATAAAGATGATGTGACATTGTTTTGTGGCTGGGGTTTCCACTTATCTGCTACCGTTGGTCCTTATAAAGGCTGAACATTCCTAAAAACTTTGCCCCTCACCTTGCTCACATTCTAGATTCTAGTAGACTCTCAGCCTCTTGTGGGTGGTATCTCCTTTTGGTCCTTGACTAGTGCCTAGAACAGTGCCTGGTTCTTAGGTTTTGGATAAATACTTGCTTGAGTAAATATCTGTCTGGCTCCTGCCATGTTGGAAGTCTTGGAAGTCTGGAAAGGTTTGGTGGCACCAGTGAAGACACAGATAAGGATGTGAGAATCCAGGGCCTCTCATTCCTGTCTTGTTCCTGAACCACTGATGTGAGGCAGAAGTACATTTTTTAGCTGTGTTCTATATTGCTATCCCAGCTCCTTTACAAATTCCCATTGAGTACTTTGCATCTTAGGAGAACAGTAAAATCATAATGCTCAGGAGTGAAAGCTGTTACATTCTGGTTAGAAAATTGTTTTGGCTTTCAGTTGATAAATGTTTGAAGCATAAAGATGGACCTAGGAGGAGTTAGGGCACAGTTGGGATAGCATTCAAATCCTTCTGAGGGCCCAAACTGCTTCCAGATGCTGAGAAAGCTCAGGGTGGTTATTGCCAGAAGTGTATTTCTTTTGGTTGACTTTTCTCTTGTCACTTCTTAGCAATTGCTTCTATTTAATATGTTGAAAGTTGTCTACAATTTTTTTGTTGCTATTTTAGTCTGTTTCTATATATAGATATATAGTATGGGTGAATTTTCATTGTTATATGTGAGGGTATTAGTGTTTCATATAATGAAAAGTTACAGGAAAGAAACAATAGCAATTTTGCTGCACTGTAAAGTTTTCATCCTTTTATTAGATTTATAATAGACCCAGATTCCTGAAGAAATATTAAAATCCTTTCAAAATGATAGCTTTATGAAATTGCCAGGAAGTCCCACAATTATGTAGTCAATCAGTCTTTGACCAAGCAGAAAAGAATATCCAATGGGAGGGATGTCTGGGTGGTTCAGTTGGTTGAGCATCTGACTCTTGATTTCAGCTCAGGTCATGATATTAGGGTTGTGAGATCAAGTCCCCCCATCAGGCTCTGTGCTCATTGTGGAGTCTGCTTGTCCCTTTCTTCTTGGCTCCTCTCCCTACTCATGCTCTCTCTCAAATAAATCTTAAAAAAAAAAAAAAGAAAGAAAGAATATCCAATGGGAAAAGACAATCTCTTCAGCAAATGGTGTTGGGAAAACTGACTGGACAGCCACATGCAGAAGAGTGAAATTGGACCAATTTCTTACCGTACACAAAAGTAAAATCAAAATGGATTAAAGACCTAAATGTGAGACCTGAAACCATAAAAACTCTAGAAGAGAGCACAGACAGTAATATCTCTGATATCAGTTGTAGCAACTTTTTTTTTTCCTAGCTATGTCCCCTGATGCAAGGGAAATAAAACCAAAAATAAACTACTGGGACTATATCAAAATAAAACGTTTCTGCACTGCAAAGGAAGCAATCCACAATCCACAAAAGTAAAAGGCAACCTGCTGAGTGAGAGAAGATATTTGCAAATAACATATCTGACAAAAGTATCCAAAATATATAAAGAACTTCTAAAACTCAACACCCCAGGGATCCCTGGGTGGCTCAGCGGTTTAGTGCCTGCCTGATCCTGGTGTCCTGGGATCGAGTCCCACATCAGGCTCCCTGCATGGAGCCTGCTTCTCCCTCTGCCTGTGTCTCTGCCTCTCTCTCTCTCTCTCTCTCTCTGTCTCTCATGAATAAATAAATAAAATCTTAAAAAAATAAAAATAAAACTCAACACCCCAAGCCAATCCAATTTAAAGAATTTGCAGAAGAAATGAAGAGATTTCTCCAAAGAAGATACCCAGATGGCCAACAGACACACAAAAAGATGTTCAGCATCACTGCTCATTAGGGAAATGCAAATCAAAACCACAATGAGATATCACCTCATACCTGTCAGAATGGCTAAAATAAAAAACACAAGAAACAACAAGTGTTGCAAGGCTGTGGAGAAAAAGGCACCTTAGTGCACCGTTGGTGGGAATGCAAACTGGTTGCAACGGGCCTGGAAAACTGTGGAGTTTCCTCAAAAAGTTAAAAATAGAGCTACCATACCACCGAGCAATCACACCACTTGGTATTTACCCAAAGAATACGAAAACACTCATTCAGTGGGATGCATGTTCCCTGATGTTCATAGCAGCATTATTTACAGTGGCCAAATTACGGAAGCAGCCCACGTGTCCATGATAGATGGGTAAAGAAGGTGTGTGTGTGTGTGTGTGTGTGTGTGTGTGTATATATACAGACACACAATGTATATATTGTATATATCTATATTGTATAGATGTGGTGTATGTATATACATTGTATATACATTGTGTATGTATGTGTATGTGTGTATATATATATATATACACACACACACACACAATGGAATATTAATCAGCCACAAAAAAGAATGAAATCTTGCCATTTGCAACGACATGGCTGGAGTGAGAAAGTATTATGCTAAGTGAAGTAAGTCAGAAAGACAAATACCATATGATTTGACTCACATGTGGAATTTAAGAAACAAAACAAATAAAGGGAAAAGAAAGAGGCAAACCAAAAAACAGACTCTTAATTATAGAGAACACACTGATGGGTACCAGAGGGGGAGGTGAAGAAGGGGGATGGGTGAAGTAGGTGATGGAGATTAAGGAGTGCACTTGTGATGAGTACTAAGCGATTAAAAGAAAATCTTAAAAAATTCCCAAACAGTAATAATAAAATGCAAGCAAACATATTAAGCAAAACCCAAACTGTGATATTAGAAGTACTTGTTATTTTAAGAAGAACAGACTGTCACATTTTTCCTAGTTAAAATATTTTCTTACATAACCAGTTCTTGTGAAACTTAGTCTGGACATTCTGTGTTCACAGTTATCACTTCTCATATAATTTCTTCTAGCGAATTGTAAGGCATTCTATACCATTTGACTGTAAACAAGAAGGGGCCCTGGCTCTAGGGAGATCACTGCCATGTTATCAAGAAAGAAGGAGATGGCTCTTTTTGAAGACATTAACAACATTGACCTTTTCTTTGGCAAGCTGCTGATAAGATACTTGAAGGAGTAGCTTTACTTTTGGTCTTATAAATACAGTAAATAGAAACTGTCCTCTTGGCCTTCTCTTGCCCTTATATAGTGTGGGTGATACTTTTCTGTTTGTTTCTTTTAGAAGCTAGACTATCACTAAAGAAGGTAGGGATGTGTGTGTAGTGCATTGTGAGTCAGCCTCTGTGGCTGTTTGCTGTGGATTTTTGTCTTTGGCTTATTTGACTGTATTTATTCTGCTTGTGTCTTGAGGAGCAATACATTAGTAACAACTGGTTGCATGTAACAGTAGGCAGACCTTGACCAAATTGGTGATTATTTTCCTCACATAGTAAGTCAATAGTAGGTGGTTGCTGGCTGATTGTCAAGGCTGAGGGCTCTATAGATTTCTTGACCTTTCCCTCATGGTTTTAATAGGGCGCAGCCATTACTCTTTCCTTCCTTCCTTCCTTCCTTCCTTCCTTCCTTCCTTCCTTCCTTCCTTCCTTCCTTCCTTCCTTCCTTCCTTCCTTCCTTCCCTCCCTCCCTCCCTCCCTCCCTTCCCTCCTTCCCTTTCCTCCCTCCCTTCCCTCCCTCTCTTCTTCCCTCCCTCCCTCCCAGACTGAGAGAGAGGCAGAGACACAGGCAGAGGGAGAAGTGCGGGGACTCCATCCCGGATCCTGGGATCACGACCTGAGCTGAAGGTAGGCGCCCAACTGCTGAGCCACCCAGGCGTCCCCATTACACTACACCCTCCTTCTAGGCGAACAGGAAGAGGAAAGAGTAGTAAGGAGGAAGTCTGTATCAAAGGCTTTTCCAGGAGTCTTCCATCAGCTTCTGCTTGTATCCCATTTGCCACAGTTTTCATGTGGCTTCCCCTCGCCGCAGGAGGTCTGGGAAAGAGTTGCTTATGGCCCAGCCATAAGAGGGACCTTTGTGGGTATGTGGTATGATTAAAAATGCTCCACAGAGAAGGTAGATTTGGCTGTGGATGGGTTGATGGGAGGGATAGGAATTTCTGGAAGGGTGAAAAGCTTGAGTACCCAAGGTTATTTAGGATATAGAGGAAAATATTAGGGCCTATAGGAAGGATGAGTGTGGAAATAAGTTCTGCCTTAAAATAGAACTGGGAAGTCGCTGTGGTTTGGGAATAGGAAATAGGAGATATGCTGTTTCAAGGGAAAATAATCAGGTACTCTTGTGGAGCAGGGTCAGCCTGAGGCCAGAGAAGCCTGTGGAGGGCTGTCCTGCTTACTTTGAGGACAGGGGCTGTGGTCCAGGTTGGTGGCAGAGCAATTGGAGGGAGAGAGAGAGCCAAAGGGAAATGAGTGATGCCTGAGGAAAGTTAGCAGGACTCCGTGGCTTCTTAGATATGCTGACAAAGCTAAATCAAAGATCAGGTTTTCAGCTTGGAACACGAGGAGAAAATCAGAGACCAGAACCATAAAGTCTGCTGGGAGCACAGGGCAGTCCAGTTTGAGCTAAAGGCTCTGTGACCCCACTGGTCTCTGCAGTCGAGGCTGCTCTGCCTCCCTTTACCAGCCTTCATGAGTGGAGCACCCACAGCTTTTGTGTCCTCATAGTTCCTGCTTCCTTCCAATTTTGGCCTACCCGTGGGCTGCTTCTCTGTGTTCAGCAGCCTTGCCGTCCTCGGCTATGCCTCTGGCTAATTTCCATATTCTTAAGTCAGCTTCCTAAGAGAAGCTGGTTGGCCCAGTTAATTACCACTGCCCTCATTTGGGGGGAGGTTGTCTGGCTCAGCTCTTGGGAGGTCACTGACCCACCTGTCGGTTGTCTGCTCTTGGATCTGGTGCCATCCCTGTCCAGGCAGCTGTAACCTGTGGCACAGGACAGGTTTGCCCAAGATTGCCGACCTCACCAGGGCCTGGAAGAGAAGGGGTGATTGAGGGGTAGCTGAGATTATTTAGTTACCTGTATGACTAGTACACGTGCTGCAGCTTGCTTTGTGTTTTATAATCATTTCTTTATGGACAGGAGCTATTTTCTGTTTCACTCTATAAAGGATGTGGTTGGAGTTACATATTCATAAACCTTTGGCTAATACTTTTTATTTAGTATTTTGTAGCCACTTTATTGAGATCTAATCTATATACCATGTGAGTCACGTATTTAAAGTGCACAATTCAGTGGCTTTTAAAATGTTCACATATAGGTGTAACCAACCTATCAGTTTTAGAACATTTCATCACCCCCAGAAAGAAGCCCTGGACCCCACAGGCTATGGTATTTTGTGGCTGATAATGTGTAACATGCTGGCACTTTAGAAGGTGAGACCTTTCTGACCATCTTTCATCCAGTACCACTTCCTCCTCCTTTCTCCTCCTTACCTGCCTATTACCTACCACTGCCCTTATCACCTGATGTTTTATATTTTTGTATCTCTGTCTTAAAGTCTGCTTTTTGCAGAATGTAAGTTTTGCAGCCCTGTCTTTTGTCTGACTTAAAATATCTAGGATGTAGTAGGTATTTAGATATTGGCTGAATGAATTTGTTAGGCTTCCAGATACCAGTGTGGTAGTATCAGCTCCTTAGTTTCACAAGAACCCGAGGAGGTGGGCAGCCCCGATGGTCCAGCGGTTTGGCACTGCCTTCAGTCCGGGGTATGATACTGGAGTCCCAGGATCGAGTCCCACGTCAGGCTCCCTGCATGGAGTGTGTGTCTGCCTCTCTCTCGCTCTGTGTGTCTGTCTTGAAAAAATAAATAAAATCTTAAAAAAAAAAGAACCTGAGGAGGTAATTATATATAATTCCTTGTATCTGTCCAGTTGGCACACAGAAGGTTTACAGACAATGGTATGGAGAGCTGGAGAGCCTGAAAAATGTGTCCAAATTCACAGGCTTTCTACTTGGTAGGCTCAGGGGTAGAATCCAGCTCACTTGAGGGTCAGGCTAGTCCTTGAGCATAAAGGGTTTGTTTGTTTAGCTTCCTGGTCCATCTTTGGCCTTCTGAGGGACTCAGTGTGTCAGAGAAACCCAGAGGTTCTTTGTTGCTGATCTCAGTCTTGGCTCATTTTGACTCCTCCCACGATCCTCTTGTTTTGCGTGACTGGCCCTCCTTCCCTACCCTAATTCATTTGTATTCTCTCTCTCACTCTTTTTTTTTTCCCCCAGGCTGGGTTCTTTTTGAGACTTTCTTATTTTCCCTAAGTTCTCCCCTGGAAGTTCCTTGTTCTGTCCCTTTCATGAAAAAGGCCTTCAGAAGGCAAACAAATAATGTAAGAAAAAGATCTATTAATTTGCTGACTTGGTTAGATGGGGGCCAGTTAATTAATTGGTGGCACAGAACTAGGTGAAGAAAGATATTCTCATTCATGACTGGTTTCCCGAGGTCCCAGTTGAAGGGGGGCTGTGTTAGTCTCTTCCTAGGGTGATAGGAGCGCCCGCCCCACTGCTGTGCAAGTGGTGGGTAGGACTCAGGGCTGGGAGTTGGGACCCTTGGATACAAACCGTGGATAGAAACAAAAGCGTGGGCATAAAGTTGAGGACCTTCTCTGAGAACCGGAAAGGAGCTGTTAGTGGGCAATGATTTTTGAGAGGCAGTTTATTTGGTAAGGTTACCCTCTTTACAGGGGCCTGGGGTTAAAATTGTTTGAAACTGGCGAAGCCTTCTCTAGGGCTTCCACCTTGCCATAGTAATTTTTTCCCCCTGGCCACAAGTACGTCTCTTGTGTGTTTTGCATTTGTGGGTGGCTTCTTTGGAACTTTTTAGTTGGGTGTGGCAACAGCATTCAATTCAAACCACATGAGTCTGTCGCAATACCTAGTGGTTCCTCACTGATTAAAAACTTGGTGTTGGGATTTGTTCCCTCTCTTCCCAGAGGAATAGCAGCACATCTTTCATGAATGGATGGGAGGCTTTTATTGGGGACCTAGCCATTACATGAGGCCTTTACATTTATCTGCTGTAAAATGTCATGGATTCTGCCACCAAATAAGAGCAAACAGTATGAACTGGAAGATCCATCCATTCATAATATTTGGGCTAGTTAATCTTGCATGGTACTGGACTCTTTAAGGTTTTGTGCTGACTGGTACCAAGCAACTTTCAAGGTGATTTTTAAGAAAGCTTTGCTAGGACAAAAGAAAAAAAGGCTAAATGGATTGAATTATGAGTGACCCTTGGCTTTAGCTGTTTTGAGCAGTAGCAGTATGTTGTGCTCTTTCTCTTGACCCTGGTTTCATGCTCACACCTAGATCAGAAACAGATTCTCCACCATCAGAAACATTTCTTTTGAAATATGGATATGATACTAATCAATATGTTGTTATCTCCTAACAGATTACAGTCTTTAACATTGGTATTTTTTCTTTCGGCATAATTGACAAAATTGTAAGATACTTTATATATATATATAAAGATTTTATTATTTATTCATGAGAAACAGAGAGAGAGAGAGAGAGAGAGAGAGAGGTAGAGACACAGGCAGAGGGAGAAGCAGGCTCCATGCAGGGACCCTGACGCGGGACTCGATCTCAGGTCTCCAGGATCATGCCCTGGGCCAAAGGCGGTGCTAAACTGCTGAGCCACCCAGACTGCCCCAATTGTAAGATATTTAAAGTGTACAGTGTGATTGGATATATGTGTACATTATTCCCCCCAGCGCTGATGTTCTTTATAAGGACTAGTTGAAGCAGATACAGGATGGTAGTCTGGTAGGGACATGGGAAAGGGAAATGAGTATTGATGGGGTTAGTGAGATAGCCAAACAAATGATTTATTTTTTCATGACCAAGTGGACTGGGGTAGGGCAGATTGTTACTAATCAAAGATTAGTTGTTGCTACTTACTCTCTGCCCTGTTTGCTGGGAATTATGAATATTAACAACAAATTTTAACAATTGAGACAAGACATAAACTGTGACTGTTCATTGGGAGTAATTAAAAAATATATTTTCAGTGACGGAAACCTTTGAATATCTAGTACAAGCAAGAGTTGTCTTTCCACAAAAATGTACAGATACATATAATCTTGCTTATAATTTAGGGCTTTTAAATGCTGTGAAGTCAGTTTATAACCCCTGGAGGTATTTACAGACTCCAAGTTAACATTTAGAATAGATTGGAATAACTTTGTCAAGTACATTTAGAGGGAGTGGGGAAATACAGGTGTTCATGAGGTTTTCTGTTCAAGGTTTCAAGTGTTTGCCATTAACACTTCATGATGTGTGAGTAATTCAGCATCTGTCTAGTAAATAGTTTTTGAATGAAATTTACCTGAATTATTACAGGTACAACCAAAGTATTCCCATATCTTAATATTATAAGTACACTTTGGTACGGGGGTTTGTGTATATGTGTGCGTGCATTTCAGTGTGCCACTTGCATTTGCACTTCTGACAGGCTGCAGAGTACTGGATATGTGTATTGTTGTTAGGTCTTCTAAAATAAAACACAAGATAGGATTTAATCCAGCAGTCCCCAGTGTGTTTTTTTGGGGAATGCTATTTCTGATAGAAAGAAGCTCCATGAAAATGGTCTCAAAAGACAAAGTCCTTCTGTAACGCATGACATGTTCTAGCCTGTCTTGGAGATATACTATACATGTGATTATATTAAAGGAAGTCTGGCATTAAAGGAACCTGTTTAGCTTTGCTTAAACCCATTGATTCTTAGGTTTATTTAGCCAGGAATTTTCTTCTCAAAACACTCTTTAACTTCTCAAAGAGAAGTATTGTGAAATTTTTTTTTTTTTAGTATTGTGAAATATTAATTTGATTTAACTATCATCAGAGTTGGCTGTGTGAAATATAAGCAAAGCCTTAATGTGTGGGAACTGCAGAATTTGCTTTTTTAGAAAACCCACGTGGAAAGAATTATGTCAGCACTCTGAGAATTCAGTCTTCCTGGAGATTTGGGGTCAGAATTTTTTTTGTAAGCTTTAATTTATTTACTCATGAGAGACACAGAGGGAGAGACAGAGACACAGGCAGAGGGAGAAGCAGGCTCCATGCAGGGAGCCCGACGTGGGACTTGATCCCAGGACTCCAGGATCAGGACCTAAACCAAAGGGAGATGCTCAATTGCTGAGCCACCCAAGGATCCTGGGGTCAGAATTTTGAAAGGCATTCTGCCTAGACAGTACCTTTTAAAAATGGCCGTGTTTGCTTGGGTGATTTAGCTGGTTAGGTGTTTGCCTCTTGATTTCGGCTCAGGTCATGATGTCAGGGTTGTAAGATCAAGCTCTGTGTCAGGCTCCACACTCAGTGGGGAGTCTGCTTGAGATTCTTTCTCCCTCTCCCACTTCTCCTGCTTGTGTACACATGGTCTCTCTCTCAATAAATAAGATCTTTAAACAAAAAGAATGGTCATATTTATTCTTGTAAAAAGACAGAATTTATGAAGAGATAATTGAGAATCATGCTGAAAAGAAAACAGAAAACTTTTACAGTTTTCCTCCTAACCCATGCCTTTTGCTCAACTGAAGTCCTTTCCACAGTATAAATTGCAAATTTGAAAATAATAACTGATAGGGGTAGAGAATCAGGGAATACTGTATTTGAATGATCAGGGGAACAGTTATTAAATAACAGGGCAGGTAAATTAGAGTGTTTTATGTATGAAGGAGCAAAGATAAAAGATAATAGAATCCTGAAGGATATTATGTATGAGTATACTGGGGAGTAACCACCCCCACAAGCCCCTGGCTTAAGTCTTAAGGCATGAAAATTATAGTGTATTTAATGGATTGCTCCTTCTTCATGGTTTATTGATGAACTATTTTAGGATGATTTTCAAATATTTAATTGATTTAGATCATGTATCAAACACTAAATAAACAGCTGTAATTGACTAGCCAGTATCCTAGCTGTCAAATATTCAGGAATGATAAGGATATGGCTCCTGCCCTTAAGAAGCTCATAATTTTGGTGGGTATTGCTTACTCACCAATGTATTTTTCCTCTGGGTACCATCTTTTTTTTCTCTGGGCTTTCTCTCCTTTCCTCCCCCATTATTGCTACCTACTATTGCTAGTCTAATCTCAGGCTGAATGAATCACAGAACTGAGCATGGTAGTGCTTATGTTGCTTTATCATATTGTGAAACACTTCCTGATAAGAACATATAAGTGGTTTTGAGTGCCTGAAAACATTGTAAATCTACTGCCAAATAATCCTAAAGAATCCACTATTAATGTCAGTGCAAAGATTTGTTAGTGACTTATTTGCCAATTCCTTATTCCTATCGCAGCTGTCTCCTTAGTTAAGAAAAAGTCATCGAAGTTTTGGATTTAGTGAATTTTATTTAATTTTCTCAGGAATAAGAGACTGTAGCATATTCTTATAATATTACTCATTCTAAGACTCTTCTCTGCCAAAATTTTTCTCTTCTTTTCAAAACACATATTTGCCAACTACTAAGTAGAAACAAATGATAGAAACGTAGAAATTGTGAGAGTTTGATACCACCTTTGCTATTTTTGAAAGTTTTGATTTAAATACTTAGCTACCTAAAAATTGGGGAGGAGATGAATTACAAAGTGGTGATAGCCATATCTGTTTCTTCAGGTAGCACCAATCTGTTTCACTCATGAGGTGTTTTACCATGTATAGTAGAGTAGTTCTGGTCTTTAGGGAATATTTACTCAGTAAATATTCTTGAGGAAGGAGGGAAAAATGAAAGTTATCCATTCTGGCCATAATTTTAAACTTAAGATAAACCTCTAATTAGAAATAAGTGTAAATTTCATAGGCATTTAGGTTATACGTCCCTGTTCTGTATTATTTTCTTCATAATATGGACATTAAAAATAATGCATCAAAACTTTATTTCAAATAGGCGTCACAGTGCTTTTCTTTATGTACATCGCAAATTGTTTATCAGCCAACATTCTGCTACCTTGGAATTTCCATATATTAAGAGGTTCTTTCTATAGTGATGATTAGTACTTGTAATGATTACCCTGAGGATCCACAAAATTCTCTTGAGTCATCAAAAATTATATTCAGTATAACTTTAATATCATATACTTATTGTCTTCTAATTGTTTGAAAATTGAGAATCTATTTGTGATTCCCCCCCCTGCCCTGGTTGAATGTCCCATTTTATGATCATTTCACATAAGAAACTGTAGTATACTATCATGGAACCTGTTTTCTTTGCTACCCTTGTTTGAAAACCAGTGGCTGGAATTAAGAAATGTGTTGTGGAATTTTAGAGAAGAGCTTGAAGTGACTTCTACTTTCCCAAACTATGGAATATGGAATATAGCTTTGGGGTAAGAATAAATAAAAAGAGGGGTATTGAAGAGTCATCCTACCATTTATGCACGTTTTCCAGATAACAACAAAAGGGCCCAGGAAAGCAGGGGCAAAAGAGTGTTATGAACCCATACCCTTTGATCACAGAGAGGTAGGGTGCATTCATAGACCAGCTAGCTGCTCCTTCTTATCCTTGTTACCACTTCCTTGGTCCAGTCATTAGCAGGTATCACCTGTGTTACTTCATCAGTCATATAATTGGGGCATTTACCTCAATTCTGAACGTAACTCCTATCCACTGAATCGCTGATGTAGTAGTGTTTGTCTGTTATGGCACTTAGGAATTAACAGTCCTCATCATATTATATTACGGCTGTATCTGTGGATCCTGTATTCCAGTTAATAGTCACTTGGTGTAACTAAAGAGTAGTCAGTATGTATTGAGCACTTACTTTGTGCCAGTCTACGTATTCAACTTGTAGAAGGTAGTTTGTTTTGGCCTAGATTCAACATCTAACTATGCTACATGCTAACTGTGTGCCCTCAATCAAGTTAGCCTCTCTAGGCTTCAGTGTCTTTTTCTGCTATAGCAGTTATATTGATTTGCTAGGGTTGCTGCAGCAAAATATCATGGATTGGGTGGCTGAGACAACATAAGTTTATTTTCTCACCAGTCTGGAGGTAAGAAGTCTGAGATCAAGGTATCTGCATGTTTTCCTCTGATGCTGCCTTCTCCCTGTGTCTTCATGTGGTCCTCTTTTGTGAATGTCTGTCTGTCCTAATCTTCTAAGGACACCAGTCAAATTGGATTAGGGCCCACCCTAGGGACCTCATTTTAACCCAGTTACTTTTTAAAAGACCTTATCTCCAACCAAATACACATTCTGAAATACTGGGAAATAAGACATCAATGTACGAATTTTGGGGGACACGATTCAGCCTGTAATAGCAGTGAACATAATATGTGCTCAAATATTGTCATATTTCATATTGAAATGAAATAATATATACAAAGGCCTGGCATGAGCACGAGCTTAGTGCATGCTCAGTGTTAATTAACCTACTCTGTGCTAGAGGTGGGATAGAATCTTGTTTTATGTTCCTGCCAAGTGTGAAAGTAAACATTGGCGGAACTGTGCTTTGAACATCTGGGTGTCTCTTTTTGTAGGCTTCTTATCTTCTTTACCCCCCATTCATGCAACCAAGTGAGTGATTTGTGTTCTCCTCTGGGAAGTTCTCTCTGCTTCTACTCCCTGTCCATCAGGGCATCATCTCTGCTTTTAAAGTCAGTAGGACTTTTCCTTCCAGTTGGCAGGAATGTCAGGCTACTCTTGAGAACAGCAGTGCACTTTTGGCTTCCTTTCTCCCTTGATTCTTTCAGCGTTTCCACCCAGCAATACTGTGTTTCTGCCATTTGACACTAAAAATGTCATGGTTTATGTTAATTTAGACCTGCTCTTCCTCATCCTATCCCCTTCCCTTAGCAGTACCCCCTCCCCGCCGCAACCACATTTCAACACACAGACCAGAGGTTTAAGGTGGGGTGGGATAGGTAAATGAGGAAGCAGTGTGGAAGGAAGATGAGCACAGGCTTGGAATGACTTACTGTTTTTGTTCAGATTGGTACCATGTGGCCTGTGCCTCATGGTCAATGAGCGGTAATTCCTCTGAGAACGTTCTCTTGAAGGATCATGTTTGACAAGCATTAGCCAGCGTTTATCATCCAGAGAATTCCAAATAAACAGGAGTTTAAAATCCTAGGGTGTAATTGATCACAAAATCATTTCGCTTGTTAATTTGCAGGAGAAACTCACTTGTTAGGTGTTATTTAAAAATCTTTTACAGGCCTTGTCATTATGAACTATGGAGAAGTTTCCTCACAGCATTCTCTCAAGTTGAGAAGGTTTACTCAGTGTCATTTTCCAACTGGAGCTTGGTTTCCTGAAAGCTATTCTTGGTGTGGTGGATGAGTGCAGCTGTTCATATCTTAATATTTCAGTTTGAGTCACTGGGTGGGCGGAACTGATTAGAATTCCAAATGCAGTCCATACAGGCGGTTAGGTGCAACTCTTTTGGAATTTACTAGGAGAGGTTTTGACAGAAGTCCTACATTCTGGAGTTAAGTGGTAAAAAGAACACTTTAAGTACAAAGTATCTGAATAAATGTCTTCTACATTTCGTTTTAGTTTTCTTTTTTTGGTTGGTGGAAGGGACATTTTTCTTCATATTAAGAAACAGTTAAAATACGTTGTCAACACAAGATTGTTGAAATATTAAAAATATTAATTTTTTAATTAATAACTTTGAAATATTAAAAATAATGTGCTTCCCTTCCGAAGAGATGCTTATTTACTGTGGGTTAGCATGACCTTATTTTCATGGGTGTTCATTTATGTGTTCAAGACATCATTTTTTTCATTTAAACACTTTATGAATCTTTATCATAATTCCACTCAGTTTACCATAAGTTTGAATTTTGCTGTATCCCATACACCACTTGGGAAGAGAAATTACATTTATTGAATGGAAAGTGACTTTTGGGCTGGCTAATATAAACATCCCTTGGAATGTAACAAAGAGAGGCAGTGGAAAGCTTCATATTTTAGGATTCCAGCTGCCCAGTGACAGCTTGGGAAGTAGTGTTGATGGTTTAGAGTTTGTGTTAGGAATCAGCCCCAGTCCATATGTAGGCTTGAATGTTACATTCTGAGTTATGACATAAACTGACATTGTAATGTTTTCTAGGATATGATTTTCAGTGTTGTCATGATGTCATAAGTAAGGCTTGAAAAACAATGATTCATGGGTGAAGCTTAAAAGAGTGTATTAAAAATCATGTGCTCTATGTAAAACAAGCCATAAATCAAAGTGGAACGACAGGGAATCCCTACGGGGTAGAGAGGGAAAGAGGGTTCTTGGTTCTCCACCTCAGGTCTTCAGAATGTGAATCAACACAAGTAAGAAAGTGGACAGCTTTGAAGCGTAGGCACCTTTAAAGGGCCCTGGAGCCCATTTAAAGGGTTATTTCCTTTTTTTTAGCCATTGAGTCCTTGATCTATTCCAGAGTATAGCCTGAAATGTTTATTGAAGCTGCCTGTGAAGCAGAATATCAGGTGAGGTGCAGAGACATGAGAACCTGACTGCCTGGGTGGTGTACACCTCCTCCTGCCATTCAGGTTGTGTGATCTCGGGCGAGTTACATACCTCTCTGAGCCCGTTTCCTCGACTGTAGTATTCATAGGGTTGTTGTGAGAATGAAATGCATTACCATGTGTAAGGCCTTTAGGCTAGTGCCTGGCACCGAGCCAGCCATGTCTAAGCGTTGACTGCTGTGGTTAGCTTAGCGCATATTTAAAGCCTGTACATGACCCTGAGCACACCAGGTTGATACCTAGCGGCATTATTGTCACTTCCTGACCTAATTTGTCCTAAGTTCTCCAGCTAACCTCTACAATACCCAAGCTAGATAAGTACCAACTCTCATTCTTAGTGGAGTGTTCATGAAAGAATTTGTTTCTGCAGGTATTTGATGTTGCTTGACAGGTTTGGTTTGTGTGTAGGAGTGTAGGTGGTGCACATGATCTGGACTTGTGTCTGTAGGGTTTAAAGAATATCTTTAGGTGAGAGTTAGAAGGGCAGTTTTGAGATCAGAGTTTTCCTTATCTTTTTCTCTCGTTAGTGTTCTCCATTCTGTGACATATTTCATTTTTTTAAAGCCTTAAATCCTCTTTATTTCACGTGACTTTATTTTGTGGAACGGTGACCGCCCAGGAGTTCAAGAGTGTGTTGCTCGTATGTGTTGTGGGAGATTGTATAACATTGACATAATGCTTTTACTCAGGCGCCTGTGTGTGTTTTATTTTTTTTTCCTTGGGCTTGAAGAGGCAGAGATAAGATAAACATTTTGGTGTTTACTGAGTGCTGTGGGACTCAGAGTTGATGTAAGCAGCATTTGCTCTTTGTCTTCTCCATGCTAATACTTTGCTGGAGCTCTTTCCCTCTTGATGGTCCTTACCTGCTCTCCACATCCTCACCTGTGGAGTCTAGGTGTAAAGCTTGCATCCCACCTGCTGGCCAGTCTGGAGCCCTATAGAAATAAAGGGGGCTTTAGGTGGGCTCATGCTGTTTGCTGCTTCACCTTTGTCTCAGGTGGATGGAGGAGGCCTCTCTGCAAGGGCTGAGCTGTGGAGATAGGAGGCTGCTGGAGGAAGGCAGTGCCTGTTGTCCCAGGGGCTGGCCAGAAGGCCAAGTGATGGTGAAGGGTTTTTCTCCGAGTTGCATCAGGGTCCTGGTCTAAACCTCGTTCTCACATGCAGTTGTGCCCAACTGGTATATTGTAATAAGGCCTGGTCAGACAGAAATTGGTGATTATTGCTAGTACCCTTGGCTTTTGTCTTTTTTGGGTTTACTCAGAAGGCAGTGGGGATATGGAAAGAGCACAGACTTTGCAGTCAGGCTGGCCTGGGTTTGAGTTCTGCTCTATTGCTCACTGTGTTATTACAAATAAATAGCTCACACTGAACTTCAGTTTCCTCCTCTGGAGCATGGAGGTTCTCCTTCTTGCTTAGGGATATGGAGTAAAAAAAAAAAAAACAAAGTGCAGCCCACCAGGATAACGGCAGACAATGATGGTATTTGTTAACGTTGGTTGAGTGCTTGCTGTGCACCAGGTATTGTCCTAAGATGTGACAAATAATAAGTCCCTCAATCCTCACCATGGCAGGGTCTCCATTTTGTGTGCTAGGAAACTGAGGCACAGAAAGGCTAAGTATGTTGAACATGTGGTATTGAAATTTAGATTTGAATCTGGGAACTCAAAAGTTTGTTTCCACAGTTAATCCCGATGTATGACTTCCTGATAATTTCTAAGATTTGATATTACAAAATATAGTTCCTCCTAAATTTGTAGTCTCTGCATAGCAGTTTGTTGGCTGGTACTTATACTTTCTGTAGACCTACCAGTGGGCAACAGATACAACCTACTAAATGAGAAAATTATCGTTTTGCAGATGTTATGAAGTTAGAGTGGTTGTTCTGGTTCAGTGTGAAGCATATTTCTCCCCTCAGACACCACCTGTGGTACCAGCACAGACAGCAAGCAGGCTAGGTGGGTGTTATTGTTCTAGAACTTTTGATACATTTGTGAAAAGGAAGTCTCCCATCCCTAATTGCTTCCTTGTGCGTTGTTGCTTATGCCAGGTTGATGGGGAGTTATGCTGCTATTGAGGTAAGGTTTGATAGGGAGCAGCTGCCCTGGTCATTGGGTAGCAACAAAAGCTCATGCATTGGGACTTGGAGTGGAGCATAGACTGTCCCCTTAGCTG
This sequence comes from Canis lupus baileyi, assembly GCF_048164855.1. Lineage (NCBI taxonomy): Eukaryota > Metazoa > Chordata > Mammalia > Carnivora > Canidae > Canis > Canis lupus. The sequence continues at coordinate 47,392,806 of NC_132850.1, forward strand.
CTGTGAGGCTCAGATGACATAATGTGGCTCATTCTGATCCTGTTAGAGTTTTGGGGACTTTTGCCAGGGTATGATGAAAGCTTTAGGATAGGTCCTCTGCTATGGGAGAGCACGTCTGCTGTCTTCCCTAGTGGCCTGCAGTCACATGGAGGCTTTGGGGGTAGATGTTTGGCTATATTCGTCACTGACTAGTCCAGAAAAACTCTGGCTGGGCTTGACCTGGCAGTGGAAAGTATTGTGATGTGCTGGTAGCTGTCACGATCAGTTTTCTTCATTTGCACTTGAGTATATATTAATGTTAAGCTGTTTTAAGATGGATGTGCCAGATTGGAGTTTCCACTGCATATCTGTGGTCTGTTTACCATTAAGAGATTTGGTCTTCTTGCTTTGCCAACTGAATGATGGTCTGTGTGGCCGGATAGAATTGTCTGCTTAGGGTGTGTTTTTCAAACTTGGCCTCCTGTTGAACCTAAGTCTTGGAGATATAACCATTCTGTTAGGCAGATCTGTGAATCACACTGGGCTTCAAGGGTGATTCACGTGTGTGTCATTTCTGACTGTGTCTTTAGTATACCTCTGGTGGGGACACATTGTGTCTCTAAATAGTAACATGCAACACCGGAGTTTACCTTGCTTTTTATTACCTTGGGTAACACCCTTGAGATTATACATCTGGGCTCTGATTGTACTGTAAATGTTGTGTTTTTAATGATTTAAGTTTCTAAAAACTAGATTCTGTGTCCTATACATGGGGAGACATCTTGAGCAATTGGAGCCTTAAAACTAGAAAGGAGTTTGTAGGTCCCACCAGTGTGTGGTCACCTTTCATTATAACCTATGTGTGGCACTAAACTACATAGAGTAGGAATCAAAATAAGCCCTGCTTCCTGTTCTTAAGTTGCTTGCTGCTTAGGTGGAGATATAAGCGAGATTTAACACTACATAGGTTTGCAAAAGGGAAGATCCTGTTAGAAATGTCTGTTCAGGGACACCTGGGTGGCTCAGTGGTTGAGCGGCTGCCTTTGGCTCAGGTCGTGACCCTGGGGTCCTGGGATCAAGTCCCACATAGGGTTCCCTGCATGGAGCCTGCTTCCTCCTCTGCCTGTGTCTGCCTCTCTCTGTGTCCCTCGTGAATAAATTAATAAAATCTTAAAAAAAAAAAAAGAAAAAGAAATGTCTGTTCATATTGGCACCGAGGAGAACAAAATGATTTGAAATTGATGGATCCCTATTCTCTGGGTCTGGTTTAGATGTGATTTTTTTTTTTTTTTTTTGGTGAATTTCTTAATTAGAGATAGAGAAAAGTTGGTGTTGTCTGTCATATGGCAGATATTACCATTCTTTTTTTTTTTTAAGCTTTTATTTATTCATGAGAGATATACAGAGAGAGGCAGAGACACAGGCAGAGGAAGAAGAGGCGCCATGCAGGGAGCCCGATGTGGGACTTGATCCCAGGACCCCAGGATCACGCTCTGAGCCAAAGGCAGATGCTCAACTGCTGAGCCACCCAGGCATCCCAGATATTACCATTATTTTTTTTAAGATTTTATTTATTTATTTATACATGAGGGAGAGAGAGACAGAGGCAGAGACAGAGGCAGAGGGAGAAGCAGGCTCCATGCAGGGAGCCTGACTGGGACTAAATCCCAGGTCTTCAGGACCACGCCCTGGGCAGAAGATGGCGCTAAACCACTGAGCCACTGGGGCTGCCCAGATATTACCATTCTTGACAGGAGGTGGGTCCTTTTGTCTCTCGTGTCATCCACTATAGTGTAACTGTGGAATTCTGGAAAAACGTGAGATACACATTGTGTTTTAACCTGGGGCGTAGCACACTGCGGCCTGCCCTGCCCTGAGCAGCTCTCTCAGACATGTTGGAGACCTGCCTGCAGGTAAGATGGTGCTCAGAAAGTCATGCTTCCTGGGGTTTGTTTTGTCTATGGGACTTTGAGAGCCTTTTCCTTCTATTTCCTTTTGGGTTAAAACCCTAGAGCAGGAAAGAGACATTTATGGCAAGTGTGCTATGGCACTGTCCCCACTCTCCCAAGGAAACTGCTCAGAAGGGATATTGCTAATTGAAGTGCCCTTTTTTGGAACACCTGGTTGGCTCAGTTGGTTAAGCATCTTCCTTCAGCTCCCGTCATGATCCTGGGGTCCTGGGATCCTGGGATCAAGCCCTGAGTCGGGCTCCCTGCTCAGTGGGGGGTTGGTTTCTTCCTCTCCCTTTGCCCCATCTCAAGCTTGTGCTCACACTCTTGCACTCTATCTCAAACAAACAAATAAATAAATAAAATCTTTTTAAAACATGAGATTTTCTTTTCCTACCTGGGTAAAACTGTAGAATCTTTCTTCACCACATGGTTCCTGGCTGTCACTACTGTTTGCTCAAAGTTGGCACAGTTTATAAAGCTTGTAATTCCTGCCCAAAAACCCTGAGGTATTGTCATCATTCTCTGTTGCATTTTAATAGGAATTCAGTGAGTGGTAGAGACAGTAAGTTCTGTTGGCCTTCAAAAGGCAAGAACGCACTAGAGTAGTGATCTGTAAAGATTTTAGGGTAGAAGAAGGACTGGATCTGTGCTTTGAAGGGTGGCCAGGATTTAGATGGATGGAAGCTATCCTGTGAATAAGGGGCAGGAGGGGAGAGTACAAACATACCCTGGGGCTGGTGGCTTTGGAGGTTTCAGCGGGGCAGTGGTTCTCAATTTTACTTTATCAGTCACCTGTTGGGCCCCATCCCTGAGTTCCTGGTTTAGTTGGTCTGCCATAGGTCCCTATAATTTGCATTTCTAACAAGTTCCCTGGGGATGTTGATGCTCCTGGGCTGCCCTTGAGAACACTGGCTGTAGGGGAATGGGTACAGTGCTGCTGATGGAGGTCTAGGAAAGTGGAGGTGATAGCTAGGGCACCCCTGTGTGCTCTTTTCTGAGGTGGTGCAGAGCAACAGTCCTGCTAGGCCTGTAGCGCCAGCCTGAGGAGCTGGCGCTTTATCGTGTCTGCCGAGAAGCCATGGGGGAATTTTATCAGGATAGTATTATTGGCATCTTCCTTCACAGTTGATTGGGTAGCAGAGAGAGAAGTGGCCAGAGATGCTGAGACAAGTGTGAGGGTAGTGCAGTGTCCAGGGGATGGATTATTTTAGGAGTGGATTTTAGAGAAAGATCTGGAAGGAAAGAGGAAGAATACAAAAGTGACCCAACATTTCCTTCAGCTTGGGAGCCTGGGGAGTAGTGGTCACATTGTCATAAAGGGGAAATCAGAGCGGTGGCTGCTTTGGGGAAACTTCTCAGTTATTCTCAAACAGAGTTTAAATTGTTTATCTCTTCTTCCAAGAATATTATTGTCTGTCCTGTTTTCACTTTTTTTTTTTTTTACAGATTTTATTTATTTTTTAATGAGAGACACACAGAGAGAGAGGCAGGCAGAGACACAGGCAGAGGGAGAAGCAGGCTCCATGCAGGGAGCCTGATGTGGGACTCGATCCCGGGACTCCAGGATCACACCCTGGGCTGAAGGCAGGTGCTAAACCACTGAGCCACCCAGGGATCCCCTCTATCCTGTTTTCAAAGTGAAGAGTCTATGTAATTTTCCATGCCTCCCCATTGTAATTTTTTCTTTAATGTCTAAGCTTTTTGTGAGTCTAAACACGTGGTCACCCGTCTCTCAAAATTTCTTCTTATCCTCAAGTTTAAATGGAAAAATCTTATTTGAAATTCTCTTAGCCATCTCACTGTAATTTTCTCTAGACTCTTCCATCCTTATGGTCCTAAGTGAAATGGCATCGTTATCAGTCACTTGTGTTTTTTAGCAATATAACATTAATAATATTGGGTTGTGGTATATCTCTAATTTTTCTGTTACTTTTTTTTTTTTAATTTTTTACTTATTTATGATAGTCACAGAGAGAGAGAGAGAGGCAGAGACATAGGCAGAGGGAGAAGCAGGCTCCATGCACCGGAGCCTGATGTGGGATTCAGTCCCGGGTCTCCAGGATCGCGCCCTGGGCCAAAGGCAGGCGCCAAACCGCTGCGCCACCCAGGGATCCCTCTGTTACTTTTTATAGTCATTTGGTCATTATGAATACCCACAAATTGGTTTCTATTTCATTTCCCTCCCCCTCAATTTTTAAAGAAATACATTCTCATTATAGGAAATTTGGAAAAGGACCACCTGGCTAGCTCATTTGGTAGAACACATGACTCTTGATTTTGGGGTTGTGAGTTTGAGCCCCACATTGGGTGTAGAGATTACTTAAAAGTAAAAAATGAAGAATATAAGAAGTAGGACTCAGCTGTGAACTACTCACAAATTAGGTCCTTAACATTGCCATTTATTTTTTTTATTTTTACTTAGTTTTTCTTTTTTTTTTTTAAGATTTTATTTGTTTATTCATGAGAGACACAGAGAGATAGGCAGAGACATAGGCAGAGGGAGAAGCAGGTTCCCTGTGGGGAGCCTGATGTGTGACTCCATCCCAGGACCCTGGGATCACACCCTGAGCCGAAGGCAGATGCACAACCACTGAGCAGTTGCCCCAACACTGTCATTTATTTCACTCCGTCTTTGCATGACTGCATGTGTATTAAGCAGTAGAGTTGGGCCTATCTGGGTCAGAGCTGAGGCTCAGTATGCCACTGTGTGGAGCTGAATGACAGATTTTCTCCTATCTCCCCTCTGCTTTAGTATTTGGTACCCCCCCCCCCAACCCCCGCCCCGGCCTGCCACATATTTTGGAAGTCAGATTACTGGGAGTGACAGCAGCTCCCCTGAGAATGAAACAAAATGCCAACATCGATGAAGGAGTCCGGCAAGCAGAGTCTGAGGTGAAGAGGGCAATGCTTGTATCTCTGATGAGATGATATTGTGCTCATCTCAGTTTCTTTTGGATCTGTTCTCCTGAGGCTTTGGGGGCCTTGGGAAGGAGACTGGGAACAACAGACTGAATTAACTATGTCACAGCAGGGACCACACAGCTCTGTTGTGGGATTTCCCTCGCCTCATCCTCAGAGAGGGACTGGAGAAGGGGAGTTCCTTGCTTATCATGCAGAGAGAGAAGGAAACGTTTGAGGTCAGTGATGGGTCAGCCTCATCCTGTGGGTGACCCAAGCAGGACAGTGACCACAGAGTGGGGGCAGTGCAGGTGACAACGAATTCAGGTAGTGACAGAATGTAAGGAACAGCCGGGCGAGGAGATGCCTCAGGGTGTGTGGCTAGAGTGTAATCCTCTGAGCTGGTGTCGGTCCAGTGACCATGGAATGGGCTAAGGGAAAAAGTACCTGGAGCCTAGAAAGGCAGAGGCACAGAGAGCCACCCGACTTTTGTGTGGGGGTTCGGCCCTTTCTCCTCCACCTCTCACCTTTGGGAACTCCAGAGAGAGGAAGAACGAAGAGAATGGGCTCAAGTCTGGACCTTGGCAGCTGGAGCCACTGATCCTGCAGACTTAGGAAGTGACTGTTAGTGACCTTACCTGGGACCTGGAAACCATGGGGGTGTAGGTGTGGTGCCATTTGGCTTGTTTACCAAACTGGATACTTGTTAATATTTGCATTGGGCCCGGACCTGGCAAACCTGGAGGTAGGGTCACCCTAGATAATGGAGATATGCAAGTTATATATATACATATTAAAAAATAAAATCTGGGAACTGCTTTTTATATCTTAAGTAGCTCCAGCCAAGGCTCTAAACTTTAGCATATTTTGACATTTTTATTCCTTAAAAAAAAAAAGATAACAGTCCCTTTAGTATTAGGAATATGTTGGTATACTAAATATTGTACTGAAAATATTGCTAATGCATAGTTGTGTTTCATCTCATAAATGCACCACAATTTCATTAATTGCATAATGTTCCTAACGTAGGTTCCTTTCCAGCTATTTACTGACACAAATGATAGCAAAATAAACAAATCTCTGTGTATGTCTCAGTACTTTCATGAAAGTCAAATTCTTAGAAATAGCTGGACCAGACTGTATAGTTCCTAATATGTATTACCAAATTGTAGGCATTTGTTTTATTTAAAAAAAATTTTTTTTAAAGATTTCATTTATTTATTCATGAGTAAGAGACAGAGAGAGGTAGAGACACAGGCAGAGGGAGAAGCAGGCTCCATGCAGGGAGCCCAACGTGGGACTCCATCCCCGGTCTCCAGGATCACGCCCTGGGCTGCAGGCAGCGCTAAACTACTGCGCCACTGGGGCTGCCCTAGGCATTTGTTTTATTTTTATTTTTTTTATTTTTTTATTTTTTTATTTATGATAGGCACACAGTGAGAGAGAGAGGCAGAGACACAGGCAGAGGGAGAAGCAGGCTCCATGCACCGGGAGCCCGACGTGGGATTCGATCCCGGGTCTCCAGGATCGCGCCCTGGGCCAAAGGCAGGCGCCAAACCGCTGCGCCACCCAGGGATCCCTAGGCATTTGTTTTAAATCTGAATTTCTACATTGAAAAACTCTGATAATCGAGTTGGTCTGTTTTGGAAGCACTGTGAAATAAATGATTTTTTTTTAAAGGCATTAAGTAGTTTTTACCACTATTTCTCTTCTGGCCTTGGACGACAAAATGCAATACAGTGAAGTAACACTTGAATAGAGAAACTACGTTTACTGCTAATGCAGTATGTTTCATGTTGCTGTAGAGGGAATGTCTTGTAGAGACTGGGTTTACTGAATTTAACTGTGGTGGGTGTGTGGGGTGTGGGCATAGAAATATTTGACCATGGGGATCCCTGGGTGGCGCAGCGGTTTGGCGCCTGCCTTTGGCCCAGGGCGCGATCCTGGAGACCCGGGATCGAGTCCCGCGTCGGGCTCCCGGTGCATGGAGCCTGCTTCTCTCTCTGCCTGTGTCTCTGCCTCTCTCTCTCTCTCTCTCTGTGTGACTATCATAAATAAATAAAAAAAAACATTAAAAAAATATTTGACCATGAAAATCCTTAATGTATGTATGTATTTATTTATTTATTTATTTATTTATTTATTTTTAAAAAGATTTTATTTGTTTATTCATGAGAGACACAGAGAGAGAGGCAGAGACACAGGCAGAGGGAGAAGCGGGCTCCCCTCGGGGAGTCCTGTCCCAGGACCCCAGGATCATGCCCTGAGCCAAAGGCAGATGCTCAACCACTGAGCCACCTATATGTCCCCTTAATGTTTTTATTGATAGTTCACATTGTATGGTTGAAAGATCAAATATTGGACATGTTTAGCTATTTGTAGTTTTCATGAGGAGCATGATTATGTTTGCGATGACAGTTGTGGGACATAATGCAGTGCCCATGGCATTTTTCACGTGGCTCATGCATTTTATCACCAGCATGAAACTAGCACATTTTCAGGAGTGGGTTCTTCTAGTGTGAGTCAGCTCTGCAGCTGACCAGTCAGCTACTAGTTATAGAATGCTACTTTGTTGAATGGTCGTCAGCAAAAAAGAAAAAGAAAATAGTCTTCCTTACCTCAGCAAGAATTAGAGCTGAGAAATCAGCTTTGAGAGAACTGCATGTGTACATCAGTGGGTCAAATGAAGTGAAGGTGTTTTGTTGTAAAGCCCGGGTGGTAATTGGCTCAGTCACTGCCAGTGTCTGAGATGCTGATTACTGGTTATGTTACAACTTGCTCAGAGGGGCCAGACCAGTTTGCAAACAGGAAAGAAGAAACTTCTGGAAAGTTAACATATAAGGACTTCCTGGTCAGAGAGCATTTCTCAATTGTTTCCAGTTCAACTTGTCTTTAAAGATTCAGAAGGCCTGGGAAGGATTTCCTGATATTTTAAATATGAGACTACAGTCAATGCTGAAGTATATGAGTGATTGATTATGTTCTAACAGGAGAATAAAAATGTTATTATGACTGCTCAGATAATAACACCTAAAGTAAAAGGCAAGAGTAATTTTGGATATTGACTTGTTTGTTTATGCTTCAGACTTAACGATTGAGGCATGAGAGTTTATGCATTTGGGAGTATCATGAAACCTCACAATAAAATCACAGTGCTGGAGTTCTGCTTTCTGAGATTTCCCAGTTTTCTAATGATGGCTTGTGGTGTTTCGTATCTTTTCCTGTGTCTGTAATGCAGTGCCCTATTTTGCTTTTCTCCATTTTCTGGCCCCAGGTTTAATATTCATTGAGTCAGGTTCTCAGTTGTTTTTGAAAGATGACTTGACAGTGCTAGGCATAAGTGGAAACGGTTACGACCTTCACACTAATAACCTGTAAGTTTTAGAATGTGGGTATTGCAGAGATAGGGCTTTTGATATCTTAAGCACCTCCTTGAATTCCTTGGACGTCCCTGAAATCGATGTATGTGCGTGATATCCAGGACACACATAACATGCCGTTTATGCTTTAGAAAAAGTCACCCAGGAAGTCTCCCTTCCTCCTGCCACATTGTCGTATCGAAGCTCTTTATTGTTAAAATGCAATACTGAATCTGTTGAAGATAGTTACTAGGAGTGTTTTCCCTCTGTCATCGTTAGCCATGACTCTGGCCAGTTCTTGTGGATTTTCAGCATTTCATTTAAGGAAGGTTATCCTCTATGAGATTTTATTATTATAGTGGGTTTAAAAATAACTATAAAGGCTTGGCTCATAGATGACTCTTAAATGACACTCATTTTCTTAATCCTTTAGGTATGCAGACCACTCCCTCTTTTCATAATTTATCACTGAGTACATGTTACTTATATCCCAAGTTAGTAATGAAAGACTGAACCCATGAATGCCTTTTACAGGATAAACTTGTTTCTGTTTTTAGGAAAATTCAGATTGGTGTGTTCCTGTTTATGGACAAGAATTTTTCTGAGGTGGATCATTTATAAGCTCTTGGTTTCTTAGCTTTCCATGGGCAAGGTTGCTTTTTTGGCTAAAGATAGATGGAGATCCTAGGCTAAGGAGCTGTGAATGTTTTAAATGGAACCTGCAAGTCGGTTGCTCAGTGGAGCTGCTCTGCGACAAGGCAGCTGAAGAGCCTGCAAGCCTCTCTTAAGCAGCTGCATCATATCAAATAACTGATTTGCATTAACATTACAAGTCGTGTCACTGAATGTATTTGTTTTGTGGATCTGGCAATACCAGCATTCTAGTTGTGTGACCCCCTGAGTAATTCCCTGGGAATGGGGAGTGTATGACCATATAGAGGGATCTATTGTAATGAAGCCCAGTTCCTACCAATGTCAGGGAAAAGTAGTGACTTAAAATGTGTAGGAAGTACTTTCTTCTTCTTTCCCATTCATTCATTCCCTTAACCTAGATACTTTCCTATCTGTAGGAGCAAAAGAGGCAAAAAAAAAAAAAAAAAAAAAAATCCATACAACATTTGATTTGCAGTGTGCAAGGAGAAAAGTTGTCATATGTCAAAGGATAACTGAGGATAAAATGGCAACTTAAAGTAATTATCGGTAGATAGAATGCAGGTCATGTATACTGAATGGCACAACTTGGTTTTTGTGTTTGATTTAATTTATTCGACAATAACAATTGCTATCTTGGACACATAAGACCTGTTAGTTATTTGGGGATATGGATGGAGGAAGAGTGGGTACAAACAGGAATCTGTGTTCAGTCTCCATTTCCTTATTTTCCACTCTTTCATGACTCAAATCATTGTCTTTTCTGTCTAGTGACAGCTGTTCTCACCAGGTTCACACTTCTATTCCCTTTCTATTCATTGTAGTGGATGCATTTTTTTTTTTTAATGTCCTAACTCCTTGGCAGCGTGTGACCATTGTAAGTCACTCCTTTGTTCTTGAAGCACTACCTTCCCCATCCTGAAGGGGCCTGCAATGCTCAGTTCTTAGGCTGAAGAAAGTTGGTCTCTTCTTCACTACTTTTATCTCCTCAGCAAATAACTAAGATGGAGGCTAGAAGATCTGGGTTGTAACACATGTAAGGTGCTGTGGGCCTCTAGAAGACAGGAGGGACACTGGGCGGTTGGGTGTGATTTCCTGGTAGACAGTGGTACCGAATTTTTTCTTTTGTTAAGTGGCATTTGAGATGCACTTGGCACAGTGGGGGCTCAGCGTTCGAATGAGTAAAGGCAGGTTTTAAGCAGAATTGAGGGGGGATGAATAGGTTTATTTATTTATTTTTATTATTATTACTATTTTTTTGGATGAATAGGTTTAATTTAGAAATCAGTACAGGCAAAACGTCAGCAGAGGGGGAAGGTGGAGCTCATGAAGGTAAAAATGAATCACTCTCTTGGCTGCAGTGGATTGATGGCAGGAGGTGGGGCAGGAGGACACCAAGCGTGTGTTCTTGCCAGACTCTGGAAGTCTGCGAATATCAGCCAAGGAATTTGGGGTTGTGTTTGTTAGGCAGTGAGTGGACTGAAAGGATTCTGAGCAGAAGCTTTTGGCATTGGGAAGACTGATTTCAGCAGCAGTTTGTCAGATGGGATTAGACTGAGAAACATTTCATTCTGGTCTCACTTCTGGACTCCTTGCAGCCATTTCACCCCCACCCCCCCGCTGGAGGGGCCAGTTACTAGCCTTCATGCTGCAATGGCTCATTCCTTGTGACCATTGCCCTAAAGTCCTTTGGTCACTTTACTTGAGCCACTTGGTCCCATGACCAGTGACCACTGAATTCCTATCAATTTGTGTGCACAGTGTATCAAGTAACAGCCGTAACTTTGGTCTCCTGATACGGTAACCTTAGCAGAAGTCATGGTACACGTGGACGCACAGCAGCAGTGTGGTCGGAGTTCATGTGAAGCACCAGGTCTGTAGGGGTGAGAAGGCTTGAAATTTAGAACATGAGTGAGGAGGGCATGGAGGGTGTGAAGTGAGTGCCTTGGATAAGTTCAGGAGTAAGGGCTTAGGGCAAAATCAGGGCTTAACTATTTGTCATAAAATCTAAATAGTTTCCAGATTAAAAAAATATCATGAGAATTAATTTCAAAGTTAATTTTAAAGTTAATCAAACTCTTCTTGTCTAGGCTTCCTTTTTCCCCCATATCCACAAACCAAACACTCCCAGGGCCCCATATTGACACGATAATAGCTTTCTTCCCCCCCCCCCCCTTTTTTTTTCTTTAAGAGTAAGTACTTCTGAAGTCAAGTGAAAGTATGAGGGAAAAATTCTGAAAGGGCTTCTCTTTGTATCTCTGTAAGCTTGGGGGTGAGGCCCAGGGTGGAGGGGCATTAGCACACTGGGCAGGGAAGGGTAGCACCCTCCATGTCACCTCTGCCAACCTACATACTTGGGAATGTTCTAAGAGTATGATTTGAGCAGTAGTAGTAGTCTGCATTATCACTAAGTGATTTCTTTTTTTTTTTTTAATTTTTATTTATTTATGATAGTCACAGAGAGAGAGAGAGAGAGGCAGAGACACAGGCAGAGGGAGAAGCAGGCTCCATGCACTGGGAGCCCGACGTGGGATTCGATCCCAGGTCTCCAGGATCGCGCCCTGGGCCAAAGGCAGGCGCCAAACCGCTGCGCCACCCAGGGATCCCCACTAAGTGATTTCTATGCTAGGTCTTTCTTGTTGGTAAAAATGGGGAAAATAGTATTATGAAATATTTGTAGAGAATTCTAATTCTAAGGGCTTTGGTAGATTCCTGTGAAAGCTAGATAGTTTTGTATGCTTGAGAGCATATTCATGCTTCACTATTTATAAGCTGAAAACATCTATAAAGTCACTGAAATGGAATAAAAGGTCTAAGTTAGAATGTCAGTGATATTTATTAAATAATCATAAATGTGATGCTGGTGCCGTAAATCCATTCGGTTTTTGCCACAGCAAAAAAAAAAGTGGCAGCTTCCTCAGCCAGTGCTATTTTCTCTGGACCGAGGATGTCACTGAAAACTGATGGCAAGGTGGTGGCTGCTTATTTGGAAAGTGGCCTCCCTTCTTAGCTGTTGCAACCACCTTTGGGAGGGAGAGCGGGAAAGAGGCTCTTACAAGCATTATTTGCTTTCCTTTCAATCTTGTGGAAGTCAGGTTTCAATCTTGTGGAAGTCAGTTTAACTATAATCTTAAATTCAGCTGGGCATGATCTGAGCAATATTTTGTCAAGGTATAATTCTGTGGAAGTGGGCTGAATCCATTGGGACTCAGTGTCCAGGGACTTTAAGTGAGAGGTGCAGAAATGGCCTAAGTAGTGTGATACTGAATTCTTTTTTTTAAAGATTTTATTTTTTTTATGACAGACACACACACACAGAGGCAGAGACACAGGCAGAGGGAGAAGCAGGCTCCATGCAGGGATGCCTAACATGGGACTTGATCCTGGGACTCCAGGATCACACCCCGGGCTGAAGGCAGCACTAAACCGCTGAGCCACCGGGGCTGCCCCTGATACCGAATTCTGAAGCTTAAGGGCCTTTGGTCCCCTGGAGCAGTCTCATGTTTTAGATAAGATTGTCCACTGACTAGAGATTAACTGGCCTGCCAGTGTCACACAGGTGTGTCAGACCTCAGACATTTTTAGTTAGGGCTTTCCTCAATAAACTACGGCTGTTCTGTGTAAAACAATGATGGAAGTCATTTAAAATCAGGGGAGTCTGCTTCTCCCTCTGCCTGTCACTCTGCCTACTTCAGCTTGTGCTCTCTCTCTGTCAAATGAATGAATGAATGAATGCTCTTAATTAGCAGAAATATTTTTTGTTTTGTTTTTAATTCTAGTGTCTTAGCTTGGGTTGCTGACAAAATACCACAGACTGAGTGCCTTAAACAACAGACACTTATTTCCCACAGTTCTGGAGGCTGAGAACTCAGTCCACGATCAAGGTGCCATCAGGTTCATTCCTGGTATGAGCCCTCTTCCTGGTGTGCACACCTTCTCGCTGTGTCCTGACATAGGGTAGGGAGGGGAGCTCTGGTCTTCCCCATCTTATAAGGGCACTGATCCCATAATGGGTCCTACCCTCACAAACATATCTGCCTCCCAAACACCATTACACTGGGGGGGGGCGTAGAGCTTCAGCATATGAATTTTAGGGGGACGTAAATATTCAGTCCATAACACATAGTGATGCTGGGGTTTTTTTGTTGTTGTTGTTTCTTTTTTTAATAGGCTATTTGGTAGAAAGTATGTTTTCAATTTAAGAGATATTCCAGTGTATCAGTAGTTATTATTCATGTCACAAATACTCAGAGATGTGGTTAAATGTTTTTGAAAATATCCAGAGTTGGCTAGATTAATAATTTGACTTTTTTCCACCTACTTGTCCAGTTTATTCTGCAAATGCTTATTTGAGCACCTCTTATGAGTTGGGTGGGCCCTGTGCTGGGTTCTAGGCCAAAGGAATAATAAGATAAAGCTATTTATCTTTTTTTTTTTTAAGATTTTATTTATTTATTCATGAGACACACACAGAGAGAGGCAGAAACATAGGCAGAGGGAGAAGACAGCCTCCCTGCAGGGAGCCTGAAGTGGGACTCTATCCCAGGACGTGCTTGGGATCACACCCTGAGCCAAAGGCAGAGGCTCAACCACTGAGCCATCCAGGCGCCCCAAGGTTATTTATCTTATTTGAGCTATTTGGTAGCCAGTATTAAGGTATACAGTTATTTTCCTCCAGTCTTCTTTCAAATACATTTTATCAAGTTTTAGTCTTGTGCTGTTTACCTTTTACGTGAAATACTGTAAAAATACTTAATATATAAATAATATGAATTTTTTTTAATAATATGAATATTTAAGTACTCCTACCTGGCTTTATCAAATCTTAGTATTTGAAGGAAACACATCAAAATATTTTTTAGTATAAGAAGTAAACATCACATGGGAATGAAAGGTTCCTATATGCCCCTCCCTGTCCTGTGTCTCTCTCTCCGTTTCTAGAAGTAAATATTGTCTTGAATTTGAGGCAGATCATTGGCCATTGCATGTTTTTATATTTTATTATGTGTGTATGAGTTTATGAGCAATAGAGTAGATACCATTTTTAAAACTCTATGAAAAAAATAGCAAACTTTATGTTCTCCTGTATCTTGAGAGAAAAAAACAGCCATGTTATTTGAGATTTATTCCCCTTGATACATAGCTCTAGTTCTTTTTAAAAATCTGATGTATATAGTATTCTATTGCATGATTATTCTACATTATTAGTCTATTCTCTTGTCAGATAGTTTTGGAATGTTTCCAGATTTTCATTATTGTAAATAGCACTGCTGTGGACATTCCTGTACCTGTCTCTTGCATGTATGTGAATTTCTTTGGGGACATAGGTAAGTGTGTAATTGCTGGGTCATAGGATTTGAGTGTCTTCAAGCCCAGGCTTATCTCCAGCTTTATTAGATAGTGCCCTGTTATTCTGCACAGTAGACATTTTGCATTCCCCCTACAATATATCCGTGATCTCATTGATCTACATCTTTTACACTTGGTATATCAAACGTTTGAGGTTTTGTCCATCTGTTGGGTGTAAACTGATATGTTATTGTTTCTAGCTTTAATGCTGCATTTCCCTGATTACAGTGAGGTTGAATATCTTCTCACACAATTCTTGGCCTTTTGGGCTGTTTCTTCTGTGAATTGCCTGTTTGTCATGTAGTCCCACTTCTTTACTGGTGGTGGCAGTGGGACTCCTGTGCAGAGAAGTAGATCAGTCATAATCCTTAATGCATTTAATGCATGACACACTATCATCATTTGGTTGTGTATGACCCTTTTCTTTTTTTTTTAATTTTTTTTTAAAATTTTTATTTATTTATGATAGTCACAGAGAGAGAGAGAGGCGCAGAGACACAGGCAGAGGGAGAAGCAGGCTCCATGCACCGGGAGCCCGACGTGGGACTCGATCCCGGGTCTCCAGGATCGCGCCCTGGGCCAAAGGCAGGCGCCAAACCGCTGCGCCACCCAGGGATCCCGACCCTTTTCTTTATTCATATTTTTAATGTAATGTATACTGAGAACTCATAAGGGTCTGAAACACTGCCAACAGCTCACATCTGCCCATGCTTCTCTTTCTTCCATCCCTCTGCCTCTTGCCCCCATAATACTATCCTGAACTTCAACATTCCTTGTCATCTGGTTCTACATGTAGTCTTCCTTCTGGGCCTCGCTTTTCTCAGTTCCCCATTACTAGCCTGATTTTTATCCCAGTTGTTGCATTGGCTTTAGTCTGTTAATTTTCATTGATGTGTGACATTCTCCCATGTTATTATTTTTCTACTATTTCACCTTTGAATAGGCATTTGGATTGTTTTCAGTTTTTTGTAATTATGAATCATTCTTTTAGAAGCATTCGTATACATGAATCTTGCTGGCCATGGTTAAGATGGTCTCTTGAGTTTTACATGGGATTGAAAATGCTCAATTAGGTATTCTGATGTTTAAGTTCATTAGCTAATGCCATTTATATTCCCACACACAGTGAGTCTGGTTGCTCTAGAGCTTCTGCACAATTTGTGGTTCTTTTTGTGTCTGTGATTCTCATCAGTAAGCAGTTGTTGGTTTGGTGGAATTGGGTAGGAAAGTCTGATTTCCTTGTAATATGCCTGTTGGTTTGAAAGGAGTGCAAGAGGAACACATAAGCCTGCGCTGCCAGCTGTTGGAGGCTCTCAGCGCTTATGAGAACCCGACATTTGCTGTATCACTAAGTGGGTCAGTTTGCGACATTTCTCTTTTATGCCTATAATAATTTTAAATTTATAGTGTATCTCATAGGTCTGTTATTTAAAATTCATAGTGGATTTAATCCCTGCTCTTCTGTAGTGTCTACTCTGTTTTGTCCATAGTTTCCCCCTCACACCCCATGTGCTTTTTAGTTTTGGATTGTGTGCTCCTTTTCAATTGAGTATTATTTGTGGGAGTCCTGGTATATTAAAAAATACAGAGTAGGAGCTTCAGTTTACCAAATACTTAGCAGTGTTGGGTAAAATACAACAAATATCCTTTAAATGGAAAACTGTGATTATAAAAAGAAAGTATAGAAACTCCCCAGAGTTGGACAATGAAGAGTAGATGTAATTCCTGAGCAGTGCACTAGGAGTTGAGCGTTCTGCAGGGTCAGAAACGAGGGTCTTAACACCAAGGTAGGGAGAGAGAATGAAGCCTTGAACAAAAAGTTGGACCCAGGATTTTCCCTCATATCTAGTTAGCTAGAACCCTCCAAAGGCTGTACTCTTGGTGAAGGAGGAGATCAGAAAAAGTCTGCCCACCAGCACAGAAATACAAAGCTGGGCTCTGGGTAGAGGATAAAAGTTTTCTGATCACATCTTAAAATTAGAAAGCACAGGTGTTCCCTTACTTCTTAGGGTTTAAATATATACTACCCAAATTTTCCAGGAGTCACCAAGTCAAGAAATGAGCTTAAAAACCAGTATAGAGTTAATGATACTTTTCTGCTGAGGATGTATGCTTTATAGAAACAAATCTGTGCTATTTGTCTTCTGTATTAGTAGTGAGCTTCTTGGAACATAGCAGTGTAGGTGATCTTATGCACCTTTGCATGTCAATGTATTTTTGGAATGAATGAACAAATAACAAGTAGAAACACCTGGGCATTTTTAATGGAATATAAAGTTCATCTACAAGATAGGTTTTCAACATGTTAAAAAATAAAGCTTAGAAGAGATATTATTTTGCAATTAATTTTTACCACAATTTTCTTTTTTTTTAAATTTTTTTTAATTTTTATTTATTTATGATAGTCAGAGAGAGAGAGAGAGAGAGAGAGAGGCAGAGACATAGGCAGAGGGAGAAGCAGGCTCCATGCATCGGGAGCCCGACGTGGGATTCGATCCTGGGTCTCCAGGATTGCGCCCTGGGCCAAAGGCAGGCGCTAAACCGCTGCGCCATCCAGGGATCCCTCCACAATTTTCAAATTGTTCTTCCGTTAGCACTTTCTGCAAATTACAGAATGAGCAGATATTTACTGAGCATCTTTGCTGTTCCATATGTTGTGAAGGATACAAAGACTACCATGTGCTTTGTTCTTAGGGAATTGTAAGTGTAGGGGAGTGCCTGGCTTAAACACAAATAGTTATGGGTGAAAAGTGCACAGTAAGTGCTTTAGTAAATTTTCAAGGTAGTTTCGGGATTGTAGAGGTTGGCACTGATTCATTTTACCTGAGGAATTTATTCATTCAGTGAACTTTTAATAGAGCTTCTCATGTGGTCAGTATTGGGAAGATTACAAGAGAACCTAATATTTATTGTATGATCGCCCATGTATTAAGTGGCAAACATTTTATGTGCGGTTAATCTCTACAACATAATTTTAATTCTCGCATCATCCCTATGAAGAGGATCCTATAATTATCCTCATTCTTTAAACTATTTATTGGAATTTAGTATATATATAGAGAAGTATACTTTAGTATGTGTACAACTGGATGGACTTTCATGAATTGTACACACCTTTGTAACCAGCACCCAGAGCAAGGACAGACTGAACATTACAGGCATTCTGAAAGTCCCTCTTTTGCCCCCTTGACTTCCAGAAACAATGTTTCTTTTCCTGTTTCTATATTTTCTAGAAACAGAATCACATAATATGTGTATAGTTGTGGATTGCTTATTCTGGTTCTTGTCTAGTATTCCATTATCCCCATTTTACGGATGAAGCAGCTGAGACTGACTGTTCAGAGTAACCCAACATCATGCAACTAGTAATGAACATAATACAATGCCACTAAGTGTTTTTGAAAAACATTATTTTTAATATTCTTATGTCATGTTCTGTCATGTACATATAGCACAGTTAATTTAACCAATCCTCTTCTTTTTATTTTATTTTTTATTTTTTAAAAATATTTTATTTATTTATTCATGAGAGACACAGAGAGAGAGAGGCAGACACACAGGCAGAGGGAGAAGTAGGCTCCATGCAGGGAGCCTGATGTGGGATTCAATCCCAGGACCCCAGGATCACGGCCCAAGCTGAAGGCAGATGCTCAACCGCTGAGCCACCCCTGTGCTCCTAACTAATCCCCTTCTGATGGATATTTGAGTTGTTTACAACAAGTAATAATTTATACTTTACCATAAAATAAAAACGTCACTTTTCAATATTTAAAGTGTGTTTCTAAGTTTCCAGCTACTTTGCCATTGACTATAATCAGTTCCATATAAGTATAGCAGCTCATGAACGTTAATTTCCCCTGTGGCAAAGATAGTGGCTGCTGGTCAAGGGTGACTTTTGTAGTTTCTATGTAGTCTACTTGCCTTTTGAAAGTACCTTGGAAGAGTGCAGTGTCCTTGCTGTTTTCCTCTTCCCGTGTGTATCCCTTCTTCCTCCTCCTTTTTTCCCCTTGAAAACTCTTTGTTGGATTATCCTTTGTTCTGCTGTAGTCTGGAATTGCATCCCTTTACCTGAGGGACAGCTCTCCCTCTGGCCTGCTCTTGAATTCTGCAGCAAGTTTTGTGTGATCAGTCCTTCAGAGGACTTCATGAAACGTTCTTCTCTAGTGCAGCGATTCACAAAGGGAACTTCCGGAGTGTGAACCTCTGGAAGGTAGGAGCTGTGTGTCCTTCACCATGTTACCTGACAGGTAGTTGGTACTCACTAAATGTGAGGTGGCCAAGTGAAGATCTGCTAAAGCCTCAGATTGTCTTCTTTTTTTTTTTTTTTTTAATTTTTATTTATTTATGATAGAGAGAGAGGCAGAGACACAGGCAGAGGGAGAAGCAGGCTCCATGCACCGGGAGCCCGATGTGGGACTCGATCCCGGGTCTCCAGGATTGCGCCCTGGGCCAAAGGCAGGCGCCAAACAGCTGCGCCACCCAGGGATCCCAGATTGTCTTCTTTTGATTGACCTATTATAATGTTATGATTTATGCTTTTGGGGATTATGGATTAATTTTCTTAGGCTCTTTAAACAGAACTAGGATACTTAGAGTTGTTTGTTTAAACTTTTTTCCCCTTGTTCTGATAGTAGAAGAAGAGTGATTTAGGAATGCAATAGAAAATAAGTTTGTGATGATTTTGTTACAGCATAAAGTTTCTTATATTTTCTCCATTTATTGAACATTTGTTAAAACCCTACTGAGTGTCATGCAGTAGAGATACAAGGATGAATATAATAATCCTTACCCTTGAGGAATCTAGTGGGAGAGATACATACATTTTGCCACAATGCATTATACTTAGACATGTATCTACATGGCTATGAGCTATTTTTTGTTTGTTGGTTTGTTTTGAACACAATGGAGAGGCTGCCAGGAGGGTCCTCTGGGAAGATCTGACACCAGCACTGAATCTTAAGGTGGGTGCATAAATCTCTACTCAATCTTCCATCCAAATACTGCTTCACTTCTCTTTCTCCTTATTTCTAGAATGGGAGTGCTGCCTATAGTTACACCATTTTACCCTAATCTAAAAACCCCACTCTTGTCTTTTTCAGAACACGACACAGCTGTTTTCTCAGAGTCCTATTGATTCTAGCTCTGAAATTTCTCTGTTTCCTCTTCATTTCCATCCTCATGTTGATAACCTCCTTGATTTGAGAGAACAGGCATAGAAATCATTCATCTTTCTGTTTTAAACATCTGACCCATGACACATAATAGGTTCAGATTTTTGTTGAATCAAAGTGAACTGAGTGATCTGTAACTGGCCTTCCTTCCTCTAATCCCTTTTAGTTTCCTTTGATTCTATATAGGGTTTTACTCCTCTGGTTAAAATTCTTCCATAATTGATTATTACTTTCAAGATGGAAATACAGCTTCTTAGCTCAGGTCCTTATCATTGACTTCAGTCTGCCTCAAGTGCTTCTCATCCATCCACTGCCCCCATGCTACTGTGTGTCAGAGTACATCTGGAGTTCTTTATGTCATTCTCACGGCCTTGTGTACCTTCCCCTTTGTTGATGTGCCACCTCTGTCTCATGTGTTAAGATCCACCGGCAGCTGTCACCAACCCTGTGAAACCTTCCCTACCTTTCCCAAGAAGAATTAGTGGTACCCTTCACGGGTTCCCTGAAGTCTGTCCATTTCATTCTCTGGTTGCATTTCTACATTCAGTTACAATCCTCTTTTCTTTTGCATTTCTCCCATTAAACTGAGGGCTAGAATTGTGTCTGATTCTCTTTGTCCCCTGGTCAGATGCTTGTTACCTGTCATGAATAGGTCCTATTTGCATGGTCCCTTAAATACACCTTCTGTTTTCACATCTTTTCAGTTTTGCTTGCATGATTTTCATAATGGACATGCCCTTTCAGCAGCTCTGTTTAAATGAGTGCATTCATTATTCAAGGGCCAATGCATGTCATGCCTTATTTATGACATTGTCTTTGATCATGGCAGCCCAAAATATTGGTACCTATCTCTAAACCATTTTTGTTAGCCCTTGGCTGTGGCACTTGCACAATATTTGCTATTATTATTTGTATTTTTGTTGTGTATGTATCATCTCTCCCTAGTTAGATTATAAACTCTGAAGTTAGAGGTTTCTCATAGACAATTGTGAATCTTCTCTGTTGAAATATATAATTCCTTACTTAATAGTCATCTGTGATTTAAAGGTAGGTCTGTTAGTGACATATTCTTTCAGATCCCTTTGTTTGAGGATGCCTATTTGCCATTCATTCCTGAAGGGTACTTTTGCTGGGTATAGAATTTGCAGTTGACAGTTCTTTCAGCACCTGAAGAATCTATTTCCTTTAGTCTCCATGGTTTCAGATGAGGAATACACTATCATTTTTCTCTTACTGATATCAAGTTGTTGTTTTTTTTTTTGGTTTTCAAATGTTTAGTTATGTTTTGTTCCTTTACCATTGACCCCAGCCTTGGCATGCTTTTCTTTGAATTTATTCTGAGACCGGAATTTGCTCAGCTTCTTAAATCTGTTCGTGACCAAATTTGGGAAGTTTTCAGCCATTGTTCCTTTGAATACACTTCTAGCCTTACTCTATTTCTTCCCTCCCTCTCGGATTCTGAGGGTACAAATGTTGGATCTTTTGTTCTTAGGTCCTTGAAGCTCTGTTCACTTTTTCAGCCTGTTTTCTCTCTGTTGTTCTGATTGAGTGAATTCTCTTGTTCTTTCCCCAAGTTCACTGATTCTGTTCTCTGGCCTCTCCAGTCTATTATTGAGCCCATCAAGTGAGTTTCACTTTCTATTACTATACTTTTCAGTTGTAGAATTTTTGTGTGGTTCTTTTTTGTAACTTCTATTAATCTGCTAAGAATTTCTGTTTTTTTTCCTTTGTTCAGAATTTATACTTGATTATTGAAGTACTTCTCTTTTATGCTTTAAAGTCTTTTCTAAAAAATTTTATTTATTTATTTATTTATTTATTTATTTATTTATTTATGATAGTCACAGAGAGAGAGAGAGAGAGAGAGGCAGAGACACAGGCAGAGGGAGAAGCAGGCTCCATGCGCTGGGAGCCCGACGTGGGATTTGATCCCGGGTCTCCAGGATCGCGCCCTGGGCCAAAGGCAGGCGCCAAACCGCTGCGCCACCCAGGGATCCCTGCTTTAAAGTCTTTATCAGGGGGTGCCTGGGTGGCTCAGTGGTTAAGCCTTTGGCTCAGGGTGTGATCCTGGAGTCCCGGGATCTAGTGCCACTTCGGGCTCCCAGCATGGAGCCTACCTTCTCCCTCTACCTATGTCTCTGCCTCTCTCTCATGAATAAATAAATAAAATATATATTTTTTTTAAAAAGTCTTTATCCAGTAATTCCAGTATTTATGTCAGGGTTAGCATCAATTGATTGACTTTTCTTGTTCAAGCTGTAGTTTTCCTGGTTCTTGGTATGATGGATGCTTTTTTTTTTTTAAGATTTCTTTTAGAATTAGAGTGTGAGCAAAGGGAGGGGCAAAGGGAGAGGGAAAGAATCTCAAACAGACTCCCCACTGAGCACAGAGCTGTTTTGAGGGTTGACCTCATAACCCTGAAATCATGACCTAAGCCAAAATCAAGAGTTGGACACTTAACTGAATGAGCCACCCCAGTGCCCCTGATGGATGATTTTTGATTATATCTGTTTTGCCTAGTCCTGTTAGGATATTCAGGGTCCCATTTAAATATTTTATTTTAGCAGTCAGCCGGTTTTAGTTTTAGCATTCAAGACCTGGCCTACATTTTTGGGGTCAGATTCTGATGGCATTTAATTTTTAGAGCCTCTGTGGTGGTATTTTATTTTTTTTTAAAGATTTTATTTATTTATTCATGAGAGACACAGAGAGAGAGAGAGTGGCAGAAACAGAGAGAGAAGCAGAGAAAGAAGCAGGCTCCATGCAGGGAGCCTGATGTGGGATTCAATCCTGGGTCTTCAGGATCACGTCCTGAGCCAAAGGCAGACGCTCAACCACTGAGCCACCCAGGTCACCCTGTGGTAGTGTTTTAATTTGCTTGATTGACCAGATGTTGTTAGAGTTACCATAGCCCCCTGCTCACACTGGCTATGGGGGCACAGGTTTTCCTGGGCTGGGGCACTATGTGTCCTGGGAGGGGGGTAGGTAGATGCAGTCTCCTGGGGACTTGGAGCTTCCCTGACTGTGGTAGAATTCCTGCTGCCTGTATGGGACAGAGGGTCACCTTGATCCTGTCACTTGTTGAAGTGAGATCTTTTTACTGGTGTCCCATGGCTTTCCCAAGGTTTTCTGGACAAGGGAAAGGAAGAAGTCTCAGGCTTGTGGGACCAAAGAGATTTCTTGGACCATGAGTAACTGGGTTCTGTTGGGTTGGCTTATCTTTGGGCTTATGTCTTGGTTCCCTTAGTTGCTTATTGTTGATTGGGCTTAAGATAGGTCTTTCTTTTGGGTGGTGTAGGGCTTGCCTTGTTTCCAGAGGGACTCTCCTTCCATTTGGGTAAGAATAGTCCACATGGTCTACCTGCTGTTGTTAGGACAGGGGCTGGAAATGGTGGGTCTTAGTGGCTGCTTTTTTTTGTGTGGCAGGAATGTGTGCTTTCTCAAGGTCTTCTGGACAAGGGAAAGGAGGGATTCCTTTCCTGTGCTGTGCTGCTTCTCTAGGCTTGTAGTCACAGACTAGTTTGTTTCTTTCTTACCAGCTTTCAGAGGTTTTTGGTTGTCTCATTATTATAGCAATGAGTGGAAAGGGTTTATAGTGCTTAGTCGAAAGGAGCAGGGAGAAACAAGTCTATGCTATCTTGTCTCTTGTCATTCATTCTTAAATGTTGGGTTTTTAAAAACAATTGAAAATGTTAAGAATTTCAGCATTTATTTTCTACCTTTAGCAAATCATGTCATTGACCTCTCTTACTTTATAGGTAAGGAAACTTGAAACTCAGTCAGGTTCAGTGACTGGTCTAGGGCTCCCACTAGTAGTTAACTGCAGAATTCAAACTAGAACTAGGCTCCTGGTGAGGAATCCAGTATTTGTATTATTGTAGAAAACTAAGTCAGTTAACTAGAAGAGAAAACAAGAGAACCTTGCATTTCAGTAGTGTTTTGGGTTTTATAACATTAGCATACTGAAGAATTAATACCCCAAATGGAAAACTTACCAGAATATGAGAGTAAAACAATCCAGTTTTAAATTATATTGACTGAAATTGAATGACATGCTATTTGTCCCCATTTTAATACTAAACATTTTTTATAAAGTCTAAAATAACGTACCTTCTGTTCTTGCTATAAAATATCGAAGTGATCTTATAAAATGGTCCTCCTTAAAAAAAATAAAAAAATAAAATGGTCCTCCTTAGAAAAAAATTCTATCACTGATCATCATCACCATTCATGTTCTACTTCAAAGAGTGTAAAAAAAGTAATTAAGATTGGTGGTACTACCCAAACAAATTAATGTCATAGCTTAGCATTCCCTGTGGCTTTTTATCAGATACTCCATAGACTGTAGATGTTTCTCACAGTATTTCCCCATGAAGCTTTTTCCTGTATCTCAGAATTAGAGAAATGGAGAAACCCAGATGTTAACTATTTGGTTGTTTATAATTTTTTTGAAGTCTCCAGGGTTTTACAGAAAATAAAGTCAGAACTGAACTATTGCCAAAACTCTTTGGAGATCTGAGTTGGGAAGCATTTACTTCTTCCCCTGGGACCTTCCCTCAGGCACAGCAAGAACTAGGTACAATGAGGAGGACTAAACACTGTCTCTTTTCAATGTCATTTGAGTACTGATGACTGACCAAAGGGGCCTGGGGAGGTGTCACTGCCTCCCTTCCCCCTTTGTGTACTAGTTCCTCTCTTTCTGCTTTGTTTTTTTCTCCTCTTTCCTACTTATGTAGTCTTTCTGGAAAGTAGAGTCTCTGTACTGAAGAGATGGATTTACCATTAGGCTTTGGATTACTTTTCCTGTCATCTGTGATAAAACTCTAGCATAGGGAATTCCTATGCTAAAATCAGCTCTTTAGAATATGGTGTCAAGTTTCATAAAAATCCTGTCCAGTATGGTGGTTAAATTTTCAAACCTGTCTTATATAATCCATTATTTCTGTACTTGCACCAAGTGCTATAAAGGTAAGAAAGTATTAGTGCCAGTAATTCACCAGCTATTGGTGGGCAGGACCTTTGTGGACTATTGCTCTGAGGTCCCACCCTCAGCAGGGTGTCCCTAGCATACAAGTAGGGGGGATGTCTCATGATTGCCTGTCCAGTGAGACTGCCCATTGTATTACAGTTAGCAAGTTATGCTTTACTTTAAACCGAATTTGTTCCCTTTAGCGTCTACCTATATTGGCTTTTGGATGAGTCTGTTAAGACCATATGGGGTGAATCTAAGAACTGGTCTAATTAATGTCCCTCAAAATTCAGAAACCTTCCCAAAATTCTGTCTTCCTTGGTAGGGTTTTGGGAATCCTCACTATCCTGATGACTTTTCTTAGATGTTTGGTTTTGTCAGTATCCCTTTATAACGTAGTCCAAACTAAACACCGTGCCCCCAAGCTTTCTTATTCATGCTGGAAATGTCATTTTTTATTTCTTAAAAGATTTTATCTATTTATTCTTGGCACACAGAGAGAGACAGAGACATAGAAGGGAGAAGCAGGCTCCTTGCAGGGAGCCCAATGTGGGGCTTGACCTGGGGATCACACCCTGAGCCAAAGGCAGATGCTAACCACTGAGCTACCCAGGAGTCCCTGGAAATTGTATTTCTTAAAAAAAAAAAAAAAAAAAAAAGCCTAAAAAATAAAAACATAAAAGAAAGCTTGTAAAAAAAATAACTATTTCGTATGCTCCATATAATATCATACATGGAAAGGGGACATTTCTGAACTTGAATCTTCACTTACCCTTGCTGTGTCTGTTCCCTCACTTGTAGAGTAGAAAGCGCAACAACTGTCTTATGGAGCCGTTACTGTGGTAGAGCCCATGTGTGTCAGCGATCCAAAGTTGGATGCCTGGAGGAGCATGGAAGGTCAATCTATGGCCAGCTTGCTATAGGAAATGGAAGCTCCTAAATCACTGTACTATGTATCCATTTCCCTATTAACTCTGGGTATCTGTTTTTCCTTCTCAGGGATGTCTCTGATTGCCTAGATTCTATAGTTTGGGGCTTCTCCTTTGCTGTATGGAGACATGAATGTGATGAAGTTGGGTAT
This sequence comes from Canis lupus baileyi, assembly GCF_048164855.1. Classification (NCBI taxonomy): domain Eukaryota; kingdom Metazoa; phylum Chordata; class Mammalia; order Carnivora; family Canidae; genus Canis; species Canis lupus. The sequence goes on from NC_132850.1 coordinate 47,418,215, forward strand.
CTCTAAACTCCATTTATCAACTTCTCTTCATTTTTATGAAAACCTAGTTCTTAGGGAATGCTTGGGTGGCTCATTTGGTTGGGCATCTGACTCTTGATTTTGGCTTGAGTCATGATCTTGAGGTTGTGGGATCAGGCTCTGCACTGGGCATGGAGCCTACTTGACACTTTCTCTCCCTCTCCTTGCTGCCCCTCCCTCTGCTCATCTGTCTCTCGCTCTTAAAAAAAAAAAGGCTAGTTCTTAAGAAACCAAAGAAAAGAGTAATCTGGAAGCTAGAATTAATGATCTTACTTATATGGTATTGCTTATAGAGTGGATAATAAGGCTGGTAAATCTTATGCTAATACAAAGTACCTATCTAAGAGTTATCCCAGTCCAGCTCAGTATGCTTAAAAATATGTACTTTTGTACATATACAATATTTTCCACTCAATGAGCTCTTATTATAATAAAATGTATATTTGCTTATTTTTTAAAGATTTTATTTATTCATGCGAGACAGAGACAGAGAGAGAGAGAGAGAGACAGAGACACGGGCAGAGGGAGAAGCAGGCTTTTCCCTCCTCTGTCCATGCAGGGAGCCCGACGTGGGATTCGATCCTGGGTCTCCAGATCATGCCCTGAGCTGAAGGCGGCACTGAACCACTGAGCCACCCGGGCTGCCCTGTATATTCACTTATAAAGTTGTACTTCCACCCAGTGAGCTTTTTATTTATATTTATCTCACAAGAGTTACCGTTTTGTTTAAAACAAAGATTCAGATTACAGTACCTGGTAGAAATGCCTGTCTTCAACTCTTATACCAGAGGACTCTCTTTTCTTTTTCTATTATTAAAAAAAAATGCTGGTGTAGCTCAATGTACTGATTATATCACCCACTAAATCACAGATGGCTCACTGAAGAATGCTGCTCTGAGGACTTTGTAAAAGGTTGCTGTAGGTCAGTGCTACTCAAAGTGAAGGCTGTGGACCTGTGTCAGACTCTGCAGACTGCTGGTTACGTTAAGTTGACTTCCTTTATCAAGAAGTCTTGCTGTAAAATAGTGTCAGCCAAACTAAACGGGTACTCAGTTAATTTACATCTTGTACAAATTCCTTGTCTTTCAGGGACCCTGTTACCAATCGTTCAGGGGCTGGCATCCTAAGTAGCATTGCCTGCGGGCACCACATACCTTCCTTTGCCACCTAGTTCTTAGCCGAGTGGCTCTCAGGTTTCCAAGCTTCTGGTAGATTTGAAAGGTGAGGCAATGCTACACTAATTTGGTATGTCAGTTAAACCCCCATTACCCAGTACTACTTAGTGTGTGAGCAAGTCATTCTACCAGAGTTGAGAAATGAACAGACCACAAGTTGGGAATCACAGTGACCTGGGCTTACTTCTGGTGTTACTCTGTAATCCATTTTACTTGTCTGTTTCCCCACCCGCCTCTGTCTATAAAATGACGACAAATATATTTACCTTTGTAATATGATTCTAAGGATTAGGGGTAAAGTTTATATAACACACCGCACACAATAACAGATGCTTATTGCTTTTGGAGCTAATTCTGAAATGATAGATAAAGTTCTGAAAAAGAAGAATAATAGGGATGATTGATTGTATTAAGTAAAAAGTGTGGCATGAAGACCATTGTTTGATATGTGGTACAAAAAGAGAGACAAAGGAGCAGAGAACTCAGAATTAAGTTTTTTAAAAAAGAAGTTTAGGGCAGTTGGGAATATTCAGTTTAATTTTCTTCTAAAATGTTCAGGGTTGTAAAATGGTGGGTGCTTTTTAAGCATGCAAATGATGGAAGGGGAAAAATTTGACTACCTAAGAGGATACAAAATTCAAAATCATAATCCAAAAAAAAAAAAGGTCACACAAGTAAAAGGGGAAGAATATTTAAAACAAAATTATGTGTCAAATTCATTGGAGTAAAGAAAATACAGTTCATTAATGGCAATTTACACCATAGAAATACTTGCAGTCAAGGAAGTAAAGATTAAAATTAGAAAGTACAAAAAAATTAACTTTGAAAAAAGTTGGGCAAATGGAATGATGAACCCATGTACCTGCAACCTTCTTCCAGAAATTATGAAGTCATGGTCCAGTGCTGAGGTACAATTTAGGCTTGATTGGAAGATATCTATCAGTCAGTTTATAACTTAGAGATTTGATTCTTGGGTTTCTAGGTTGTTTGAATTTTTTTAGTTATATTATGTCTTTGCTTTATCAGTTTGTGGAAAATAAAATCCAATATTTCCTTTTAGAAGCTTTCCATTTCTTTTTTTTAATTATTATTATTTTTAAAATTTTTATTTATTTTATGATAGTCACACAGAGAGAGAGAGAGAGAGAGAGAGAGAGAGAGAGAGAGAGGCAGAGACATAGGCAGAGGGAGAAGCAGGCTCCACGCACCGGGAGCCCGACGTGGGATTCGATCCGGGGTCTGCAGGATTGCACCCTGGGCCAAAGGCAGGCGCTAAACCACTGCGCCACCCAGGGATCCCGAAGCTTTCCATTTCTAATTCCAACTTTTTCTTTGTGCTGACTATCCCTGTGACAAATTTACATTCTGTGATATAGCTTGGGAATAAAGGATGTTAGCTGATCTTCTGCTAAGAGTCCTTTGAACTGGAGCCTGGATGCCTGGATGTTATTAATGGACCAGAAGGGTTCATGAAGGTCTTTAGCCCGCTTTTGCTTGTATGTGTGTGTAGTTTTGATTGGGGAAGGGTGAATCAATAATGTAACTAAATTTAGAGTGATAACAATAAAAAACTTACCTGGAAGATATGCTTTAAGGGCCTGTGGATCTTTGATCAATAGGTAGCTGATTATTTCCCATACATTTTATTTTTTTAAAATTTCTTACACATTTTAGTGTTTCCTTTTCAGTTATCTCCTGATAAAAACCATTTGAAATCAGAAGCTGTGGGTTACATATACTACAACTACATGCATCTAGTGTATATAGTTTGTCTGATAGCTGTGGAGCCTGGTTAGAAGATCAGGCAAATGTGGGCCCACTGGAGCTTTGGAGGAGTCCTGGGGGGGCGTGCGGGTGGCTTTGAATGTAGGTTGTACTTGAGTTTTGGAGGAAGTGGGAGAAGAGCATTCCAGATAGAAAGAAGGCAAGGCATGTTCAAAGACCCCCAGGAAGGAGAGAGCTGAGCAGAGACCAAATCACTCAGGGTATTTCATTTCATTTCATTTCATTTCATTTCATTTCATTTCATTTCATTTCATTTCATTTCATTTCATTTCATTTCATTTCATTATTTCATTTCTTTATTGGTTGGTTGATTGATTGTATATTCTTTTACTGGAGTTCAATTTGCCAACATATAGCATAGCACCCAGTGCTCATCCCGTCAAGTGGCCCCTTAGTGCCCATCACCCAGTCACCCCAACCCCCTCCTACCTCCCCTTCCACTACCCCTTGTTCTTTTCCCAGAGTTAGGAGTTTCTCATGTTCTGTCACCCTCACTGGTATTTCCCACTCTTTTTCTCTCCTTTCCCCTTTATTCCCTTTCACTATTTTTTGTATTCCCCAAATGAATGAGACCATATAATGTTTGTCCTTCTCCAATTGACTTACTTCACTCAGCATAATACCCTCCAGTTCCATCTACATAGAAGCAAATGGTGGGTATTTGTTGTTTCTAATCGTTGAGTAATATTCCATTGTATACATAGACCACAGCTTCTTTATCCATTCACCTTTCAATGGATGCCGAGGCTCCTTCCACAGTTTGGCTATTGTGGACATTGCTGCTAGAAACATCGGGGTGCAGGTGTCTCGGTGTTTCACTGTATGTTTCTTTGGAGCAAATCCCCAGCAGTGCAATTGCTGGGTCGTAGGGTAGCTCTATTTTTAACTCTTTGAGGAACCTCCACACAGTTTTCCAGAGTGGCTGCACCAGTTCACATTCCCACCAACAGTGCAAGAGGGTTCCCCTTTCTCCACATTCTCTCCAACATTTGTTGCTTCCTGTCTTGTTAATTTTCCCCATTCTCACTGGTGTGAGGTGGTATCTCATTGTAGTTTGATTTGTATTTCCTTGATGGCAAGGGATGCGGAACATTTTCTCATGTGCTTGTTGGCCATGTCTATGTCTTCCTCTGTGAAATTTCTGTTCATGTCTTTGCCCATTTCATGATTGGATTGTTTGTTTCTTGGGTGTTGAGTTTGAGAAGTTCTTTATAGATCTTAGAAACTAGCCCTTTATATGATAGGTCATTTGCAAATATCTTCTCCCATTCTGTAGGTTGTCTTTTAGTTTTGCTGACTGTTTCTTTTACTGTGCAGAAGCTTTGTATCTTGATAAAGTCTCAATAATTCATTTTTGCTTTTGTTTCCCTTGCCTTCATAGATGTATCTTGCAAGAAGTTGCTGTGGCCAGGTTCACAAAGGGTGTTGCCTGTGTTCTCCTCTAGGATTTTGATGGATTCTTGTCTCACATTTAGATCTTTCATCCATTTTGAGTTTATGTTTGTGTCTGGTATAAGAGAATGGTCTAGTTTCATTCTTCTGCACGTGGCTGTCCAATTTTCCCAGCACCATTTATTGAAGAGACTGTTCTTTTTCCAATGGATAGTCTTTCTTGCTTTGTCAAATATTAGTTGACCATAGAGTTGAGGGCCCATTTCTGGGTTCTCTATTCTGTTCCATTGATCTATGTGTTTGTTTTTGTGTCAGTACCACACTGTCTTGATGACCACAGCTTTGTAGTACAACCTAAAATCTGGCATTGTGATGCCCCCAGCTTTGGTTTTCTTTTTCAATATTCCCCTGGCTATTCAGGGTCTTTTCTGATTCCACACAAATCTTAAGATGATTTGTTCCAACTCTCTGAAGAAAGTCCATGGTATTTTGATAGGGATTGCATTAAATGTGTAAATTGCCCTGGGTAACATTGACATTTTCACAGTATTAATTCTTCCAATCCATGAGCATGGAGTATTTTTCCATCTCTTTATGTCTTCCTCAATTTGTTTCAGAAGTGTTCTCTAGTTTTTAGGGTATAGATTCTTACCTCTTTGGTTAGGTTTATTCATAGTTATCTTATGCTTTTGGGTGCAATTGTAAATGGGATTGACTCCTTAATTTCTCTTTCTTCAGTTTCATTGTTAGAGTATAGAAATGCCACTGATATCTGTGCTTTGATTTTGTGTCCTGCCACATCGCTGAATTGCTGTATGAGTTCTAGCAATCTTGGGGTGGAGTTTTTTCGGTTTTCTATGTACAGTATCATGTCATCTGCGAAGAAGGAGAGTTTGACTTCTTCTTTGCCAATTTGAATGCCTTTTATTTCTTTTGTTGCCTGATTGCTGAGGCTAAGACTTCTAGTACTATGTTGAATAGCAGTGGTGAGAGTGGACATCCCTGTCATGTTCCTGATCTTAGGGGAAAGGCTCCCAGTGTTTTGCCATTGAGAATGATATTTGCTGTGGGCTTTTGGTAGATGGCTTTTAAGATGCTGAGGAATGTTCCTTCTATCCCTACACTCTGAATGAGTTTTGATCGAGAATGGATGCTGTATTTTGTCAAATGCTTTCTCTGCATCTATTGAGAGGATCATATGGTTCTTGTTTTTTCTCTTGTTGGTATGATCTATCACATCGATTGCTTTACAAGTGCTGAACTAGCCTTGCATCCTGGCTAGGATGACCCACTTGGTCATGGTGAATAATCTTCTTAATGTACTGTTGGATCCTATTGGCTAGTATCTTGTTGAGAATTTTTGCATCTGTGTTCATCAGGGATATTGGTCTGTAATTCTCCTTTTTAGTGGGGTCTTTGTCTGGTTTTGGAATTAAGGTGATGCTGGCCTCATAGAACAAGTTTGGAAGTATTCCATCCCTTTCTATCTTTTGGAACAGCTTTAGTAGAATAGGTATTGTTTCTTCTTTAAACGTTTGATAGAATTCCCCTGGAAAGCCATCTGACCCTGGACTTTTGTGTTTTGGGAGGTTTTTGATGACTGCTTCAATGTCCTCCCTGGTTATTGGCCTGTTCAGGTTTTGTATTTCTTCCTGTTCCAGTTTTGGTAGTTTGTGTTTTTCCAGAAATGCGTCCATTTCTTCTAGATTGCTTAATTTATTGACGTATAACTGCTCATAATGTTTATTTTTCGTAATATGTCTTTTTTTCTTTTTCATAATATGTTTTTAAAATCGTTTGTATTTCCTTGGTATTGGTTGTGATCTCTCCTTTTTCATTTGTGATTTTATTAATTAGAGTCTTTTTTGTTTTTAATCAGGCTAACAAATGGTTTATCTGATTAATTCTTTCAAAGAACCAACTCCTGGTTTTGTTATGTGTTCTACAGTTTTCTGGTCTGTATTTCATTGAGTTCTTGAATCTTTATTAACTCTCTTCTTCTGCTTGGTGTAGATTTTATTTGCTGTTCTTTCTCCAGTTCCTTTATGTGCAAGGTTAGCTTGTGTATTTGAGTTTTTTCCAAATTTTGGGGATGCTTGTATTGCGATGTATTTCCCTCTTAGGACTGCTTTTGCTATATCCCAAATATTTTGAACAGTTGTATCTTCATTCTCATTAGTTTCCATGACTCTTTTTAATTCTTCTCTAATTTCCTGGTTGACCCTTTCATCTTTTAGCAGGATGTTCTTTAACCTCCACGTGTTTGAGTTTCTTCCAAATTTCTTCTTGTGATTGAGTTCAAGTTTCAAAGTATTATGGTCTGAAAATATGCAAGGGACAATCCCAGTCTTTTGGTATCGCTTAAGACCTGATTTGTGACCCAGTATGTGGTCTGTTTTGGAGAAAGTTCCATGTGCACTTGAGAAGAATGTGTATTCAGTTGTGTTTGGATGTAAAGTTTTGTAAATATATGTGAAATCCATCTGGTCCAGTGTAACATTTAAAGCTCTTGTTTCTTTGGAGATGTTGTGCTTAGAAGATCTGTCATTTTGCAGAAAGTGCCGTGTTGAAGTCTCCCAGTATTAGTGTATTATTATCTAAGTATGTCTTAACTTTGGTTATTAATTGATTGATATACTTGGCAGCTCCCACATTAGGGGCATAAATATTCATGATTGTTAGATCCTCTTGTTGGATACTTCCTTTAAGTATAATATAGTGTCCCTCTTCATCTCTTAGTACAGTTTTTGGGATAAACTTTAATTTATCTGATATGAGGATTGCTACCCCTGCTTTCTTTTGAAGACCATTTGAATGGTAAATGGTTCTCCAGCCTTTCATTTTCAGGCTGTAGGTGTCCTTAGGTCTAAAACGAATGTCCTGTAGACAGCAAATAGATGGGTCTTGCTTTTTTATCTAGTCTGAAACCCTGCATCTTTTGATGGGATCATTAAGCCTGTTCATGTTCAGAGTTACTATTGAAAGATAGTGGATTTAGTGTCATCATAATACCTATTCAGTCCCTGTTTTTGTGGCTTATTTCTTTGGGCGTCCTCTTTCTTTTACAGAGTCCCCCTTAGTATTTCTTGTAGAGCTGGTTTGGTGGTCACATATTCTTTCAGTTTCTGCCTATCTTGGAAGATCTTTATTTCTCTTTCTATTCTGAATGAGAGCCTTGCTGGATAGAGTAATCTTGGCTGCATGTTCTTCTCATTTAGGACCCACTCAAGGTATTTTAGACCTTTGGTGAGGAGTTTGGGTTTTATCCTAAATACAACAGAATGCTACTGAAGATTTAAGCTGGGGAGTAAAGAAATCCACTCATATTTTCACGTGGCTTTTGCTGCTGTGTAGGGATTGAGCTGAAGGAGAGTGAGTGGCAGCAGAGTGACCAGTGAGCATTTTGTTAACAGGATTAAATGTGTTAACATTGGAGACACAGACATGAGCAGATCCCGGGATATTTTGAATGTGAGTTGGATATGTAGTAGGTTAAGGGAAAGGGAGAAATCAGGATGATTTGTCAAAGAACTGCTTCTGGCCAAATCCCCAGCCTTGCAAAACATTTGGCACTTTCTGAGCATCCTCAGTTTTGTGTCTTCTCTGATTCTGCACACCCCTCGTACCTCATTTTGGCTCTATCTTTACTCTGTCTTGTCTTTTTCTGCCTCCCCCTGCTCCATTGTGAGTATCCTTCATGTTTTGCCTCTGTATTTTCAGCTCTACATTTTCTCTACTTTTTCCTTCTAACAAGGAAAATTCACTTCAATTACTTTTCTGCACGTAATTGACAGTTGGGATCTCTGGGCTTGACCTTTGTCTTCAGCTGCTTGCAGAATTTCTATGTAGTTCATCTGCTACTTCATGAAATATCTGAAATGCAGTTGTTTCCTTACCTTACTTGGCTTCCTCTCTTGACTTCCCCTGAAAAAACAACAACAACAACAACAACAAAACAAAACCGGTGCCACCATTCTGTCACCCAGACAGGACAACTTAGTAATCTTTTGATTCATTATTTTCCTTTACAACAATTTGTTATATAAAACCCTGTATTATTCCCAAGTTGTTGGAGCTTGGAAGGGCTGCCACCTGCTCAGGGCCACCCAGCTGGTCACCAGAGACGCTAGTGTGTGAGCCCCAGTGTGTCTGACGTGGTCAATCACTATGCTCTGTTACAGGCCAGGGAGCTTTGTGATGAGGCTTTTCTGAGGGACAACGAACCTTACTTTGTAAAGTAAGTCAAATATTCAGAGATTGGGACCTCAGTTATTAACAGTAGTTGTGCTCGCTATCTGAGTGTTTTCTCTGGAAATCTTGCACCTATATTGTCCATTTTTAGAGATAAAAAGGAAATTGGTTGGCTGCCATGGCAGGTTGTTTGCATTCTTCCCTCTTTTGAGGGTGAGGAGGAGTAACAATGAGCAGTGGTTGCAGATTCTTTATTTTTTTCTCCCTTACTGATACATGAAAGGGCTTATTTACCCATATGCTTGCAAATACTGAATTTCCTTAAAATAGTATTGCCCATCAGGTGAAAAACTACTTAAATTTTCTATAATTATTAGTGAATTTGAATTCTTTTTCAAGATTTTATTTATTTATTCGTGAGGGACATGCAGGGAGGCAGAGACATAGGCAGAGGGAGAAGCAGACTCCCTGTAAGGAGCCTGATGCGGGACTCGATCCCAGGTTCACACCCTGAGCTAAAGGGAGATGCTCAACCACTGAGTCACTCAGGCATCCTGAGTTTGAATTTTTTATGTTTTTTAGTGGTTGGATGATGTCAGTTAACATTGGGAGAGCCATCTGCTTTGCTCAGTCTCCCAATTGAAATGCTAGTGTCTTCTGGAAACACCTCCCAGACACAGTTAGAAGTCATATTTGATATGACATCCAGGCATCCTGTGGCTCAGTCAAGTTCATACACAAAATTTACCGTTACAGCCACATTGTCCTATACCCTGCCAGTCTATCCTGATGATCACGTATCATCCATTCTTCTGTTTTGTTTTGGCTTTATTTTTCCCCCTGATTCTAAAAGTAATTTATGCTAAATGGGGAACATTTTGAAAATACAGAAAAATGAAACATAAAAACATTGGTTAAGATTGGGAGGGGAGTGCTTAGCTTTCAAACTGTTTTATGTGCACTTCTATGCTTTTCTCATGCTTTTAGTGAATTTATAAGTTGACCATGTGTCTTATTTATTTAAATAACACCTCTTTCCTCTTTGAACATGGCTAGTTTTCAGGAGGCCCATATTTGTGTCTGGCTGGCCGAAGAGGCTTGGATTGTGTTGATCTGCTGTCTGGGACCCTGGTGTTTGTTGACCTTGCCCTTAAGGAAGCATGAAACCAAGAAGCAGACCTCACAGTTCTCATCGCCCAGCTGGCGCTTGTTTTCTAGGAGCGGCTTTTCCAATTGCTCTTTCCTTCTTCCTGTTGGCTGTGAGTTCCCCTGCATAGCTTTCTTATCCTGCCCTCCTTCTTGGGCTACTTTCCTTTCCTAGGGGCTGTTCACAAAACTTTTGTTTTCCCCAGAACTAAAAAAAAGACAGAACTTTGGGAAATCCTAAAAATGATGTCATCACGATGGCAAAATTTCACAGTAATCATTGCACAGAGTGTGGGGACCAAATCCCGGGTCCCAACAAGCTCTGAAGGCTGCCTATCTGGGGAGAGGCATGAGGGGGTGGTGTTCTGGGTGGGCCAGGCACAGGTAGTGGCTATGCCCCTGTGATAAGCCCTGCTGGGTGCCCTGGTCCCAGGGCAGCCTCCAGCTACCACCACAGGACTGCAGTGGTGGACTCCCAGGGACTGGGAAGGATCGCCTTATCTTCAGGGTCCCTCCGTGCGGGAGCCTCTCCAGCTGCCTGTGCCCCACATTGCCAGCTTGCAGTGGTGTGGGTAGAAATTCTATAGTCAGAGCAGCTCCATTTCTAGCCCTGCTTGCAGGACAATGTCCAGGAGCTCCCAATTCTTGCCTCCCCACTCGTCACAGAGCTCCTCAGCGTTCAGGCCTCTGATGTGGTCAGAGTCTGACCTGTCAATCCCAGAGAGGTCAAAGTGGTTCACCTGCATGTAACCCTGCAGGTCCCCTGGGAGCTCCCGCAGTCTAGACTCCTGACTGCAGGCGCAAAGGCCAGCTCGGCCGTCACACAGTGCTTGCGGATGCCCACAAACCGTTTTAAAAAAAATTCGTGACCCCTCCTCCAACACTCCAGCAAAATCAAGACATTTGGATGATTTACATATGTCTCATAAGGGCATTGTAAGGAAAGGATCTTGTAGTTTTCCCTATGGGGAGGCAGCATATTGTGACTGTTTAGATGGAAAGCTGTCTCCAGTGTTCAAATTCTTGCTCTACCATCTAAGTCAGCGTGACCCCTTTGTGTCTGCTGGTGCTGGTCTCTAAAATACAGTGCAAGAAAAGCTTACCTAACTGGGCGTAGTGAGGATGAAATGAACTCTAATGTATGCAAAGTACTTCCCTGGAGCGACCAGCACGTAGGAGGTGCTACATAACTGTTAGAAGGTTGTTGCACACATTTAAGCTGTTTGGAAGCACTGGATTTGAACCCATTTTCTAGTCCATTAGGAGTGTTAAAACTGCTTTATATCGAACATAATTCCTTATGTTAAAATGGCCTATCTCAGGCTCCCACCCTGCTACTGCAGTTTTTCAGATGGACTGGTTTCTGCCTCTAGGGGCATTTTGTGGAATTTTATGGTTAACATAGTAAAGTCTTCAGAAGTAAGTTTGGCCTTTAAAGGATGTATTTTGTCCTCTTTGGCTTTGTATCCACATTGTCACTCTTGGCATTTGCTAACTACTTCACAGCTCCTATAGGGAAAAAATAGCTTTGCTCACAGCCGCTGGTGAGGACAAAGGTCCCTGAGGACTGTGTGACCTCCCTCCTTGTCCGTAAGCTGCTGACTTGGTTGGTGTGGGACACTACTTCTGTCATGGCCTTCTGTGGGGGAAAAATGAGCCAGACCTGTTTGATTCTCTTGAGAATTTTAGTTTGGGAAATAAGGGAAAAGCAGTTAAGAGTTCTAGTTCAAAGAATGCCATCTGCTAACGCAAAGGCAGTGAAGGCCCCCCCACCCCCACCCCTCCCCAGTCAGGGACATGGCAGCAGCAAACCTGAGGACGCAGCAGTTTCGACAGCAAGAATTTATATGAAATAAAAGAAAACAGAGCCATTGAAAGTGAGAGAGAGAACAGGTAAAACACTCAGAAGCCACATGGTGTTGATGGCAGCAGCCCCGAGAGGAGATCCCACGGCAGGCTGTGCTGCAAGTGCCGTCGGGATGTGTTGTTTACTTTTTTCCCTAGGTTCTTTTCTATTGTATTCTCATTATTTGAGTGTATTTCTTGTATTCAGAAGGCCCTAATGTACATAGGTTGTGCAGTCTAGATCCCCTTTCTCGTCCCCTTCTGAAGGAGTCCCCTCATTTTTTCCTACTCAAACGTCTCCTTTGTGGTTCACAGCGATATAATTTTTTTTTTTTACAGTGATATAAATTTAACCCACTTTCTTGGACCCTGTTCAAGCTGCCCATTCCATGCTGTGTTTTCCTGATGACTTTCACATTTTTTCAAGTGTGTTTTCCATTGAACTCTTGTAGGGTGTGTGACCTGGACTCCTCAGTGTCAGTGTGGTATGTGATGTCATGGCAGTCTCTCCCTGATGGAGGTCATGGACTCCCTAGGGCAACTATCACATCTTCTCGAAGTTTGTATGACATCTTGGGCTGTGCCAAGTGACTGCTGCAAGTCATGGGGCATTTCTTGTGGCATTCCTTTTAGATTTTGTGATCCTGGTTCATCCTGGGACACAATGGAAGAGATTTTAGCTGTCCCCCCTTATATTGAGTCTTATTTTACGTAAATATTATTTTAAAGCAAATAACTGGCTAAAGCATTTGAGAGAAATGAGAGTTACGTAGTAACACTGGGCTTTGGTTGGCAACTGAGTTTCTCTTTCGTGCTGTGACATGGTGATGCTCCAATGGCAGAAGGGCGGGAAAGCTCACGTTCATCAACCAGATCAACACCCAACACGTCGGTCCCTGCTAGTATTTACTTTGGGCCTTACTGTGGTTAACACGGTAGCGTGTCTTGACATTATCCCCATATGTGGTTTTGTTTTTCTTTTTGTCTCCCCTTTCTTAGGACATTTTGGAAGTCACTTTGTTTGCTGAGTTACTGTATTCAGTACCAGAATGTTTGAGTAATATTGTCTGTCACAGAGCTTAAGTCCCTGGTCTATAAAACAATACTTGCCAGTGATGTTCTTATGTCTATATTACTTTTAACCTCCAGGTTACCTTATTTTTCTAAAAAGAGAAAAAAATAATCTTGATGTATTAGTTTGCTAGGGCTGCCATAGCAAAGTACCCCCGACTGGGTGGCTGACATAACCAAAATTTCTTGTCTCACTGCCCTGAAGTCTGGAAGTCCCCAGCTGAGGTGTCAGCAGAGCTGGTTCTTTCTGAGGCCTGTGAGGGAAGCTTCTGATCCAGGCCACTCTCTTTAGCTTATAGATGGCCATCTTCCTTTGTCTCTCCACCTTGTCTTCCCTCTATGTGTGTTTCTGTGACCACATTTCCCCTTTTTATAAGGACACTAGTCCTTTTGGATGAGAGCCTACCCCAATGATCCCACTTCAACTTGATTATACCTAAGAACCTCTCCCCAAATAAGGTCACATTCGGAGATGCTGAGGGTTAGGACTCTATTACGGGAATGGGTGCAAGGGGCACAATTGAACCCATTATACAGGGGAACAAGAACATTTTACTAATTTTAAGCATTTAGAAAGCAGGCTATCTTGGCTTTGAAGCCAAGAGGTTTCAAAGATGATTGCTATCCTTGGGGAAGTTTTTGCTTGTAAACCCCTCAACTCATTAGGTTGAGATTCCAGAATCTTACCAGTTGTTGGCAGTTTCCAGAAATTCTTTAAAGAGGTACTGTCCTCTCTGGCCTGGATCAGGGCAGTAGCCTCCTAACTTGTTTTCCTGCTGTGCGCCTCTTGTTCTCAGCACAGCAACCAGAGTGATGCTGCTAATTGTTCGATCCTACCCCTCTTCCCTAACTCAGAACCTTCCAGAAGCTCCCCATCTTATAATAGAAGTTCAAGTCCTTTCTGAACTGGCTTCAATTGTCTTTCTCCTTCTTGCCTGTTGCATTCTTTGTCCCTCCCTCCATCGGCTTCAGCCACACCAGCCTTTTGCTGTCCTACAGCAGATCTCTGTGTGGAAAGTGATCTGTGTGGCTTGCTCCTTGCATCATTCAAGTCTTTGCTTTGGTACTATCTTTTCTATACCATCCACTGAGATCTGCCCAGCCTCCCTCCCCAAGCATTCCCATTTCCTTAACCATTCTTCAGTTTTCTCCATGGCACTTATCTGCTCCCAGTAATTTATGTTTTATTATCTGTCTTCTCTACTCCCTTTCTACTCCCCCATCTCACCTTGGCCTGTACCCACTCTCACCCAGGTTGGTGTGATTAATTTGTTGCAGTAACCTCTGTGTCTAGAATACTGCCTGGCAAATATTTGGATAAATAAACAACACGAGTAGAATGTGGATGCGTAGAATAAGGAATGAGATGCTGAGAAAAGAACACTGGAATTCTGGCTGCTTGGGTTCCTGCAAGTATAGGAATAAGATGAGGGCAGATGGGACAAAGGAGAACAAAATGGTTCATTGATTCAGGGATGTGTGTGGGTGTACTTGTTTCTTTCATTTTAATACATTATGATCATTGTATTCTTTTCTGCTAATTGTTTTATGAATATGTATTACAAAAGTTGCAAGGATAGACTAATGAGCATCCTACGTGTCCTTTCATCTTTCGTAGACCGACCAATTGTTTAACACTTTGTGGCTTTTACTTCATTTCTTTCTTTCTGTATATACACATTCCATGTGTCTGTGTCTCTGGCTGACCTATGGGGGTTGCTCTTGGGTCACCTCTCTGTCCCTATTAATTTAGCCCTGAAAAAGTTTGGGTTGGGTCACGTGCTACAACACCTGCCAGTGTAGGAAGCGAAGGCTCTGGCTCAAGCATATTGCTCTAGAAGGGAAAGTGAGAGGTCACGTGTTAGTTAGATGTGACATTCTGGGTATTTACAGTTTATAGACAGGAAGTCTGTTACATACTACGTGTCTTGCCCAGAGCCACACCGGGGGTACGGCAGAGCTAATATTTCAAGCCAGGCCTGCTTGTCTCCTTTTCATAAACCACACGGCCTCTAGCGTATTGTGCCTTTAGTTCCTCATCTGTAAAATAGGATCATTAGTCTAGATTGTCTCTAAAATTATGTTCCCTGCTGATGTTCTTTAATTTAGGCCAGGACTTGAAATCCCAATGGCTCCAGGGGCCAGGAAGATATTTTTTTATGTATGTGAGGCAAATGTAGGCAGTCGTGGGACCAATTATAACTGCAGGATTTGAGAGATTCGAATTAAAATTGTAACGAAAGGGGTGGCCAAATAAATAAGTTCATGGGGCCATTGGTTTCTGATGCTCAGATTTATGTACTTACCTGGAAATGTTAAGCTATCCAAACAGTAGCATGCAGCCCTGTCATTATGATGTTTGTCAGCCCATCAGCCGTTCTTATTTTCTATGAATTGTAATTAGAGAAGGTGGAGCTTGGGAGTGTGTTGGTCTTAGTATTCTTTTTCATACTTAAAAAGTATGAAAGTATCAAGGGGATCACCTTGATCCCCTTCCCCATGTATGCATGCATGCACTCCGCTTTGCAGCCTTTCTCAGTGGGCATACTGTCCAACTGCTGGACCATGTATTCCTCCCTAACAGGTGTGCCTACAGGTTATGCTAAAACTAGATTCTGTACTAACAGGTGTGCCTACAGGTTATGCTAAAACTAGATTCTGTACTAAAACTTGGATTCTAGTTAGTGTTCTCCTTGAACTAGGTGTGTGACATTGAGCTAGTTGTTTAGAGTCATGCTTTCATTTCCTGACAGTATAGTGAAGGTGAGAGACTCTGTCAGTGATTTTCACATTGGGTTTTCTGCAGGGTGCACTCTCACTGGACAGCATGCTGTGGGAGAGGGGGACCAGCTGAAAGGGATCTTCATCCTACCTTTACCTGAGCAGCTTTGATTATCTCTTGGTTCAACTACTTACCAGTTGTATAATCTTGGGCAAGTTGCTTAACCTCTCTGTGACTTAGTTTTCTCCTCTGCAAAGTGGCATGATAATAGTACCTGTCTCTCAGAGTGGTTGGGATACTTAAAGGAATCAATAAATGTAAAGTGGTTAGGAAAGTACCTGATATTATAAGGTATGGTAGGTAGAGTAATGGCCCTTTCTATTCCTGGAATCTGCGACTATGTTATTTAACTTGGCAAAGGGGCTTTGCAGATGGGATTAAGTTAAAGGGCTAGAGGTAGGGGGATTATTTTGGGTTTGGATTGTGAGCCCACTGTAATCACAGTAGTCATTAAAAGAGTCAGAGATGTATGACAGAGGTAGAGGTGATGTGACAGGGGGCTGAGGGCTCTGAGCCAAGGAATTTGGACATCCTCCAGAACCTGGAGAAGGCAAAGAAATGGATTTTCCCCTAGAGCCTCCAGAAGGAATGCATTCCAGTAACACCAGTCTTGGCCTTCTGACCTACAGGATTAGAAGAATCAATCTGTGTTGCTGTAAGCCACTAAATTTGTGGTGATTCGTTACAGCAGCAGTAGAAAACTAATACGTGAAGTGTCGGCTAATTTTTCTTTTCTCTCTGTAAATAAGATTTTCTTTGAATAGCTCAATCTGTGGCCAAAGACAGTTTGAAAGCTGGTAGGCTAGGTGATTGCCAGCATGTCCTGCTCATCTTATAGCCTGTAGTGACAGGTATTTTCTCTGTACACAGAACCTAGCCTGCGTAGACTCCTTGCATTGAGTGAATGTGTGCGGAACAGTTGAAGCTTGGAATAAGGCATAGCAAAAGTAAGGTAATGGTTTCCAGTGTGGACCTGCCTATGGGATTCTCTGTAGTGTTCAGATCACTCCCTTCTTAAGCGTTGTTCCTAATTATTTTGGTTAACAGAATCTGGTTGTCTGTTATGTGCCCTATTACATCTTGGGACTTGTACTCCAGGTTTATGCATTTGTTCTGAGGCATTGCATCTTTGTGGACTCGTCTTATTTTCTTCTACCCCGTTGATTTGTCAATTCAGGGCTAGAATACTCTAGGGCCTTTAGAAGCTGCTTTCTTCTATGATGAAGATGACCTTACTATAACAGACACTCCAGTTGGGGTGGAATTGGAGAGCTAGGGCCAGGAATGCCTTTAATGCAAGAGTTCCAGAGATGGGGCTGGCCCTAGAGCTATTCCTAGAACTGCCTGTGATTTGGCTTTCAGGCCTCAATTAGTCCAGTAATGCATTTTGGGCTCATAAGATGTTTGCATCGTTTAAACAATCTATAAAGTGAGTTATTTACTTTCTTCTTTAACTCGTACAGAGAGGCCATACTGCTGTTCTTGTATATAGTGCTGCTGCCAGTTTTGTGAATCTGGAAAACATGAAGGAAAATCTGAAGCCAGTTTATAGGCTGAGAGGAATTTTGTTTCATTTCCAAGTTAAGTTGGATTAACTTCAGCATTATTTCCTTGGCATGAATCTGGCATGAAAGATATTAAGTTCTTAGAATCTGTACCCTGTTCCCCTCTAAATAAAACACTGAAGAATTTTGCTACATGTTTTGATGTGCAGAATGGGTGGCAGAGCTTCCCTTGGCAGAACTTTTGCATACTTGATGAACTAGTTACTTGGGTCTCTACATGCAAAGGAATGTGAACACCTAGGTGCAATTTGCCTCTTTGAAAAAAGGTTTTAGAAGTCCATATGGTTTGTGCAGAGTCTTGTATTTCAAATTTAACAAGTAAGAAAGACACATTTATTTGTGATTTCATTTTTCTTCTCAAGCCCAGAATTATAGAACATGCCACATTTCCTCAAGCAGCCCCATTCGCGCTTTGATTGATGGTGCGAGGAGTTGCTGCAGACAGTAGTTGAACCTTGTTACCAGAGCCAGGCTTGAAACTTGAGCAGCTCCACTGCATGCAGAGGGCTGCCTTGAGGCACAGTCAGACTACAGCCACCCTAGCAGAGAGGCTTCCCATTCACTCCTTCCGAGTGCCTATATGTGACTCAGAGTTCATGGTCGGAACTGAAAACTCTTAATAGGTGGATATTCTGCAAACAATAATTTCCTCATCTGTGAAATCAGCAAGCGTGAGTTTGTCAATTTGGGCCCGTGTCTGGAGGCTCTCTGAACCTGGATTTAAACTGTGGTTACATCTCTCCACATGCTGCCCTACATCTTGAACTCACCAGGTCTCAAATAGAACTACTCTCTCACACTGCTCTTAACCCTGGGAAGGGTTATGTTGCCTGTGCTTTCTCCCATTTGTCTGCGGATTGAAGACCTGCAAATTCTAGTCTGGGTGACTCTGGAAGTGGCAAGTTCATTTGAAAGGATGCAAATCACATTAATTCTTTTAGGTTAGTTGTGCTTTCTTTGTGTACCTTGAAGGTACTTCATTCACGGTGGTCAGGAATTAGTCAGGAGGAGAAGGTGGGGGCATGGAGCCACATATATGTGATTTTTCTGTTTAGTTAGAAATCTTCATTAGAGGGAATCCCTGGGTGGCTCACCGGTTTTACGCCTGCCTTCGGCCCAGGGCATGATCCTGGAGTCTTGGGATTAAGTCCCACGTCGGGCTCCTTGCATGGAGCCTGCTTCTCTCTCTGTGTCTCTGCCTCTCTCTCTGTCTCTCACATGAATAAATAAATAAAATCTTTGAAAAAAAAATCTTCATTAGAGCCATTCGGATAACTGGGTGAGATCCTGGCAAGGGAAGAATGTTGTCTTCTGAAAGTTGGAATGCTGTAGTGGAAAGGACATTGACAGAAGCTTAAAAGACCAGAGAGTTGATATTTGCCTCTAGGACTTATTACCAGTACTCTGAAGAGGTCTGTGACTTTGATCAAGTCACTAATCTATCTCTGAACTTAACCCATTTGTAAAATAAGGTGACACCAATGCCTACTCTCCAGGCTAATTATAAGGAGTAAATGAAGTAGTATTTGTCAGTCAGCATAGAGTAGGTGCTCAATAAAGGTATTCCCATCCAGCGGCCACTCTTCCCTCCAGTAGAGGAATGTTGCCAGCTTTTGTAACTTGAGAACTAAAGACTGCTTGAGGTTCATATGTGGTAATATTGGAAAGAGAAAACATTATCCTTTCCACAGAGCATCTTTGTGCTTGATTGATGAACTGTATGAAATGTGGTGAACTGTCTTATGGGTTTTATGTTATGTTTGAAAAGGCAGAAGATAGCTATGAAAGTATAAACTACATGGGAGAAAAAAATTGAAATATACTAAATGATGGAAACATGATAAATTTGTGATTTTTTTTTTTTTACAGATTTTATTTATTTGACAGAGAGAGAAAGGAAGAGCACAAGCAGGTGGAACAGTAGACAGAGGGAGAGGGAGAAGAAGACTCCAGGGAGCCCGATGTGGGGCTCCATCCCAGGGACCTGGGATCATGACCTGAGCCAAAGGCAGACACTTAACCAACTGAGCTACCTAGGTGCCTCAACTTTGTGATTCCTAAAAGGAATGGGGTTTGGTGTGGCCAAATTTTTAAACAACAAAAATTTTGCATAATGAACTCCAGTAACACCAGAAGAAAGTCAATAGAAAGGAAGAATGATTTATTTTAAAGTGAAGTATTAATGTGACCATAATATTTGGTACTTAAGAGAGAAAAGGCTGAGTGAAGTAAGTCAGTCAGAGAAGGACAAACATTATATGTTCTCATTCATTTGGGGAATATA
The DNA here is from genome assembly GCF_048164855.1 of Canis lupus baileyi. NCBI lineage: Eukaryota > Metazoa > Chordata > Mammalia > Carnivora > Canidae > Canis > Canis lupus. The sequence continues at coordinate 47,437,469 of NC_132850.1, forward strand.
AATAATAGTGAAAGGGAAAAGAAGGGAAGGGGGAAGAAATGTGTGGGAAATATCAGAAAGGGAGACAGAACGTAAAGACTGCTAACTCTGGGAAACGAACTAGGGGTGGTAGAAGGGGAGGAGGGCGGGGGGTGGGAGTGAATGGGTGACGGGCACTGGGTGTTATTCTGTATGTTAGTAAATTGAATACCAATAAAAAAATAAAAAATAAAAAAAAAAAAAGAGAGAAAAGCATGCTATTTACATAGGGAGAAATATATTAGCTGTGCAAATAAACCCAAGTTTAATCTGCATTAAAAACATTTTAAACTGGGGTGCCTGGGTGGCTCAGTGGTTAAGCATCTGTGTTTAGCTCAGGTCATGATTCCGGAGTCCCAGGATCAAGTCCCTTGTCAGGCTCCCTCTGTGGAGCCTGCTTCTCCATCCGCCTATATCTCTGCCTCTCTCTCTGTGTCTCTCATGAATAAATAAATAAAATCTTTAACAGAAAAATAAGGAAACTATTAAATTTTAACTTTCTAGAGAGCATCCTGCCCAGCCATATGAAATATGGACTTTTTTCCCTTTTTTAAAAAAATTTTATTTATTTATTTATTTATTTATTTATTTATTTATTTATTTTACTTTTTTTTTAATATTTTATTTTTTATTCATGAGAGACACAGAGAGAGGCAGAGACATAGGTAGAGAGAGAAGCAGGCTCTCCGTGGGGAGCCCGATGCGAAACTCGATCCCAGGACCCCAGGATCATGCCCTGAGCCAAAGGCAGATGCTCAACCACTGAGTTACCCAGGCGTCCCAAAATATGGACTTTAAAGTATACTTCAATCTGGTGATTTGGATAAAATACTGCAGGAAATAGCTCCCGAGGGGAAAAGTATAATCTATGTCAGTGTTTATATATTATGTAAATATTATATATAAAATGTGTATAATATATATATAAGTAAATATACATATGTAAGCACATATGTACACATAAATGGAACCAATGTACCTGCCTCTCTTGAGAACCGAAAAGCAAACATTAGCAAAATGGAATAATATAAGTTACTAAAAATGATAAGCCCACACACTATTAATACCTTGAAATAGGTGCATGAAATGCAAAAGAAAAATCTTATTGTGGTCCCTGTTTTAGGGATATAATAAAGTACAAGACTATCAGTTGTTGCCTCAGGGACATGACATGATATTGTAGAGCGGGGAAAATAGATGACTCTGAGTAAGTTTTGGCTAAATAAGGTAGTTTCAGATAGTGCTATGAAGATAAATAAAGTGGCAAAGGCTAGAGAGAGACTTAGGGCTGCAGGGGACCTTGCTTTGGAGGGGATGGTAGGGAGGAGGACTGTATGGGCTAAGCCATCAGGATTAAGAAGGAGCAGCCCGGTGTGGGTGGGGAAAGAGTGTTTTAGGTGGAGGGAGCAGCAGGTTTAAGGGTGTGACATTGGAATGAGTGTGGCATTTGTGACCAAGAGCACACCAGTGTGGCTAAACCTTAAAGAATAATTATAAGTTTGCTTGGATTACAATAGAAACTAAGTTGCTTTGGAATTGTCTAAATAGCCAGGTTTTTACTCTTCTATGGTTTAAAAAATTTTATTTTTTGATTGTGAAATTATGGCAAAAAGTACAGAAGCATACACAACGAATGTACATTTTATTTTATAAAGTTTATCTATTTTTAAAGATTTTATTTACTTAATAGAGAGAGAGAACACACGGGAGAGCATGGGAGTGGGACAGAAGGGGAGGGGTAGAGGGAGAAGCAGACTTCTCGCTGAGCAAGGACCCTGATGCAGGATTCAATCCCCGAACCCTGTGATCATGGCCTGAGCTGAAGGCAGACACTTAAGTGATTAAGCCACCCAGGCACACAACAAATGTATATTTTAAACAACCATAAAGGAAATATTTACAGCCTCACCACTAGCTTACAAACTAAAATACTTTTAATCCCTTTGTCACCTTCTGTTTACTTTCCTCAGCCCCCAGCATTGTGTGGCCTTTGAGGTAATGATTCACTTGCTTTTCTATAATTTCATGACCTATATATGCAACCCCAAATATAGTGTAGCTTGGTTTGAACTTTATATGGGAGAACGATACAGTGTATTTTTTGTATGTGACTTGCTTCTTTCTGTCCAACTTGTGAAACTCATCTGTGTTGACATGTGAATTTATAGTTATTTTCACTCTACAGTGTATGAATGTATTGTAATTTTCAGTTCTCTTGTTGATTGGTATTTGTTTTTTTCCAGTGTTTGGCTATTATTGTGATTGTTCTGTTATGGGTTTTCTAGTATATGTTCTACAAGTGCACATGTGTAAGAGTTTATCTTGGGAATTTACTTAGAAGGTTGTAGGATGTCACCTAATTTATTAGAAAATACCAAAGTACATAAGTAAGTATACCAATTTTTACTCTTACCCGACAGTGTATGAAGATTTCTGTTGCTCCTCGTAAGGAATTATACTAACACCTGGGCTTGCCAGACTAATTTTTGCCAGTCTGGTGAGCATATTGATGTATGTTAAGATTTTGCATTTTCACTAATTACCACTAATGAGTTTGAGCATCTTTTTCATGTGGTTCTAGGCCATTTAGATTTCCTTTAGTTCCTTTTGTGAAGGGCCTATTCAAGTGTTTTGTTTGATTTTTAATTGGAATTTATGCCTCACTAATTTATAGCTGTTATTTATACCTCCCAGGTGTGTGCTTATCTTCACGTTTTTATGTCTTAAAATTTTTTTAAAATTTAACACAAATTCTGTTCATCTTTCTATTAATTTATCTATTGCTTTGTAACAAATCATCCTAAAACCTAACAGCTTGAACAGCAGCCATTTATTTATTTCAGTCTGGACTTCGCTTGTCTGGGTGAGCTTCTGCATAGAGGGCAGGAAAGCTCTGCTTCTGCCGGTGGCTATCTGACCAGTGGGGTGTGAGTTGGGGGACCGGGCCACAAGTCTTTGACCAACCAAGGGGTAGTTTGGGCTTGTACACATGGAAGCCAGAGAGTTCCAAGAGAGTTGAACAGAGGTGTACAAAGTTTCAGGAGATGGAGGCTCTTAATTAACACAGTGTCACTTTCACTACATCATGTGGCCATAAGACCTAGATTCAGGGGTTGGAAGAGAGACTCCACCAATTACTAGAGGAGCTACAGAGTCGCATGAAAAAGAGAGGCACCTATAAGAAGGGATGGAGAATTGTCACTGTGCTTGTAGTCCATCACATTTTACATTATGGCATGTAGTTTTGTTCTGTACGCCAAGGGTAAGAAATTACGATCCTCTGAAAGTCTTAATGATTTAGCTTTTCACATTTACATCTTTCAATTTTTTTTTAAAGATTTATTTATTTATTCATGAGAGACATACGCAGAGAGAGGCAGAGACACAGGCAGAGAGAGAAACAGGCTTCTCGCTGGGAGCCCGATATGGGACTCAATCCCAGACCCTGGGATCACACCCTGAGCCAAAGGCAGACGCTCAACCCCTGAGCCATTCAGAAGTCCCAATCTTTTCTTTATTTTAAAGAGAAAGAGGATTTGAGAAGAACAAGCTAAACATGAATTAGATAGAGGAAGAATGAAGTTTCAAAAACCATGATAGCAAGGGATGTTGATAATAGGGGGAGGTTATGCTGTGTGGGGGCAGGGGAATCTTTGTGCCTTCTGCCCTATTTTACTGGGAACTTAAAATTGTTCTAAAAATAGGGCAGCCGGGGTGGCTCAGTGGTTTAGCGCCGCCTTCCGCCCAAAACCTGATCCTGGAGATCCGGGATCGAGTCCCACGTCAGGCTCCCTGCATGGAGCCTGCTTCTCTCCCTGCCTGTGTCTCTGCCTCTCTCTCTCTCTCTCTCTCTCTCTCTCTCTCTCCCCCTTCCTCTCTCTGTCTCTCATGAATAAATAAATAAAATCTTTAAAAAAAAAAGTTGTTCTAAAAATATAGTCTGTTAAGAAAAAAATTTAAGAGAGAAAACCAAGCCATGACAGTAGCTGAAAGAGCTGGTGAGCATTATTAGAGAGTTTGAGAAGTGAGAGAAAGCTTGTCCAGGAAGTCACTGGGGAGCCTTTGTACTTAATGATCTGAGGTAAAAAATTGGCAAAAGTAAAAAATAAATAAATAAAAAAAATCAGGTAGCGTTTTCTAATGTAAAAGTAAGAATCTTTTGCTTTTATTCCTTGTTTAGTCAATGACTAAAATAAAAAAGAGAGGTACCTGGGTTGTTCAGTGGTTGAATGTCTACCTTTGGCTCAGGTCATGATCCTGGGGTCTTGGGATGGAGTCCCACATTAGGCTCCCTGCAGGGAGCCTGCTTCTCCTTCTGCGTATGTCTCTGCCTCTCTCTCCATCTCTCATGAATAAATAAATAAGATCTTTAAAAAGTAAAAAAGAGAAAATTTCTTCTACTATCACATTAATAACAGCCCTCATTTTTTACATTGTTAGCCTCCCTTTCTTGTCCATATTTCTTTTTTGCATGAGTACTCTGACCAGCAGTTATGATTGCATTTTATTTTTTTCAACTTTTCAGTGTGCTTGACGTGGAACTTCAACATGGTCTGCCAGTATTCATGGTACTGAGACAAGTAGTGTGGGGAGTACAGGAGTCAGTGAGCAGCTTCTTAGAAAGTGCTTTAGACCAGTGGTAGGATTATATCTGGGCTGGGGCATGTCTTTGTGCAAATAGCATTGGAATAGAATCAAGCCTTTGCTGTTGTAGTAACTGTGCTACTATGTATAAATTATTTAACATCTCTGAGCTTTAGCACCCCATTGTAAAATGAAGATAATCTTTATTTATTGTATATATGAGTATTGAATGAGATAAACAAGAATCACCTAGCATGGTCTATGGCCCATAAGATAAATGTTGCCCTATTTTAGAAGTAGGGTTTTCCATTATTATTTTTTTCTTTCTATCTTTGTATATACTTCTCTTTAAATTTTTATTGAGGAATAATTGTATTAGTATCAACATAGTGATTCAATATTTATATACACTATGATATGATTGCCATGCCACAATAAGTCTAGTTACCATCTGTCACCAAAGTGATTACAATATTACTGACTATATTCCTTATGCTATACATTCCTGTGTCTATTTATTTTATAATTGGAAGATTGCATCTCTCAATTCCTTTCACCTATTTCATCCATCCTCCCTATCCCCTTACCCTCAGGCAACCATCAGTGGTTCTCTGTATCTGTGAGTCATTTTGTTTTGTTTTTTTGTTTGATTTCTTTTTAGATTCCACATATAAATAATATCATGTGGTGTTTGTCTTTCTCTGACTTACTTCACTTAACGTAATGCCCTCTAAGTCCCTCTCTTGCAAATGGCAAGATTTCATTTTTTTATGGCTGAGTAATATTCTTTTTTTAAAAAATTAATCAATTAATTAATTTTTTTGGCTGAGTAATATTCTATTGTACATATAAATCACATCTTTATTCACTCAGCTATCTATGTATCTATGTACATTAAGGCTGCTTCCATGTCTTGGCTATGGTAAATGAAACTATAATGTAGTTTTCTGCTATTTTCTATTAATCTGCAGTAAAAAAAAAAACGAGAACCTATAAGTCTTTTGCAGAATGAATTCTTTCTACCATTTAAGCTTGTCTTTTAGTTACCTCCATGCTGCTGTTTTCTATGAAAACTCTTTGATCCTTCTGGGTTTCTCTGGCTGGAGTTTGCCAGTCAGTTAAGGGCATCTGATTGGCTGACTTTGAGCTTTGATACTTTTATATTTGAAACCTTGGCATCTAGCCAGTTCTCATCCAGTCCTGGGAGATAACATCATGTGTGTGTGTTTCCTAATCATAGTGTGAACTTTTGAATTGGGCAAGTTCTGACCTGAGTGAGCAGAGAAAGGGAAAGATCTTTGGGGAATGGGAACAATGTGAGGTAGTCACATCTCTGAGGAAGATGGTGGGGGAGGGAGTAAACATTTCTTCAGCACCTGTTCTGTGCCAGAGTATAGAAGCGAAGACAGAAGCATCCCAGAGAGGGCCAAGTTGAGGGCAGTGGACCCCTTGGCAAAGGAGTTGGGTTGTGCTTTCTCATAAATTGAGTGGGGAGCACTACAGCTCTAGCAACCTTAGGAGGAATACATTTCTTCTAAGCCTGGACTTAAAGCATCAGGTAATCATTAAATCATTCTTTCTAGGTCTTTCAGCAGCCCAGAGGAAGTTTGCACATTCACTCAGAGATTTTAAATTTGAGTTTATCGGTGATGCAGAGACAGATGACGAACGCTGCATAGGTATGTAAAGGTGACGTTTTGATTTGCCTTCCTTCGCTTTGGCTACTAAGTAATCATACCTTTCTCTTTGTAGATGCTTCCTTACGTGAATTTTCTAATTTTTTGAAGAATCTGGAAGAACAGAGAGAAATTATGGTGAGTTGTGGAATGTAAATTAGTAAGTTCAACTTTAAGCAGGGAAAATCTGTGTTTTGAAGATGGTTTTGGTAGAGTTTTTTCTTTTTTAAAGATTTTATATATATATATATATATTTTTTTTTTTTCTTTTTTTTTTTTGAGAGAGTAGTGGGGAGGGGCAAAGGGAGAAACAGAACTCCCTGCTGAGTGTGGAGCCTGATGTGGGGGCTCAATCCCAGGGCCCTGAGATTATGACCAGAGCTGAAGTCAAGTCAGATGCTTAATCGACTGAGCCACTCAGGCACCCCTCTGGTAGAAGTTTTGATGCATTTATCTGCAGATGAAGTAATGCTTAGTAGTGGATAAGGTTTCAGGAATCTAGGTGTCTAGTTCCACAGTGGTGCTGACTACGGTAAGATCTTGGACAAGTTGCTGGACCTCTGGACCAAGGCCCTGTTTCTTTTTTCTCCTTCTCCTTCTGTGTTTTTTTTTTTTTTTTTTAAACATTTTAGTCATTTATTCATGAGAGACACACAGAGAGAGAGAGGCAGAGACACAGGCAGAGGGAGAAGCAGGCTCCTCGCAAGGAGCCTGATTGATGTAGGACTCAATCCCGGATCCCAGGATCACACCCTGAGCCAAAGGCAGATGCTCAACCACTGAGCCACCCAGGTGTCCCAAGGCCCTGTTTCTTTCACACAATAGTGGGTTGAACTATAGCAGTGCTTTCTAGATTTTTGTTAGCAGTAGAGCATTTTCGTTTAAATTGAGTCTCAGAACATTAATGTACCGAAGATAAAGGCAGAAAAGCTAATGTAGTGGTAGAGGGACAACAGAGCAATGTGAGAGCCTGACTCATACTTCTGAAGGTTTTGAGGTTGTGAAGGGGAGACTTTGGGCCTTGGAAGCCTTTAGAATCTCACTTTGCCTTGAGATTTGTGATCACAACAGTAATGGTAATGGCTGCTTTCCACATGCCTCATGCTATGCTGGGTGTATTGAGGGGATGATTTTATTTAACAAATACTCAGCAATGGATTTTGAGTGAATTGAGTAATATTTTCTCACCTTTCTTAAAAGCTTCCCTCTTAATGTCTGTTATTCATTCATTCAACAAAGATTTACAGTAGAATTGCCCCCAGGTTATTATATACTATCTATTCTCAGCAGTTTTTACAGGCTTTACAAAACTGACAAAACTATTTTTTCTATGTCCTTGAGAATGAGTACCACCTAGAATTATGCTAAAGTCTAAGTGTACAAGTAGGTTCAGATGTTGTTATACCAGTAATAATAATAATAATAATAATAATAATAATAATAATAATAACAATAATAATAATAATAGATCATGATAGCTAAGGTAGGTGTCACTCTGTGACTGGTACTATTTTAAGTTGTTAGTCTAATATTTCATCTAATTCTCGAGTCAACCGATATAGATTCTGTTACTGGCTCCCATTTTACAATTGAAACTGAGGGATAGTTCCTTGCCCAAGATCACATAGCAGTTGAGAGGTAGAGCCAGAACCGGGCACTCTGAAGCTCCAACCATTTTGGCCAGCTTCCTGGATGTTACTGTAATCTCTTGGGTGGTGGCAGTGGTGGGATTTCTGTTTCGTGGACCTCTTTGATATTTAGTTGTGCTTCTGGGATCCTGAGCATTCAGCAAATACACATTTGATCTTATTGTGTGTTCTAGGTACTGTTTAGAATCTGAGCACACAGAGGCAAACCAAGCAAGGTCCCTCATGGAAGTTGTGTTCTAGGAAGGGGAGATGATAAATAAACATATGATATAGGTCAGGCAGTGATAGGTCCTACAAAATAAAATAAGGTATGTTTAGTAGCCAGAGTCAGAGAGTAGCGAAGGGTGCTATTGAGATGGTGAGTAGAGGTCTTTACTGCTGAGAACTATGTGAGACATCTTGGCATTTTGAGGAAGAGGGTTCTGGGCAGACTGGTGCTGGATTTTAGCTCCACTGAAATACTGTGTGACTACTTACTATCTTGATGTTCTGTTTGCATTCCATGTTCCTTGAGATGAACTGACTAGGTAAAAAAATGAACATGGTCTTAGCTCCAGGCTATCTGATGATAGAGATAGTGTGGTTCTCAGAGCTATTAGTAGCTGGCATCTTGACTTAATCTTCAGGGTCTTTTACCCTGAGGGTGGTGCTGAGTTTGGTGGGGCTGAGTTTCCAGTACAGGGTAGAAGTAGGAATAGGATGTTGTCTGTATAAGGTCATGAACCTCAGGGAGGAATGGGACAGTATGTTACAACCCATTTGTGGGAATAGCAACTCCTGCTGCATAGCAGGAAACTGTCCAAAGACAGAAAGCAGTTTGGGGTCGAAGTGGGAGGGAGTGGCTATGACCAACCATAGAATTAAAGGGATATCTAATGCTATTTTGTTTCTTAAACTTTTTAGTTTGAAAAATTTTGAGTGTGTATGAAGAGTAGAGAGAAAAATAATTAAACTATGTGTACTCAGTATCCAGCTTTAATTGGTTGCCACACAGCCAATCTTGTTTCTCTGTACTTCTCACTCCCTACTCCAATTAGTTTGACAGCCCATTCTCGTATTGTTTCATCTATAAATACCCTACTACAGAGCTGTAAAAGGTAACTCTCTTTTTGATCTGTAGCATCCTTGACATACTTAAAGACAAGCAATTAGTAATTTCTTTCTTTTAAAAGATTTTATTTATTTATTCATGAGAGAGGCAGAGGCATATAGACAAAGGCAGAGACACAGGCAGAGGGAAAAGGAAGCTCCCCACAAGGAGCCGGATGTGGGACTTGATCCTAGGACCCTCAGATCATGACCTAAGCCAAAGGCAGATACTCAACCACTGAGCCACTCAGGTGTCCCAAGTAGTACTGTTTCTTAATATTACAAAGAATTAGGCTATATTCAAAATAATCTGATACTCATTTAAACAGTTCTTTATTTGAATCTGTATCCAAACATGTTGCATTCAATTCTTTTTTAAAAGATTTTATTTATTGATTGATTTGAGAGAGAGAGACCATGTGTGAGTAGGGGGGGGAAGGGCAGAGGGAGAGGGGCTCGATTCCAGGACCCTCAGCTCATGACCTGAGCCAAAGGCAGATGCTTAACCACCCAGGTACCCCTTGATTGGTAAATTTCTAAGTCCTTTTTAACCTGTAGGTTTTTCTTTTTCCTTTTTTCCATCAATAAGAATTCCTGATACTTTCCTATTTGCTTTAAAGGACCTTTAAAATAGTACTTCTTGGTATGCTTGGGTGGCTCAGTGGTTGAGCATCTGCCTTTGGCCTGGGGCATGATCCTGGAGTCCTGGGATCAAGTCTCACATCGAGCTCCCTGTATGGAGCCTGCTTCTCCCTCTGCCTGTGTCTCTGCCTCTCTCTATGTGTCTCTCATGAATAAATAAATAAAATATTTTTTAAAAAATAGTACTTCTTCCTGAGTTATGAGTTATAATAATAAAATAACAAAATAATAGAAGTGAAAATGTTTGGTATTTAACCCATATTAATGTTTTTTCAGTGTTTCTGTCTAATCTTGATCAGGGGTTACTTATTTTAACTACGAAAATTGCATAGAATAATGGCTACCTTTGTTTTGTTTTAAATAGTTTAGAATACTTAATAAAGAAAACTTTGATGCTTTATTAGGCACTAACCTTAAACTTTTGAAGAAGAAAAGATACCTCTCTTAGGAAGTGCTCAGTATGGCCCTGGAGAATAAGTGGTAAAAAAGTGAATTAAAATGTATTCTGCTAAGGGGCACCTGGGTGATTCAGCAGGTTAAGCATCTGAGGACTCTTGGTTTCTGCTTAGGTTGTGGCCTCAGGGTCCTGAGATTGAGCCCTGCATCAGGTTCTGCTTTCAATGCGAAATCTGCTTAAGACTTTCTCTCCCTCCCTCTGTCCCTCTTTCCCATGCTTGCTCGCTCTCTCTCTCTTTCTAAAATAAATGCATCCTTAAAAATATATATATTCTACTAAGTGTAATAACACAGGTATAGGTGGAGTTGCATGAAGTGCGAAGCAGCTAAATCTTTACTTGTTAGGAAGGACTTTGTGGAAGGAGTTGTATTTGAGCTGGAGTTTGTGGAGCAGAGACACAGAGGAGGGCCTTTTATATGGCTTAACAAGTTCATACATCCCTAACACGTGACAAAGAGATGAAGGAGGTTTTAAGTAGCTAAAATGGGAGCCAGTGCATTCTGGGAACTTTTAAAAACTCTTGTTTTACTTGAAATTATTACACATTGGGGTGCCTGGGTGGCTCATTTGGTTAGGTGTCAGACCCTTGATATCAGCTCAGGTCTTAATCTCTGGGATCGTGAGTTTAAGCCCCATGTTAGGCTCCATGCTGGGTGTGGAGGCTACTTAAAAAAAATAAGAGTACTATGGTTATCAGTATTATCATTAAAGTAACCCCTTATCATCTTTATGTAACATAATGAAAAACATACATTGCAGAGCCACATACTAAAAAGGGAATGCAAAACGACAATTATAAAATAGAGGTAGAAATATTCTAAAGTTGGTTCCAGGAATTTAACAAAATCTTAGGAGTCGCTTAATCTTTAAAAGGTGTTATACTCAACTGATAAATTATTGAACACTATATCTGAAACTAAGTATGTACTATTGGCTAATTGAATTTAAATAAAAAAAAAAAAGCAATTGGGGCACCTGGATGGCTCAATTGGTTAAGTGTCTGACTCTTGATCTCAGCTCAGGTCTTGGTTTCAGGGTAGTGAGTTCAGGCCCCACATTGGGTTCCATGCTAGGCATGGAGCCTACTTTAAAAACAAAACCAAAAACAATTAGTGTTTTCTGAAGTCCTAAATTAAATTATGTTGCGTCATATAGATATTCATCATTAAGACTCAGTCATTAAACTGTGAAAAAAATTTTAATCTGTTTCAGAAGGCAAAGACCAATGTCAAAAAACTTAAAAAGCTAAAAAAAAAAAAAAAACTTAAAAAGCTTTCCCTCCCTCCCTCCTCCCTCCCTTCCCTTCCCTTCCCTTCCCTTCCCTTCCCTTCCCTTCCCTTCCCTTCCCTTCCCTTCCCTTCCCTTCCCTTCCCTTCCTTTCCTTTCCTTTCCTTTCCTTTCCTTTCCTTTCCTTTCCTTTCCTTTCTTTCCTTCCTTTTTCCTTTCCTTTCCTTTCCTTTCCTTTCCTTTCCTTTCCTTTCCTTTCCTTTCTTTCCTTCCTTTTTCCTTTCCTTTTTCCTTTCCTTTCCTTTCCTTTCCTTTCCTTTCCTTTCCTTTCCTTTCCTTTCCTTTCCTTTCCTTTCTTTCCTTCCTTTTTCCTTTCCTTTCCTTTCCTTTCCTTTCCTTTCCTTTCCTTTCCTTTCCTTTCCTTTCCTTTCCTTTCCTTTCCTTTCCTTTCGATTTTATTTATTTACTTGAGAAAGAGAACAAGCTGGAGGCAGATCCTTAACTGACTGAGCCACTCAGGCACCCTGAAAGCTTTCCATTTCTTAAATGAATGTTAAAATAGGAAACTGGGCTTTAAGAATGTCTTCAGACTGGAAGCTCAACAATAAGGAACAAGTTCTTCTTTGGTTTTGAGCTCCAGGTGTATATATACACACACATGACTGATCTGTGTACTTCAACAGGCTTAGATATAAATAGTTCAGCAAATGCTGTGTGTGTGTCTATTACATGCCAAACACTATGCCAGGTGCTTTAAAGACAAAGGCATAGTTCCTGCCTTTGCATAATTAGCCGTCCATTGGGAGAAATTGCCCAAAGCATGCTTTGTGGTAACAGAGTTCTTAGGGAATTCAGGGAGGGCATGTTGAAATGATGTTGGAGACATCATTTCAGACCTGAGTTGACAGATGAATCAGAGTTATCCAAGTAAGGAAAGATAGAAGTGAAGCACTAGTTTCTTCCCTATGAGGAAAAATGATAGAATTTTGGAAAGAGGGAGGGATCTGTTTGCATATTTCCCATCAGTGTCTGTCTCAGTAGCTCTTAAAGCCAATTGTTGGGGAGGGAACTGGAAAGAAGGCTAGTCAGGAAGTCTCAAAGTGTTTCCCCCCCAACACCTGCACTGGAGTCCAATTTCTGTGCATGGATGTATCATGCCCTTTGAAAGGCCAATATTGACTTTTTCAGGGTAGTTCTCTTTTCTTTTTTCTTTTCTTCTCTTCTTTTTAAAAGATTTTATTTATTCATGAGAGACAGAGAGAGAGGCAGAGACATAGGCAGAGGGAGAAGCAGGCCCCCCGCAGAGAGCCCCATGTGGTACCATATCCCAGGACCCTGGGATCACGACCTGAGCCAAAGGCTAATACTTAACCACTGAGCCACCCAGGTGCCTCCAGGGGGTAGTTGTTTTCAAGTGAGCAGTTCTTACTGATTATTTTGCCAGCCTTGACTGTGAAAGTAAGTCGTGTTGGGGAGCTGGGTGCTGTTTGTGGCCAGAATTGCTGAGCTCACTTCTGTGTATCTTCTCCCAGGCAAGTACTATGTGATATTTCACTGCCAGAATTCTGGAGATGCTCTCTCTGGCATGGCAGGACATGGTGTTCTTCTCTGAGGTGGGCAGCTGTCCAAGAATTTAAGGACTTTTGAAATACTGCTGTTGCGTTTATAATGTTCTTTTAAAAGCCCTTCATATTGTATTTACTTGTCTACATGTGTTGTTTTATCGTAACTTTATGTTTCTGTACTTTTCCTAAATGTTACTGCTCAGTTTCTAGGGATTATAGGAAATCAGGACAGTTGTGTAAGGCCCAGGGGCTGAGGAAATCTTCAGGGAAGAGGGAATGTCTGGAGAGAGAAGGTAGAGCTTGCCAGATGGTACATAGTAGGCACTTGCCTCTCATGCCGAGGTGCTGGGGGCCCACTGGACTGCCGAGCAGGGCGAGATGCCAACAGCATCTTATCTACCAGCCACATCCCTTTCCCTGCTTGAGCAAGATGACCCTGTTCTGCTGTTAGGAATTCCAGTGTTTCTTAATTTGTGTTTAGCATTATTTATGAGTTCTTGAAATGTGATAAGTATCCAAGGCATTACATGCCATTGGGAAGATTGTGCCTTTAGTTTCATCTTACTGTAATAACATTTTTATGGTATATCAAATATATTTTAATCAGTTTTTTTTTTTAACATACTCTTTAGGCTTTTGAGATCTTCTTTTTTTTTTATCTTCCATAGATTTTACTCTTGTGAAAACACTGGGGTAGGGAACACTTTCTGGGTGATTTCCCTTGAGCTCATGCCCCAAGAAAGAAGATACTGGGCTTTTCAGTACCAAAGGCTTTTTGTTAACAGTTTAGATGGTTCTGGGCCAGATAGGATGGGTGTTTTCTTAACACTTGCCTATTTGTTTCACTCCTTTCTCGTTATTTTTTCATTGTTTCAAGTATCTTACAGAATCATGTAGTTATTTATCTTTTGGGGTTTTTGATACTGATTTTTACTCCAAACTTCCTTTTTTTTTTCAAAAGTATTTCATAATGTTAAGATGATGTATGTTGCTTAAAATGAACTAAATATCCTTTATGTTTTGGGAGAAATTTTCTTGCAGTTCTTTCTTTAGTACACTCTAGGGCAGTGGTTCTCAAGGCTTGGTCTTTGGTCTGGTAGCATCAGCATCACCTGGGAACATGCTAGAAATGCTCTCTTGGGCTCTACCCTAGAGCTACTGAATCAGAAATTCTGGGGGTGCAGCCCATCAGTGTGTATTTTAATAAACCCTCCAGGTTATTGTGAAGCATGCTTAAATTGGAATCCTGGCCTAGGGTGCCAGTGAAACCTCCAGGTCCTAACTTTGGACCTAGAGATGTCTGAAAGTTGGAAACGCTGTAAATTGATTTTTAAGGACTTTATTTACCAGGAGGTTAAAATGGACTTTAAAAACTAAGCTTTCATCTGTCATTTCCAAAGGATTTTGAACTATACCTAGTTTATTTTCATAGAATGGGTTTCTGCTGTTAGGAATTTTAGTGTTACTTAATTTGTGCTTAGCATTACTGATGAGTTCTTGTAATGTGATAAGTACCTAAGGGATCACATGCCATTAGAAAGATTGTGCCTTTAGTTTCATCTTATTATAAATATTATATTATTATAATATAATATAATTATAATATTATAATATTATAAATATTATATTTTAGGGCAGCCTGGCTGGTTCAGCGGTTTAGCACCACCTTCGGCCCACAGTGTGATCCTAGAGAGTGGGGATTGAGTCCCACATCGGGCTCCCTACATGGAGCCTGCTTCTCCCTCTGCCTTTGTCTCTGTCTCTCTCTCTGTGTCTCTCATGAATAAATAAATAGAATCTTTAAAAAAATTATATTTTTATATATATGAAGCCTGTTTTAATCAGTTCTTTTACAATAAAGTGACATTATTTTGTGTGAAGTTCTCTTGGAAAGTGCATTCAGATGGGGAAAGACCCATCTTGAACTTATTTGTGAAAACAGTTTCTCAGTTTAGTTTAAAAGTTGTCAGTGACCTAACTTTATGAAGAATTTTCCTCCTTGGAACTGACTCTTACAATTTGACAACATCATTTTTTTCATATAAATCCCTTTTCCCCCTTGTAAACTCACTATAAGTCAGTCAGATGCAGAAGTCACTGTGAAACCTGTTTGCTAGGAGAGTATCTTTTGCAAGTTGGATTTTTACTGACCTAGAATCCAATAGAGGTTACAGTCTGGACTAACTCAAATCAGAATTCTAAAATGAGTGAGGGGCAGCCCTGGTGGCTCAGTGGTTTAGCGCCGCCTTCAGCCCAGGGTGTGATCCTGGAGACCCCAGATCGAGTCCCACGTCAGGCTCCTTGCATGGAGCCTGCTTGTCCCTCTGCCTGTGTCTCTGCCTCTCTCTCTCTGTGTGTCTCTCATGAATAAATTAAAAAAAAAAAAAAAAGTGAGTTGAGGATATTTTAGGCGAGAGAATTGGGCTCCTTGGTGGGCCCTTCTGTGGAAGGCTTGCTCATGACTCAGTGTCCTCCCTTGGTGACTCATAGTCATCTGTGGTCTTGAAGACTTGTCATCATCAGATTCTACTTCCCTGCTGAAACTGATGTTTCCTATATTTCATGTCCTTGGGCTTGTTCTCTGTTTCTGAGGAATCGACTCTTCTGATAAACCAGTTATTACTGTCATGAAAGAGCGGACAGACGGACTCCCTTTCACATCACCTCCAGAGGTGTGGTTCCATTAGTGGGAATTAAGTTTAGCTGAATCTACAGTTTCATGAGAAAAATATTTTTGTCTGATCCAGTCACGAAGTATTCAAAGATATGCCCTTGGCTCCTAAAACAAAGAACTGAGAGAGAACTTAGGGAAACTTTTAACAATTACTGAAACCAAAAAAAGAGGGGAAACTGGAACTCAGTGAGATGGAGTGATTTTGATCCACATCGCTTCACCAAGTAAGTTGGTGGTAGTAATGAAAAGACAATCTTCTGGGCAGCCCTGGTGGCTCAGTGGTTTAGTGCTGCCTTCAGCCCAGGGTGTGATCCTGGAGACCTGGGATTGAGTCCCATGTTGGGCTCCCTGCGTGGAGCCTGCTTCTCCCTCTGCCTGTGTCTCTGCCTCTCTTTCTCTCTCTGTGTCTCTCATGAATAAGTAAATAAAATCTCAAAAAAAAAAAAAAAAAAAAGACAATCTTCTATCTCCTGGTAGCCTAAGGACATTATTCTTTGCCTTTAGCTCCTTGTAAGATTTTATCAACCTTTCTTCCACCTTTGAACATGGGTTAAATGGAAATGTATCCTTATAGCTGTCATCTACAAGGTGGCAGTCTTGAAGAAATGTGAATTTTTTTATTTCTCCGGGCCTGATTGGACATGTGTAGTCCCCCAACATTTCAGTCAACAAACCATTTACCCACCTAAGGAATGATATTCATATAATTCACTATATGAATACTGCTGGATGTTTGAAAACCTGTCTTTGAGGCCTTCTAGTAGATCCAAGAAGTGCCAGCATCAATAAATACCTAAAGAGTGGGTGTATCACCTTGGAAGAAGATCCTAGGTAACAAAGTGGAGCACCCCCTTTTTAAAAATATTTTATTTATTTATTCATGAAAGACACAGGTAGAGAGAGAGGCAGAGACACAGGCAGAGCGAGAAGCAGGCTCCATGCAGGGAGCCCAATGTGGGACTTGATCCCAATCCCGGGTCTCCAGGATCACGCCCTGGGCTGAAGGCAGCGCTAAACCGCTGAGCCACCTGGGCTGCCCAGTGGAGCACCCCTTAAATATTGGTACATCTCCAATATTCTTGATGACACAGAGGAGGAAAAAAATATGTGGACAAAACTAGATACTGGTGGCTGAGATGAAAAGTGATTGATAAGAGCTGGACTCTGAAGAAGTTTTAGAAATATTTTCAATGTTATTTATGTATGCACAGGAGGGATACATAATAAAAATCTGTCAAAGAGCTTTTTAATAAGTGTGAAAGTTCTAAGTATTAAGTTTAAATCAAGATTTTATTAGCAATATATAAAAGAGTGAAATGTGTCTTCTTCTTGTTCTTGTTCTTGTTCTTGTTCTTGTTCTTCTTGTTCTTCTTCGAGAAAGTGTATGTGAGTGGGGGGAGGTGCAGAGGGACAAGAAAAGAGAGAATCTTAAGCAGACTCCATGCCCAATGTAGAGCCCAACATGGGGCTCAATTTCACAACCCTGAGATCATGACCTCAGCCAAAATCAAGAGTTGGACACTTAACCAGCTAGGTGCCAACTAGATGCCCCTGGAGTGTCTTATTATTAGTGGCATGTTAGATTGAATGAAATACAGAACTTTAGTGGTGGTGGGGATTACTAGAGGTCCAGAGGTATACCAGTGGCCATGATAGTAGTGGAAAGAATATGGACTTTGCTAGCAGTGGCAGTCAGGCACCTCTCAGATCTCCCACTGCAGGGAGTAGAATGGACCATTGGGCCCGGCTGCTATATGGTTCTATCACTGCATTAGAGTGAAGGCCATGCCTCCTACAGGCTGCCCCCAGCCAGTGACTGAGACAGCAGGGGTGCTAAAGCAGCTCATTCCTGGGGACTCTAGAGTCCTCTGACAGGCAGCCTTGGCTCACAGAGTCCCCGATGTCCTTGCTGAACTTTTCCTAGAACTGCCTTGTAGTCAAACGCGTGTCTACTCAACCTTCTCACCTTCCTTTCCTCCCTATCTCCTTCCCCGGGGGTTAGACCTGCATTGCTGTCTTACAGCTCTTCTAGCCTCCCCGGCTCCCTCTCCATGTCCTCATGGGCATTTTTCCTAATAAATTTCTGGCATTTCTGATCTTGTCATGGTGTCTGCTTCTTAGAGGACCCAGTATAATACAGAAAGAGACTGTTTTGAATGAAGATGATGTGTACAGGAGACTTCTCATAGGCATTCATGGTTACTATTACCACTATCAGCAGGGAATGTTGAATTTATATAGAAATTATATTTTTTACATTAGCTAACTTTGTAGGAGAATCCTACCTCATTCATAAAATAAGTATTTTTGAATGCCTGTTAGTTGCTGGGCAGTTTCTAGCACCTGAGGATGCAGTAAGGTCTTAGGCCCTTGTCAGGATGAGGTCCTCAAGCTGCTGGCTGTGTAGTCGAGAATGAGAGCCTTTCTGTCCCACACCCTCCTTTTCTCTCTCAGCCACTCAGATAAGCCAAGGCACAGAAGGGCTGGAGATTAGTGTCTTTGCCATCAACCAAAGGTATAGATGTTCTTTTCTGACCAGGTCTCTCCACCCCCCTCTCTCTGTCTCATATTTTCTTGATCAACCACTTATTGCCTGATTGATGAGGTTCCATTAGTAGCTATGCTACTGACTCACACCATTCACTTCAGAAATTAAAATTTTCAAAAAAAAATTAAAATTTTCTCTTATTTAAAGGTAAAAAGTAAAATTTCAGATTTTCTTGTGATACTTTTGCAGCTTTCTCTCAGGCTCCTCTTTCACCTTTGTGGAGTTTTATTCCTTCTCGTAATGTTTTGCCTGGGTGTTTACTTTAAAAAAAGTAGGAGCTAGATCCTTATTGTCCCTCATGCACAGAGGGAAAGAAGATCAAGGTTAAACCTCTTACTTAATATCCTTATTAGGTTAATTTATTCCTACTATATCCAATCTTTGTTTGAAGATTCTTTTTCCAGTTTTTCCAAAGAATAACTAAAAAAAATCTTTATTCGTAGAGTCTGATTTAAAAAATTGGAGTAAAATTACTACCTTTAACCAATGGCCTTCAAAATTGATGCAAGCTTCTTTTTTTCCCCCTTCAAATAAATGCTAAGATATCTGTTTGTAGAAAATAGACATTAAAGGAAGCTTAAACTTTTGTGAGTCAGGGACTTTTTAAAATTTTTTTTTTGAGAGCCAGTTTATGACCTAATATTTAGGGAATTAAACTAGAGAGAAGAAATTGTCAGAACTTCAGCTCAAATCCTCTTGTTTTGTTAGGCTCTGTTGAGAGTTCAGGAATGAAAGTTGACAAAAACTCCTCACTGGGGACGTTTTATTCTTGGACTTTCAGAAGAAAGCAAAAGTGTGGTGGCTATCTGGTGACATTAGGATGTATATTTTACTAATTATAATTTCTAGCCTGTTAAATGGGACTGCTGTGTTCTGAAAGAATCAGATATTCAAGAAACTGTTTCATATCAATTGGCTCTTAATTTTCAGGTTTAAACTCTATAGAATTAACAACACCTCTGTATCTATGTCCCAGTTAGACCTTTGTATATGAATTCATTAAGATTCTCACCAGTTTTTAGCTGGAAAGTTTGAGCTATTACTGCTCTAAAATTTAATTTTGTTTTTACAATAATTTTTTCTACCAGAAGGATTAGCTTAGCTTGAGCTGTGCTGACAAATAAAATAATATCCAGGGATTTATTTGGAAGTTAAAATTACTTCTAGTATGGCATTCCCTTCCTTTTTTTTTATTTGATTTGTGTTGAGTAGGTAGAGAGAGCAAGCATTATTCCTTTTTTTTTTTTTTAAGATTTAATTTATTTGAGAGAGAAAGGATAACAAGCAGTGGGAGTGGCAGAGGGAGAGGGAGAGGCAGCCTTCCCGCTGAGCAGAGTCCAGTGTGCTTATCATGACCTGAGCCAAAGGCAGACACTTAACCGACTGAGCCACCCAGGCGCCCCACATTATTCCTTTTTTAAGGTTGAAAATACTCAGATAACAAAAAATAATTGTTTTTTCTATAGTCTAAAAACAGAACTGGTTAGGGCTGAACGCAAAAGAGATAGTGTTGGCTTCTTACTTATCACTGTGGCAGGATGCTTTTAACATAACCAGTTAAATGTTTTCATGTATTCTCAGCATCAGTCTTTTGACTTCTTTCTCTCATTATTTTAGCTATTAAAAATGGGAGGACTTTAATTTTAAAATGGGTGCATTTTAATTTTCCTGTTAGGACCTGAGTCTAGGTTGATGGGGGAAGGGCACAGTCCAGGGAGAGTGGCTAGATTGGGGAAAAAGAGAGATTGTAAAGGATGAGTGTAGATGAGGAGTAATCTAATTAATCAAAAACCGATTTGATTTAATCAGGAGAAAAAAAAACTTGTTTAGGAATTGAGATGGATAGTACTGAAAGCATTTTGACAAGACTGTTTAAAGTTTTTTTTTTTTTTAAAGATTTTATTTTTTATTCATGACACACACACACACACACACACACACACACACACAGAGGCAGAGACATAGGCAGAGGGAGAAGCAGGCTCCCTGCAGGGAGCCCAGTGCAGGACTCGATCCCAGGACTCTGGGATCAGGACCTGAGCCAAAGGCAGACAGACGCTCAACCACTGAGCCACCAAAGTGCCCCTAAAGTTCTGCAGTTTAAACAAACTGTTAATCCTGTGTTAGTCTAGATTCTCAGTTGCAAGGTCTAAGAATTCTGAACAGAAAGAGAGTGCATTTAAAGAGTATTTGATAGCTTGCAGTATCTTTATCTGGTTCTGGGAACCAGGGATCATGCCCAGAGTTCCACTTGCAGAGCTTTGTTTGGAGAAGTCAGTACCACCATCGCTACTGCGTGGACACAGCACAGCACGTACCAGCAGCACCGCTGCCCCTGGTGGTGGAAACGATTTGCTACCACCCACTGGAATCTCTGGTTCATAGTTTCCTGAAGACCTAGCTTCTGAATCCACGTCTGGGGGTGGCATATCTCATTAGTGGAATTCTGGCCAGGTCTCACTACCTCTTTATGAGGTGGCTGGAAAAACAAGTGTCAGTCAGTCATTTCCAGCTTTTATAGTGGAAGGTGGGCTCTGCCTCATTTGGTAGGAGAATTCTCAAACGTAGGAAGATATTTTAAAGTGTGTATCCCAAAGGGCAGATATGCTCTACCTGTAATGTTTATGCCTGATTGTATGGCAACACTGTTTTCGTATGAGAAAATTAAGCAAAGATATTTTGGGATGGCTTGAATGTACACACCTGTAGGTATGTGTGGGTATGTCTACTAGATAATCACATGCCTACTTTCATCTAGTTGATTAAATATGTGGCTGTATTGTAAAATCAAATTATTGATGTATACTTTAGAAATCCCCCCTCCACTTATTTCATAAAAAGTTATTCTAAGTCTTGACCCCTTTTATGTTAGTATATTTATCTCTGACACACTCTGAATTTTTCAGCACAGCTTTCCAGAGTATTTCATGGCCGCATCTGTCTGAGTTCTTTGAGATATGGCTCCTTTTAAAAATCTCTTTCTGATGCTTTCCTTGGATATCTTATCTTGAAGTACTGTATTCATTTGCAAACATTTGGACAGCCTCATACAAATTTTATAATACAGATACATTTTCATCACTTAATCAGTTACCTTGTTTCTTTCAAAGTGATATTTATAAAAGCACCAAACACAATTTGAGGTTTTCTCCAATTTCTTAGCTTCCTCTTGCTTTTGTAACCTAGACTTCTTTGTGATCTGCAGCATCTGAAACAAGTTGCGATTTGGGCCATTTCAGGCTAAGATGCCTCAAACAGTTCTATGTTGATCAAAATAATGGAAAGCACACTCCTTAAGGAGACTGTGAGAATTCTTACGTAGGATTAAGTCTTTTTTTTCCTGAGAGATAGTTTTGGGAAAAATATTTATGTTCGGATATATATAATAGTTCCTTTCTTGAGGTTCTGTTTCAAGAAAAAAAATAAGAAACATGTCTTTGATGCATGATTTCTTTGCTGTTATTCGTGATATTGGAGTTGAAAAGTAGAGTTTTCCCTTTAGTCTAATGAAATGGGAATTATCCAGAAGGTCATGGGAGAAAATAGTGGAAATTCTCCTTTGCTCTCAGATTATGCATTCCTCTGGGGTCAAGAACACTTGGAATCCAGGCTTAAAATAACAAGGGCCATGGGGAACAGACATAATTCCTTCTGTTTCATTAGGCTCAGTCTATCCTTGTTAGTACTGAGTGATTAGAAAGGCATGGTTTAGTACTCACATGTACTTATTCACTGTTTTATCTAGATTGAGACTTTAAAGAATAGTTATTAAAGATCTTAGAGGGTGTAGTTTTGGCTTTTACCTGAATATGGATTTCTAGCGCCATGCCAAATTCTGTTTAGATTTAGAACATCAGAACTTAGCCTTTGATCTAAATGGGGAAACTTAAAGTGGCAGCAGAGATTCGTCTCCAGAGTAGAGTCTGATTCTCTGCTGGTTAGCTGTTGTCAACAGATTTCTCAGTTACTGCTTGAGCTGCGGAGACAGGCAGAGATACCACCCTACTGGGTCTTTTCTTTGTAGACATTTAAGTTTTCACATCCAGGTATCTAACAAAAGGGATTTCAGACTTGCCCAGTTGGAATACTTTTAATCCCCCAGGCTGTTATAAAATAATCTTGTTCTTTAACCTTGAATTGTGAAGTTTAAATGGATTTTGTGATTTGCCATTTCAGCATTGAAATGTAGCCTACAGCGACACCTGGGTGGCTCAGTGGTTTAGCGTCTGCCTTCGGCCCAGGGCGTGATCCTGGAGTCCCGGGATCGAGTCCCACATCCGGCTCCTTGCATGGAACCTGCTTCCCTCTGCCTGTGTCTCTGCTTCTCTTCCTCTGTGTCTCTCATGAACAAATAAAAAAAATTAAAAAAAAAAAAAAGAAATGTAGCCTATATTTCTGCTTCTCTCAACTCATGTAGAATCCTAGAGTTGGATAGGACTCCAGAGGTCTCCTGGGCCAGCTGTCTCTCAGTGCAGGCCTCTGGTAGAGTATCCCTAGATGTCAGTCATTTAGATTGTACTTGATGTGAAAAGTTAGAGGTCCTACTCCCTGGTCCATGCCTGGTCCATGCAGGTCTTCTTCTTCTTTTTTTTTTTTTTATATCAATCTTCTTTTTTAAAGATTTATTTATTCATGAGAGACACACAGAGAGAGAGGCAGAGACACAGGCAGAGGGAGAAGCAGGCTCCATGCAGGGAGCCTGATATGGGACTCAATCCTGGATCCTGGGATCACGCCCTGATCTGAAGGCAGATGCTCTACGGCTGAGCCACCCAGGCGTCCCAGTCCACGCGGGTCTTTTTTTTTTTTAATATTATATTATTATATTATATTATATTATATTATATTATATTATATTATATTATATTTATTTATTTATTTATTTATTGGCAGAGACACAGGCAGAGGGAGAAGCAGACTCTATGCAGGGAGCCTGACATGGGACTTGATCCTGGGTCTCCTGGATCACACCCCGGGCTGCAGGCGGCGCTAAACCTCTGCGCCCCTGGAGCTGCACCCGTGCAGGTCTTATTGAGCTTTTCTTGATAGCGAACTCAGAATCTGCTCTTCAGCTTCTCACCATTAGACCTGGGTTTTCTCTTTTCTAAGCAAATCAGAATGATTTCTTCTTTCATGTAGCATCTATTTAAATATTTATGGACACCTTTCATGTTCCCTTTAAATGTTCTTTTCCTCTTCAATTCCATTGAATACCTCTGATTTTCTTACTCTTCCTAAACTGTTTTAGCATTCTGGGCATATTCCTGCTTTGCTCCAGTTAGAAAATGTCTCTCTTAAAGCTCAGTATCCATACTACTTAGATAGGTTCTGATCTTATAGGACACAGTTGAATGATTGTTTGGTTTGACCATAGCCAATATATGTGTTCATTCTTGTTTAGGGTATTCTTGTTCAGTGTTTATTGTTCACTCATGCCGAACCTTCATTTAACTCATTTTTAGAGACTAAAGCCCTTATTAAAGCATGCTATTAAATTCACGTAAATTGTCGTCAAGATAGTTTTATACTTGAACAATTGCCTTTCAGTGTTGAAACCTGAGTGATTGCTTATCCCAGCCAAATTCTACAGCATCACTTTTGAATCCCTCTTTTCAGCTGGACAGCTACATGAACTGTTTCTCTCATTCAGCATTCAACTTCTCATCCCAAACTTTGGTCTTCTGAAAATATGGTAAACAAATATTAAAAAATATATACAGTTGGTTAAGAGTAAGTAGAACGTCTTTGGCCATGATACTTGAGATTATCCTCTCAGGGTTCAGCCAGCTGTGGCCCAAGCCTACCTTGCCTCCTGTATTTGTAAATAAGATTTTATTGGAATCTAGCTATGCTTATTCACTTATCTACCATTTATGACTGCTTTTGTGCAAATGGCAGAGATGAGTAGTTGCCACCCAGCCTTTTATAGAAAAAGTTAGCTGACTCTTGCCCTACAGTGAAAGCAACTAGTAAATTAACACATTTTACGTTCATGTAGATGCATCCTGTTTCTAAGCAAGACTATCCAAAATCCTTTCCAAGGCTCATTAGTCATGGCTTTTTATGACTTCTTTTTGTGGCTGTTCAAGTGTTTTATGGGGAAAAATATGGTTATGCAATCTTCTATGTGTATTCTAAAATCACATTCTATATTTGCTTTTTCTCTTTAAATTACCTGATTGATTTCTAATGTACTAGTATTTGAAAGCTTTTATCCGTATTATTACTTCAGCTGTCTCTTTCAAATTGAGGGACTGTTATCACCAGAAATTTACTTCAGGGTTTTAGGGGCAGTCCTTGATTTGATACTCATTTGTTACTGGAGAAGAAGAATCCTGTTTTGGCACTAGAACATTTTAGTAATACTTATTACTAACAAGTATTATATAATACTAATGTGAAATTTATAAAAGGAACTGAGAGATTCCATGGAGTCTCCAGTCTATTTTGAGAAAAAGAGGAAAACAATCCTCTTTGCTCAACCAACAATTGCCTTACTGAAGCATTTTGTAGCCACTCTGTTACTTTGTTTTAAATGCTTAAGGTTCAGTTCAGAAGTTACAAAACAGATTTTTTTAAAGAAAAAGATAATTTTAAATTAAAAAAAATTTTAATCAAAAAATTTTCTGAAAAAATTGGATGTAGTGGCATCATAACTACTCCTTTTCTCATTCTGGAAATTTGCTTGTTAACCTACAAACAGTAGGACAGAAATCCATTATATTCTTTTCTTATACTAGTGCTAGATCTTGGGAGTCAGAAAGATATTGCATCAGATTGGTTCTCCAAGTGAAGAACACTCTTAATAATGACCTAAAATTGTTCGTGTGTAATCTCTGTGGACTGGTCCTTTTGTAAAGAACAATGTTTACTCCACAGTGTGGTGTTTCAGGGCTCGCATTCTAAAGGATTTCATATGTCTGTGTTATGAATGCCTATATATTTAGCATTTATGGAGCATTTCCTAGGTCCCACTCTGGTGGCTAATGGAGCCCATTGGATCTCTTCAGCATCTTCTGCTTATTTTTGTTGTCTTCAGCTGTGTTAGTGACACTGAATTGCTTTTGTAGTTCTGTGCCTTGAAATTGCACCCCTCCCCACCCACCACTCCCTTACTCTTATTCTTTGCCTGAGGAGCTCTGATGCCCTGTTTCGGGCCAGGTCTATTTTATCCCCTTCCAGAAGTCTCCTCTTACCCATTCAGCTTCCTCTTCTGAGCAGAGAGCCTGATGTGGGTCTCCATCCAAGGACTCCGGGATCATGACCTGAGCCAAAGGCAGATGGTTACCTGACTGAGTGCCCCTCACCCCCACCCATGGCCAAACTCTCTCATAAGTAACCTTGCCTTGTACTTCACAGAAAAAATAACCATCAGGTAGCAAGTCCCCGTGGCCTCTCTTCATGAAAGCTGCACACCCTTTTGTACTGATCCTTGTGTTCTTACTTCCTGTTACAAGGGAGGAAAGGATGACTACTTCTGTGACAGGTCCAAACCCATGCATGGGCAGCAGATCATCTCCTCCCACATTAGAGATTTTGAACCATCTTTTATGGATACTTCATGTGGGCATTTAGATGTTTTACTATCTTCTGGGTGTCTTCTACAATCTCCGATTTAACACAGCCCCTTAGTGCTTGCTTCCAGCTGCTTTTCCTCAAAATTGTCCTACTTCAGTAAATAATATTCTTACGTATACATTTGCTCATGCCAGAAATCTGGGAGTGATCCTAGAAATGCCCCCTTTTCCCACATTCAGTCTCTCACCAGGTACTTTGAGTCTACCTGACAATATCTCTGAAAATGGTCCTCTTTCTATTTTTTGTTATCATGACCTTATTCCAACCTCCCCATCCTCTCTTGCATATGCCATTCTAGAAGCCTCCTAGCGAGTCTTTCTCTTTCCAATTTTCCTCACCTCTAATCTCTTTTTCTCAGAGAGGCCAGGGAAATCTTTAAAAGATATAAATAATCATTGTATTAGTGCCCTGCTTAAAACCCTCCTGTGGCTTTCATCATGCCCCAAATAAAAGAACTCTCCCTAGGTGCACAGGGCCTTGACTGTTCTGCTGGTTTTTACTCCTCCCTTTCCATTCACTTCTTTGTTCTTTATGCCCCCAGCCACATTGGACTTTTGCTAGTTACTGTCAAACACAAATTCCTTACCTTAGGCCTTTTCCTCTGCTGATTTCAGGCTGGAAACCATTTCCCTTGCTCTCTGCACCCCTGTTTTCTTCATAACTTTCAGATCTGAGCTTAAATGTCATTTCTTTGATGGAGGTCTCCCTAGAAGTTTTTTTCCTTATAAATCCTCCAATAAATTCTTCACCTTAGCCCTACTTTTCTCCACTTGATGGGATTACTAGAATTTGCAGTTACACATTTACTTACGTGTTCATGTGAGTATCCTATATCTCCCATGCTAGACAGTAGGTTCCAGGAGGGCAGGGACTGTACTAATTTTGTTCGTAATTATGTCTCCAGCCCCTGGTGCTGAATACTCAGCAAATATTTGTCTCGTGAAATAGAAGTTTATTGAGATGGCTGCTTGGAATGGGGAAGTCCCTGTTTGGTACATTTATTGCAGTGTTGTGTGTTGGTTAAAGTTGGGCTCATGCATAATTGTGAATCTCTGCTCTTGTCTTTTGTGAACAGTTATTAGCCTCTGTGTTCTCAGCATGTCATCCTGGGTTAACTTTTTGTCTTGAGTGGACCAGCCACTCAAGACAACATGGAGGGTGTGTGTGTGTGTGTATGTGTATTTATATGTAGGTGTATTCAGGACAGTGAGCAGGCTAATCCAGATGTGGAAGCCTGGGCAGTGACACTGATGCTAATAGAAGTATGCCTTAAATTATTTTGAGATGTTGTGTTGGGAGTTGGGATCACTTTAAAAATGTATGGTGGAACCCCTCCTATCTGCTGGAGGCATTCCAAATTGTTCTGAGTGATTGGGCTTCCTGGAATGTGCTTTGTCCTGGCTCTGTTCTTTAGCACAAAAAATTTTCTGGTTTGCCATTTTGGTAGGTCACATGGTCAACAATGTAGAGAGGATAAAATTAACACATTTTGAAAATGATCCCTTTCCCTTGACTAGTTGTTGCTCTTAATTCTTTTAGTTCCCTGTTGCCCCAGCATCTTGAAACTTAAGTGACAAATTGTCAGGGTGAGAGTGACTAAAACCTAGTTTCTGGTCCAGGGAGCAGAGTTCAACCTTTAGGCATCTCAAGTAGGTATAGTCACTTTTCTGAGGATTCCCTACCTCTCAGTATGAATGGTCTCTTTGTAAGAGACCATTGCAAAGGGGCCTTTGGTTAAATTCAGAATCCTTTCTTTTCCTTTTATTTTTTTTTAGAAATTTTTTAAAAGATTTTATTTGTTTGAGAGAGCTCTTTCCTCCTTTTTTCAAGAATTTTTAAAAAAGATTTTATTTACTTATATGAAAGAGAGCAAGAGAGCATGAGGGAGATGAGGGGCAGAGGGAGAGGGAGAAGCAGATGCCCTGAGCCAGACTCAGGAGGACCCTGAGATCTTGACCTGGGCTGAAGGCAGATGCTTAACCAACTGAGCCACCCAGGTGCCCCAGAGTCCTTTCCTTTTTTTTTTTTTTTTAATTTAAAAAAAATTGTTTTTATTTATTTATGATAGTCACAGAGAGAGAGAGAGAGAGAGGCAGAGATATAGGCAGAGGGAGAAGCAGGCTCCATGCACCAGGAGCCTGATGTGGGATTCGATCCCGGGTCTCCAGGATCGCGCCCTGGGCCAAAGGCAGGCGCCAAACCGCTACGCCACCCAGGGATCCCTCCTTTCCTTTTTTAAGTCACTTACTTTCTATAACTTAAAGCGGAATGACACATTGTTGTAAGGTATTTTGAAGTTTCCTTTTCCATTCTGGATATTTCTTTTTTTTTTTTTTTTTTTTATTTATTTTTTTTTTTATTTTTATTTATTTATTTTTTTTTTTTCATTCTGGATATTTCTGATCTCCTGGAAATAAACAGTGAGAAAACCATACTCACCTGCATATTAGTAAGTGCATTTTCCTTGGGTAATTGTTCCCTTTTGTTTGTATTTTCTTTTTTAAAGATTTTATATACTTATTCATGAGTGACACAGAGAAAGAGAGGCAGAGACACAGGCAGAGGGAGAAGCAGGCTCCATGCAGGGAGCCCGATGTGGGACTCCACCGATCCTGGTACTCCGGGATCATGCCCTGAGCCAAAGGCAGACTCTCAACCACTGAGCCACCCAGGCGTCCCTTGTTTGTATTTTCAACATTGTTTGTTGTATATTCTGTCTTAAAACGAAAAGCCCCAAATCAGCCGTTATAAGAATGAGTGCAGTTGTGGTTGAAGTCTGTGTGTGGCTCCTGTCCTGTTGACCTTCCCCATCTGTACTGTTTGCCAGCATGCCCAGTATTTACTTTCTTGTGAGCTC
Organism: Canis lupus baileyi; assembly: GCF_048164855.1. NCBI lineage: Eukaryota > Metazoa > Chordata > Mammalia > Carnivora > Canidae > Canis > Canis lupus. The sequence goes on from NC_132850.1 coordinate 47,466,033, forward strand.
CAGTGACTCTGCTGATAGACCTTAAATCCTCACAAGGAATTTTCAGTAAGATTGAATGTATTTAAACTCGCAGCCACAAACCTAGCTCTTTGCATAATGTAGTCTGATAACTAATAAAGGAATGTAATTGACTTGTAAATTTCTGAGGAGGGGGAGGGAAAAAAATCTCAAACAGAAGTGTTCTGTTAATGAATATGATAGGACCGCTTTGTTGTTTAAAGACAACCCGCATGCTATTTCCCTGAAGAAAGAGCTGCACATTTCACTGGCAGTTTGCCCCACCTCCTCTTCCCTGAAAATATTTATGGAGATGTAGTGTGTTAATAAATTTAGAAGTGATTTAATGGTTGCATTGGCAGGGTGAGATAAGGTAGTTAAAATATGTTGTTTATTTTATTTCTGGGTGGGGTGGAAGAGGGAAATGAAATACTGTTTTTTTTTTTTTCCTTTTGGGAAACCTAATACCGTGTTCTTTTGTTATCATTCTTGATCTCTAGGCATTAAGTGTAACTGAAACCCTGATTAAACCCTTGGAAAAATTCAGAAAAGAACAACTTGGAGCCGTAAAGGTTTGTGCCTAATTTGCATGTCCTTGTAAATGGAAGATGGAGGTGCCTCTGCTACTTCAGTGTATACTGTGTTCACATTTGGCAGCTCTGTAGGAGATGCTGGAGTAAACCATCTGTTGTTTTATGTTTTAAATGTGCTTTTTTCCCCTTTTGGGCACTACGAAATTGTAAACAAAACAAAAAACACCTGGGCAGGTAGTAAAAGCTTTAGTAATCTTTGGCTATACCTTCCCACATAGAGTCTTGAAAATCTCCTTAACCAAACAGCCCATTCCCTCAAAAAAGACGAAAAAGGCACAGCTTACCTCTGTAGGGAGTACAGTTATGTCATTGTATGCCTCAATTTTGTGGAGGAGGGTAGTGTTATGTGAAGGGTTAAGATTAGAAACACTGCTACACCATGATGCCATTGAAACTAAGAAGAGAATATTGTGAGGTTTTTGGGACGAAATTTCCTTCAATTGAACACAAATTTATTGAGCTGCTGTCATGTGCCAGTATTGTTATAGGTGTTGAGGCGTCAAAGATGAGTGACCCACAACCTGCACTCAACGATCTGGGATATGGGAGTTAGCCAGGATTTCTGGGAATAATGTGGTGACTTGACCACAGGGAGCCTGGGATATATTTAACAACTTCTAAAGTTTGTGAATGGAGCTTTGAAATTATCCCAGAGAAATAATTTCCACCAACCTTTCCTGAATTTTGTGCATTCTCTTTAGGGACAAAAAGTAACATTCATGTGTTGACTATTTTTGGGTTGGCCCAGAAGAGAATAACAACAATTTTAGGTAGAGAAGAGAGTTTTTATATTTGTATTTTTCCCCCAACGTGGCTTGGGGAGATAATTTTTTTTTTCCTTATCTTCCTAAACAAAATACTAAAATCCTTTTGTACAAATAAATATTGTGGCTTAAATGGCTATAGCTATACCGATGGACTCAAGGAATGCCAGCTTTTTAGTTGCTATTTATAGAATCATTTCTCCTTTAAGTGACTTGTTAAAATACTAGATGCTTCCTTTTGGCATAGTATTTTACCATTTTTAATGAAGGGCTGTGTTTTGAGATGGGTTACGGGGAGGGGGTAAACTCCAGGTCCTCTTCCTGGGATTGTTTGCTGACTGCATGAAGCTGACTGTGTCTTCTGGCTTTGCAGCAGGGCACTGAAGGTCTGCTTTCACACCTGTGACCCTGGGCAAGTAATTGGCTTTAGTTCCTTATCCGTAAAATGAGAGATTTGGGGATCTGGCTGCTTGACTTTGTAGTTTATGATTCTGTTTTAAATCTTGAACATCTTGCTTGGTTCTTTCTTTTTTTTTTTATACTTCATTGGCAGGTATGGAATTTAAACAGTGTCCATTACTTATTTTTCTTATTTTGATTGGATAAAGGTGTTGGGGGGGGGCGGTGAGGATATATTATGGGAATGAAAAATGAATAAGAATTCATATATTGTATTTTTATTTGCCATCTGCCTTTTTTGTTTTTGTTTATTTATTTATTTACTTAAGTGGGCTCCATGCCCAACGTGGGGCTTGAATTCCAGACCCTTCAAGATTTTGCTCTACCAGTTGAGTAAGCCAGGAGGCCCCCTACTGGGTTTTTAAAAAATTTCTGACCTCGAATTTTCTATTGATTGACTCCTCCCTCTGAAACTTAATTTCTTTCTTTTTAAAGATTTTATTTATTTATTCATGAGAGACACAGAAAGAGAGAGGCAGAGACAGAGGCAGAGGGAGAACCAGGCTCCCTGAGAGGAGCCCCATGCGGAACTCGATCCGGGGCCCCGGGATCACACCCTGAGCCAAAGGCAGACGCTCAACCACTGAGCCACCCAGGCGTCCCTTTACTGACAGTTTTATGTATTCTGATAAAGAGTAGAGAAAGGTAATTTTCCAGGTGATCTAGTGCTACATAAGCACCTGTCTCTTTCATTAGATAATTCAGTGTTTCAGAGACAAGGCTGTGCTTTTCTTTATTTTTTGCTAGCCTCTACACTGTGTTAATATATAAGGGTATCTAATAAATAACCTATTCTACTGATAATTCTAGAAGAACCTAGGGAGGGTTTGTAACCTGGATACTTGATTTTCTATATCTGTGTTTCCTAAGTATGTAATAACGTTTTGACAAACATATTTTTGTTTCACTGGTTAACTGGGATACTTAAGAAGAAGTTTATTCTCTTAGGTTAAAGGTCTTTTAAAAAGAAAAAAAAAGAAGACAAAACCAGAATAAAATAGTTTTCATGTGGGGATTTTAAAAACAAATGCCCTTGAAAGTTGACCAAAGCAGACTGTTTAATACATCCTTGTCAGAATGTCGATCTTTTCTTTCTCTTGTTTTTCCCCACCTGGCAGGTCCTGCTGTCTACCTTTCCACTAGACCTCTTTCCGTTCTTTTCAGTTTTGGTTTCTCCGGTTTCCAGAATCCCAGCAACACATTTAAGTTGTTGTTTTCATGTGATCTGAACTGCGAGGTGGTTTTTGCAAGTTGGGCTTTTTAAAAGCCCTGAGGTATTCTTTTCTACTGTTTGCCTCTGGATTTGTTCTCCTTCCATCCTTATTTGTCTGGTTTGGGCTTATTCCTCTGTTCTTGGAGGTTCTGCTGATTTTTTCCATGCTTGCCAGCTTCTCCTCTGTATTGGAAAAATTCCATTTCCTGTGGCAGGACACCGATCCTTCTGTGCTGTGTCACATGAGGTGGCTACTCAGAGTTCCCTTCAGGGCCTAGCTCAGCTGTTACTTCCTCTGCACTCTTTCTCCTACCCTGGGGCTTGTCACTTATTCCCAGAGTGTGCACAACACTTTATCCATAGCCACTGCCCATTACATGTCGAAATAGCCACAGGAGACTAGTACAGGTCCCAAACAAAGTAGGAACTTAGTCTGTTGCATAAAATCTCCAAGAAATGCCACAACTTGCTAAGATGTACAGCAGGAGAATTTAAAATTGCCCTTTTAGATATATTTGAGCAATCCAGTAATGAAAATGTGGCTTCAAGCAGGTGGCAGCCTGCAGATACAAATAGAGGCAACTACACTATATTGATAATAGAGTCTATTCAAATGCTAGTTTAGAAAGAGCCAATTACCATTTTATTCCACAGAATAAAAAATTGAACCAGAAGGGTTGAAAAAGATGTTAGTTTCATGTATTACAATTTCGTGCCTCAGCCATTCGCTCAACCTCATGCCAAACATCTTTTATATTTCTAAGACTGTATCTGATGACTAAATATTTAATAAAACCTGATTTCCCAGGAATCCATAAATGACTACAAAATGTGGATAAAAAGCAAATCTTTTAAAATAATTTCTCAAATTATGTTTGATAAAGTAGAAAAAAATTATATTTCCTTCATTTTAGCTATAAAACATTTACTAGTGCCTGTCATATGGCAAGAGGTCCTGGGGTGCAACTGTGAATTAAAACACTGGCTGGTGGGCCTTCGAGAAGTCTGCAACTCTGGAGGAGGGGAGGATGTCAAGTAAAAAAAGCCATAAAAATACACTAGAAAGTGTATAATTGGGGGTAGGCTTAGGTGCTCTGGAACATTCCCTATTATCTCAATTCTGGACTATCAGGCAAGTCTTTCTGGAAGAACTGATTCTTTCTGGTTTGAATCCCAATTCTGCCCCTCAGCTAGCTCCGTGATTCAGGGCAAGTTACTTATGGCCTCTAGCTCTCAATTTCTTGGTCTTTAAAGTGAGACGAATGACCCCTGCCTCAGAAGGTTTTTGGGAGGAGTCAATGAGCTTGATGGTGTGTTTCCCATGTCTAGAGTAGGGCCCAACATACCTAGTTGCAATTTATTTTATTATCCCATTTATGGCTTGTGCTGCATCAACTTGCCAAATGAAAATTGTTCAGATTTTGGTCCACTCTCTGAATGTAAGCTTCAGAGATAATGTGCCACAGTACTGTGGCTTATGACCCTTCTGGCCAAGTAGTGCTGAGGCAGTAATGGATAGGTGACTCTGAATGAAGCAAGTGCACAGGACCCCAGGGTGCCTGTCACCTTTGTCCTTGTTGGTGGCATTGCAACCGTGGGCTTCTCCTTTCTCTCATCCTCTGATGGATGTCTCTTGGGTGTGGTGTCTGTTGCTAGATTCTGAGGGGAGAAAGCTGAATTCTCATGTCTTTGGATAAGCAGAAGGGACTTTATGGAAAGGGAGACAGTGGAGTTGAATAAGGCAAATGAATTGTCGGGCAGGGATAGGTGACACTTGGTGTGAGAATTAAGAGAGGGTGCTGCTTTTATGCCACCGAGTGGTAGGGGGTACTTCATGGAAGAGGTGGTGTTTCACCTGGACTTGTAGGATGTGTTGGTAGACAGGGGAGGGTAAGAACAGGGCTCTCAAAACCCTGATTGGCTTGGACAACAGGATTGCATTTGCTAGCAGGTGTCCTGCTAGCATTTTACACGTGTAGGCATCTTGTTTCTTGAATGTGTGAGATTACACTCTTCTTCTTATTTAAATAAAGGAGGAAGATTTGGAATCTCCAAGAAAGTATCTAGTTCTCCAGACTTGTCATGCCTGTTATTTAATGTTTATAGTTGTAAAAGAAGCCTTTTCATTTCCTCATCCCAGGAGATTTGTAAAATAACCAAAACATTAAAAAAAATCATCTGGGAACTTTAAAAACTACTCCCCCAACTTCTTCCAAAACAAAACAAAAAAATTCTAGTATCCTAAAGAAATGTGGACAATTCACAGTAATGTTCAAGTTTTTGTGAATTCTGTATATGTTCCTTATCATTTTTAACAGAAATACTAATATGTCATTTTTAGCAAAAAAAAAATTGCTTAATCTTAAGAATGTTTTACGCATTAGGAATATTTCCTTTTTTCTTATACATTAACTCTATGTTCTCCCTGCTTTGTTTTTGGCCTTTTTGCTTATTTATTTATTTATTTATTTATTTATTTATTTATTTGATATCTAGATGTTCTTATGGTTTCTCTTGTTTCTTTTTTGCTCAAAAAGCATGCCTCTGTTCTGAGATCTGATGAAACTTTTTTTTTCTTAATGGCTTCATTTTTTACTGGTGACTTGTCAAATCCATCTCGAATTAATTTTGATATGAGCAATGGGTCTCTGTTTCCAAGTAGTTAACTAATTATATCAACACCATTGGCTGAATAATATTTTTTAACCCAGTGATTTATGGTAAGACCTTAAAAAATATATATGTATTATATGTAGAATATATATATTACTATATATTCTATATATGTTAGAATATATACATATATACACACACATATATATATATACACACACATATTCTAATGTATTCAAAAGACCTCATTACTTAAGTTTTGTTTCTTAGGTTTCTGAACTTCCTTTATCATTTATATAGCATACATCTTATTTGGTTACAATATTTTATTTCATTTCATTTCTTTTATTTCTTTTTTTATTTATTTTATTTTATTTCTTTTATTTAATTTTATTTATTTAATTTTTTATTTTAAAGATTTTATTTATTTACTTATGCATGAAAGACAGAGAGAGAGAGAGAGAGAGAGAGAGAGAGGCAGAGACACAGGCAGAGGGAGAAGCAGGCTCCAGGCAGGAAGCCCGACGTGGGACTCGATCCCTGGGCTCCAGGATCATGCCCTGAACTGTAGGTGGCGCTAAACTGCTGAGCTACCGGTGCTGCCCTACACTATTTTAAATAGTAGCTATTCTTTACCTTTTTTGGGGGTGGGGTATGGGTGGTTTTGTAACAGATTAGGAGCTGACTTTCAGTGAATCATATGTAACCTATAAACATAGTTTTGTTTGGCTTCCATATAAAAATCATTGGATTTTTCAGCTGTTCTAGAAAAATCAGAGGACATGGCTTGTATACTGGCCTATATTACCACATAGTAAAAATCTGCGGGAGCCATGATGTGGCCACCTTACCCTCTAGAATAGATGGACTGTCTGGTTTACCATTGCCCCTACCTCTACTTAATGAGTTCTACTTCTCTCTTGCTTATTCATTATATTACTATCTGGCTCAGACTTATGTGAATTTGTACTGCTGTTTAATAAAAGAACTTTTCATTGTATTTAATTTGATGTTTCTTAGAACCTTTTGTTATAAGTCACTCAATTTGTGTGTGTGTGTGGATATATATATATGTATATATATGTATGTGTGTGTGTGTGTGTATATATATATATATATATATCTATCCGATAGACCAGTGTTGGAGAAAAACCACTGTTCTTTATCGGATGCTACTTGAACACAGTCCGTTTTAAAATTCACATTATTTCTGCAAAAAAGCCATATGAGCACAAAGAAACAGAATTATATTCTATAATGGCATTGAGAACAAATGCAAGAAGAAATAATAATTTAAGTCTTCAGGTTTAAAAACAAAACAGCATTTGTATAATGCCATACCATGTGTAAACTAATGCATTTCCACTCTGTTGGTGGGTGGAATGTTGTTTCTTGGCTGAATTCCTTCTTCACAGAACCTTTTGGTACCCTGCTTTCTTTCATTCTCAACTTTACCCACATGTTAACTTACAAATCTCATGGAACTGCTGAGTGTGCTGGGTGTTTTGACTGCTGATTTTAGCATCACTGCTTCCTTTGTCCCATTCTGTGATTCAGATGAAATCAAATGAGTAAAAATATATTCAGTATTCCTGGTAAGTACGAATCTGCAAGGATAGGGAATGTTTTTTTACTATATTATCCTGCTTTGTGGTCTTGTGGTGAATGCAGCGGTGGGACTTCTCTTCCTGTATTGTTTGAACCCGAGATGCAGATGCTCAGAAAACCCTGTGATGCTGGTGCAGAGTCACAGTAGAAAGAAAGTGTGGCAGGGACCAAAACCTGTCTTCTCACACCTAACCCAGTATGCATGCCACCATACTGACTTTTTAAAATAGTGGAGATTCTGAAATGGTGGCTATATGTTTGTTTTATGTTATTTTTTTGTTAGCCACCAAAATAGTTGATGAAGAATGTAGTAGTAAAAACGGAAGAGAGAGTAATCACATATAAATGCCTTAAACTTTTTTTTTTAATAGTTGTAAATTAAGAGCATAAAGAAAAAGTGCTTCTGTTTCAACAAAAATGTGCCTGTTGTCACACGTAGGTGAACCATAGGATCATAGAATTTTAGGACTGGATCAAAGAAGGATCTAGTACAAAAAAAATCCCTGATCTTTTCTGTAATTGAACATACTTAGGTTGTGTTGTTAAATTTTTGTTTTTTTCTAAGTTGTGCAGCTAGTTTGTAATTAAACTTGGAATAGAAATGGGAAGAAATGTCCATTCCTGAGACTGCCTATCCTCCCTCACTGTGGGATGATTTCAGGGTCTTTAGAAGAGTCGATGAAGGCTCTGTCCTAGATTCCCATAAAGCAGCGGTTTATAGTCCCATGTTGTGAAAAAACTAATGATAAATGTGAAGAAAAGATTTTACATGCTCTGTTCAGTCTCTTTGCCTAATAGGAAAAAGATTGTATCAGAAAAGATTATTTTTGCTTTAGAAGGTAGAAGTTGAAAAATAGGGAAGAGAATGTTCCTTTCTAGGAGCCCTTGGAGAGTTAGGGAGAATTTGAAGTAAATGGAAACATTTTGACAGTATGAGGACATAGTGTGCTCTCATTGGTGCTCAGAAATGTTTATTAAAAATCCACTTAAATTGGCAGGCAGTGTTAGGGGAGATAGTCTGTCTTTTCTGTATTTAACAGTTAGGATACTTGTTTTCTCAAAAAGCTTCTATAGCAAAAGAAAAGCAAATGCTAGTGCTAGGCAGTACCTGAGAAATAAATGTTTGTAATGCTCACCAAAGAGTTTCAGTACAAAGATGTCAGTGGCTTTAGGCCCTGTTGACCTATTGAGAACTTATTTTCAATAGCATTACAGAAATCATGGTGAAGGTTTGGGAAAGGAGATGATGTTTCTGATCAGAGGGTCTTATTGTTAAATTCCCACTGGACAATTAAGGAAGATCATTCTCATTGTTTCTCCCGCCCTCCCAGTTGTGATGATGATGGTGATGATGATTTTTTTTTTATCTAGACCAAAATTTACTCAGTTTTAAAAGAATCCCGTTTCTTTGCCAAAATCTGCACAAGTTTGCTGTTTTAAGCCTGTGTTCTTTTTATTATTTCTTTCAATGAGGGACAAGTGACATGGCATTCCTTCTAAATACTAAGTGTAAGTATTGACAAATACTGTGCTTCATAAAAAGCCCATGAAAGGAAAAAAAGAAATATGACCTTTCTGTCCTGTTTTGATGATTAATACGCAGTGGCCTGGGTACAGATAGATTTTTCAGATAACTTTATTACACTTAGTAGTACTTTATTTTTACATATTAATCCTCTTTTGAGCTTCCCAGTAGATAAACTGTATAAATGCATCTTCCCCCTGTTTAATCATAGTTTTCTGTGTTTTTTTTTGTCTTGTAGGAAGAAAAAAAGAAGTTTGACAAAGAGACAGAAAAGAACTATAGTCTAATTGATAAACACTTGAATTTATCAGCCAAAAAGAAAGACTCCCATTTACAAGAGGTATTTTTACTTTTCTGTTTGTTTCTAAAATTCAATAAACAGTGCATGCGTTTTCTTTTTAAAATGTGCTTTCCTATTGTGAACTTTTCATCTAAGATTATTAGGGATGAAAAAAATGAACAGTATCATAATGAACAAGACACGAAATAATGAATTCATCTTATGGTGATTAATTCAGTATAGATTCATAGCATTAACATTTTTGGTTCTGAGTATATTTTCACAGGAACAGTTTTATCCAGTATTATCAAAGAACAGATATATTATTTTCAGGAAAAGATTCATTAATTGGCTTTCAAGATTTTTTTGAAGAAATGAATTGAATTTAATAAGCTCATCTACGATTTTGCTTTTATGTGAAGACAGCATTAATCTTATTTAACACTGAAGATTCAGGAGGTTCAGATTCATTGGAAAGAGAGATCTATTTTACTTGTGTTAATAGACTCATTTTTTTTTTTCTTTTTGAGGGAGCAGTGTGTTAGGAGAAAGGAATTTATATCTTATCTCTCATTTTGTCTTTTCTTTTCTAAATTCCCTAGTACTTGTGTTTTCTCACTCACACACTTGAGTGGAAATTCAGTGATTTCCAATTTGGAACATATGTTTTCATTAAAAACAATGCTGTTTTGCAGCTGTTGACTTGTTCCACAAAGTGTGATGTTTTTCTCATTTGTTTATCTTTAAACTGATAAAGGATCTGAGTGTAATATACCACTATAATATACATATACTAAAGTATCATCAAAATGACACTAACAACTTTGGCTCCAATATATTTAAATGCCGGATATGTAGTTGCACGCCCTGTTGTGTGTGGGGTCATTTTGACATTCCTCCCATGTCACATTTGCTTTTTCCTCTTTACAAAGTTTGACTGACATTTGGAAGGCATTTGACAGTTTATAAAAGAGAAGGGAGCTTTTATACCACTTAATCTTCAAGACAATACAGTAGGGGACCCCTTTCTTCTTGTTCCATATTATGTAGAAAACCATCATTGTTCCATATTATGTAGAAAACCATCGTTGTTCCACATGCTCCCCATCTCCTCCCCTCTCTCCATTTTGAAATGACAGCTGTTGTTTTTACTCTTTCTTTATGCCAGCGGCTTTCTACCTGTCTTCTCCCCTTATCTCCCTTTTCAGGTATTCTGAAAAGAGTTTTCATGCTGCAAGTAAATTTCCATCTCCACTTGACTATCTAATTATGTTTTTTGTTCGAGCTGTTACTCAGGCAAAATCTTCACGGCCATCCTTGGCCCTTTTCCTGCCCCACACCTAGTTTGTCTGCATGTCTTCCTTAGCTTCAGAATATTCTCATGGTATCGCAACTTCTGACCCCCACCACCATCACCCTGGCCCATGCTGTGGGCCACTGTCAGACTGATTGCCATTAAGGACTCTTAATTGGTTTCCCTGCTCCCACCAATGTATTCCTGGTTTGTTTATTTATGTATTTATGTATGTATGTATGTATGTATGTATGTATGTATGTATGTATTTATTTATTTATTTATTTAGTATTCCTGGTTTATATTCTGTACAGCAAGCAGAAGGAGCCTTTATGTTGCTTCTCTTCCCCAGACCCTCCCTAATAGCTGCATCCAGAGGCTCAGGGCCCACCCTCCTGTCCTCACACCCACACGGGCTGCTGCTGTGCTCTAACTGGCCTGGGACAGGCATACTCTGCTCTGAGCCTTTGCTTTTGTTGTCCTTCCTGCCTGGTACTTTTCCAGCCCAGACCCACATGCCTCACTCCTCCAAGTACCTCAGATACTCTCCACTCAGAGTTTACCATCTTATTTAAAGTGTCCCCCTTATGCTGCTTTGATTTTTTCATACTCTTACGAACATTTGACATACTATATATTTGGTTGTTACATGGCTTCTTGCACTAGCATGTGAGCTCCTTGAAGGCAACAACGTTATTTTATTCAGTATTCAGTCTTTTTTTACATCTAGAACAGAGCTAGTCAGGGAGTAGGCCCTTAATAACTGTTTACTGAATGAAGACGTGTGAAGATGCTTGCACAGTGAGCTAGGGCTTCATTAATTCATCATTCCCAGAGATAATCAAACTTTAGATCAAGGAATTTGAAGAGACCCTCGAGATGAATGATTTTAGTTTCATTTAAATTGTATATTCTGTCCTTCCTTGCTGTTTGCTCTTTACAAACATACACACTCCTGCTCGAAACCTCTTTCTTTTTTTAAAAAAATATTTTAGGGGATCCCTGGGTGGCTCAGCGGTTTGGTGCCTGCCTTCGGCCCAGGGCACGATCTGGGAGTCCCGGGATTGAGTCCCGCGTCGGGCTCCTGGCATGGAGCCTGCTTCTCCCTCCACCTGTGTCTCTGCCTCTCTCTTTCGCTCTGTGTCTATCATAAATAAAAATAAATAAATCTTTAAAAAATATTTTATTTATTCACAAGAGACACAGAGCGAGAGAGAGAGGCAGAGACACAGGCAGAGGGAGAAGCAGGCTCCATGCAGGGAGCCTGACGTGGGACTCGATCCCAGGTCTCCAGGATCACGACTTGGGCCGAAGGCAGGTGCTCAACCCTGAGCCACCCGGGCGTCCCTTGAAACAGTTCTCTATTACAAGTGTGACGGCCTTCACTGGGGGGGGGGGGGGGGCACTCTAAAAGGAAAACGTTAGGTTTAGATCTTCATTGATGTTGGCATTGGCTTATGTATTTCTCATCTTCAGTAAACTGAATTGAAGTATTTAAGAGGTTTATAAAGGTTGCTGAGAAGGTGCTGAACAAAGGCATAGAAACTTGTATCATTCCTTTTCCTTGTTTCTAATGAAAATAGCAAGAAACGACTGTGGCAGACAACCAAGTTGGCTATTTGGTACTTCTGGTAGGACCATTAGATACAGCTCTACATTTATTGGGCACAATAGCTTCTACTTCCATCCACATCCCTAAGTTCTAATTAATATTTTCACTAGAACAAGTATTAGACCTTTGAGAAAAATCTATTTCTTTAATTTTTAAAGTATATTTTTGCTTTTTGAGTAATCGAATGATTATATTTTAGTACCTATGACTAGAGAAGTAGATTGTTTGAATAACTTTGCCTGAGAATTGTCTATTCTTATTTTACGTGTTTATAGCAAGAATGGCCAGAAATCAGATGATGATCAAATAGAAATTTGTTAAAAAAAAAAAAGTCACTTTGTGGGCAGCCCAGATGGCTCAGTGGTTTAGCGCCACCTTCAGCCCAGGGCCTGATCCTGGAGGCCCGGGATCGAGTCCCACATCAGGCTCCCTGCATGGAGCCTGCTTCTCCCTCTGCCTGTGTCTCTGCCTCTCTCTCTGTGTCTCTCATGAATAAATAAATAAAATCTTTAAAAAACAAAAGAAGTCACTTTGGTATAGTATAAAAATACAGTCTTAATGTTATTTCACAGAACTGTGATAAAACATTTAGTTGTGTTTACTAATTTATCATAAAGAATAATATAAAAGATACAGATGAGTAGCCACATAGGGTGGGGTCTGGAAGGGTCCCAAGCACAGAAACTTCATCCCTGTGTCATTCTCTGGGCACTGGCATGTGGTCACCCATGTGGAAGTTCAAGAGTTTTTACAGAGCTTAGTTTGAAATGCCCCTCCCTCTACCCACTGCCAGAGGTCAGTGGGCAGTACAGAAAGTTCCAGCCCTCTAATCACTTGGGCTTTATGGTGCTATCTGGAGGCCCCACCCTAAATCCCTCAGTAACATAAATTCCAGTTTGCTCCAGGGGGGCTCTTTATGTAGATAAGAAAGATACTCCCCGTCACTCAGGAAATTCTGAGGGATTTAGAAACGTTGCACTTTATTCCATGTATCATACATTCACACTGTTGTGCAACCACCATGACATTTGGCATTCCATACCTAGACCTCTTTTCATTTCCAAATACTGAAACTCTGTATCCATTGAATACTCCTTCCCCAGCTCCCTACCCCCAGCTCGTGATAAACCCCACTTCTGCTTTATGTTTCTATGAATTTGTTCTGGGAACCTTATAAAAGTGGAATCATACAGTATTTGTCCTTTTGTGACTTACTTATTTCCATTGAGTGTAATGTTCTCAGGGTTCATCCATGTTATAGCATGTGTTTGAATTTCCTTCCTTTTTGAGGCTATGTAATATTATTTATATATATCACATTTTGTTTATCCATTTATCTGTTAGTAGGCACTTTGGTTGCTGCTGTCTTTTAGCTGTTATAAATAATACGGCTATGAACATAGTTATATAAATCTTTTTGAGTCCCTGTTTTTAATTTTTAGGTGTATATATCCAGAAATGGAATTATTGTATCGTGATAATTCTGTTTTTAATTTTTTTGGAGAACTGCCATGCTGTTTCCCCTAGCAGCTGCATCATTTTGCATTCCCACCAACATTGCACAGGGTTCCAATTTCTTCACATCCTCAGCAACACTTATTTTCTGTTTTTTAAATAGTTTTGTTGTAATTTATTTATTTTTGATAGGTGCGAGATGGTATCTTGTATTTGTTTTTCCATAATGATTAGTGATTTTGAGCAGCTTTTCAGGTGCTTATTACCATTTATATATACTCTTTGGAGAAATGTCTGGATAAATACTTTTAAAAGTAAAATTGGCCGAGTTAAGAAATATGTGATGCCTTGTAAGAATGGTTTCTAGGATGACAGTTCTTTTTCTACCGTACCTCTTTGGAACCCTGCTTCTTCCCTAGTTCCCGTCTAGTTAGACAAGATAAACTGGAACCTATTTTTTTTGGAACAGTCTCCTGACCATCTGGTGCCTGTTTACTCTCAGCAGATGAGACATTTTCAGGGCTTAAGAGCATGATTACCTATAGATGGGCTTCAAGCCCTGGACCACCTTTTGAGAATCAGGTTCTTTTCTTCTCTTTTTTCTTTAATTGAAATATAGTTAACACACAGTGTTACATTACTTTCAAGTACAACATAGTGATTTGACAACTCTACACATTATGCTGTGCTCACCACAGGTGTAGTAGCTACCATCTGTTACTATACAACACTGTTATAATACTATCAACTATATTCCCTAGGCTGACCTTTCATCCCCATGGCTTATTCATTCCATAACCAGAAGCATACACCTCCTCTCCCCTTCACCCACTTTGCCCATCCCCCCACTCCAGCCCCTCTGGCAACCATCAGTTCTCTGTTTCAGTGGGTCTGTTTCTGCTTTTTTGTTTGTTTTGTTTTTTTTTTTAGATTCTACATATATGTGAAATCATGTGGTATTTGTCTTTTACTTCACCTAGCAATAACAGCCTCTAAGTCCATCCATGTTGTTGCCAATGAACCCCCCCCAAAAAAATAATCTGATCTTTTTTATGGCTGAGTAATAATCCAATGTATGTATATGTACCACATCTTCTTTATCCATTGATCTATCAGTGGACACTTGGGGTGTTTCCAGACCCTGGCTACTGTAAATAATGCTGCAGTAGCATAGGGGTACATATGTCTTCGCAAAGCAGTGTTTTTTATTTCCTTTGGGTTAATACCCAGAAGTGGAATTACTGGATCATATGGTATTTGAGAGCCAAATTCTTGGGGTGGTACCATAACTGCCACTTCCTCACCTGCTGCTGTCAGTCATGAGTCCTGAGGTGACTAGATTTCCCAGGCCAGCTGCATTCTTAGAGGATTTGTCAATGGAAATAATATTTATGTGATTTTGATTCTATGTGTATGGTTCAACCTTGGGTGTCTGTTGTGGTTGGGGTGAGTTTTTCATGAAGAGCCATACAGTTTAATGCTCAAACCTCAGGGTCAAGGGTCAATCTCATCATAAAGTGCAGGGGTTGGCAGACTTTTTCTGCAGAGTCAAATAGTAAAACTTATGTTTTTATAGACTGTAAGGTCCCCAAACTAAGTTTGGCTGCTGTAGCAGGAAAGTGGCACAGAAGACACATAAACCAGTAGCCATGACTATGTTCCAGTACAACTTTATGTAGAGACAGGCTGGGGGCCATATATGGCATAGAGCTTGTAGTGTTGCCAACCTACGATCAAGAGTTTTTCTCCTCACCATATCTGATTTAACCAGCCTTTATTACTTTAACATAGGCAGATATCCAAGTGGAGCAAAACCGGCAGCACTTTTATGAACTGTCTCTTGAATATGTATGTAAGCTTCAGGAAATCCAGGAAAGAAAGAAGTTTGAATTTGTGGAACCTGTAAGTATCCTAGAAGGTCATTCTGCTATGAGATTTTTGTGGTGTAATAGAAATGCTTTTCCTTCTAGATCGAATTTACTATTGATGGGGGGCCATGGTGCATATATGTGAAACACAAGACATCATAAATTGTAAAGGGTGGACACATCACCACGAAGTCAAGGAATCACCTACAAATTAGTGGTTCTCAGCCTTCCTTGCACAGCAACATGTAGTGAATAGTATTTTTCAAGCACTCCACAATCACGTGCAATTTCTGCCACCCTATTGTAGGCCCACTCTTTAAGGAAAACCCCTGTGAAAGAAATGTTAGGATGGGAGAGACAGTGGTACTGTTGATAGATAATCTTACCTCTACTCGAGTTTGTTCTGCAGCAAGTATACCAATCCAAATTTTGATACTTTGAACAATTATTTGTAACAAATTATTTCTAACGCAACTCAGTGCTTATGACCACCAAAGTTAAGAACCAGCATGTGGAGCATTTGAAACTATTTTGTGAGTTACTCTGGCAGTTCTTTAAACTTATTTTAGAGACCTGTGATTTGTGTTGGTGTTTGTATAGATGTATTCTAACAGTTTTAGTTCTTTATATATTTTATATAAAGATATTATATATTATTATATATATAATATATTATATATTATATATAAATATATAAATATAAAAATATTATATATACATAAATACACACACACATATATATGTGCATATATATATAACATATACAGACACGTGAATATATGTAAAGGTAATTTATACTGTGGGTTTCAGTGAAAAAAAACAAGAAATACTGGAATTCATGATTCTCAAGATTAATTTTGATGTAGGTGTTTTTGCATGTGCTTTCTTAAGAAAACAGTTTTACTGAGATAGAATTTACATCCCATACCATTATCCATTCTATGTGTGATTGAGAAACAAAAAAAATACCCAAGTAATGATTAAATTAAAATCGGCATTCATAGAAGCAATGGTCTACTTAGAGTGATAGAATTAACCTAATTTAAACAATTAGAGAAAAATTCATCTCCATAAAGCTTTCTTTTATGTGAAATACTCATAATGACCTGCATTTACTGAGTATTTACAATGCTCATTGTTCAAGTCATTGTTTTAATATTTCACCATGCTCATGTGTTTATTCCACACACTAACTCCATAAGGAGATATTTTCAGTATCCCACTAAGCAAATAAGGAAATAGAAATACAGAAAGTTTCAGTAATTTGTCCAAGGTCTCGTAACATAGCTGAAGTTGGGGATTGACCCCTGCTGGCCACTTGATGTTAGAATCCCAGATTCCTAACCATTAAGCTGTGTTGACATAAAGAAAATGAATTTCAGGATTTCCATAATTCCTACCCCAAATCACTTTTACTCACTTTAAATTTATTCACATGTTGGGCAGAAGTAGGTGCCCTGTAATCAAGAGGGGCATGTTGAGATAGGCAGAGGGAGAAGCAGGCTTCTTGTGGGGAGCCCGATGTGGGATTCAGTCGGGACTCCACCCTGGGCTGAAAGCAGGTGCTCAATTGCTGAGCCACCCAAGAGTCCCAAGAATTCAGAGCTAATTTTCACCCTGTCTCAGCCCATCTCTGCCCCAGTCACTGAACATCTGTAGACAAAAGAGAGAAATTGTACTGTGTTGGGCGCCATTGGAGAGAGCTATTAGCTCTTTGATTCTGTGATTTCACTTTCATTATAGATTCTGTTGACCTATGGTGGTAAGATTTCAATAATAAATGAATATAGAGATTCTCTTGACTATAAAAAGAACAAATAGGTGATGTAGAATTCTATTTCTCCAGTGTAGTGTACTTTAAAACCTATTTAATGGCTCTGATATTTAAGGAAAAAATCACAAACCTTTCATCTTGTAAAAGGACAAATTAATAAATAATATGTAGTTAGATTTAGTTAAATTCTGATGACTTTTAATTATTTTACTTCAGTAGAATCACAGTGGGATGGGATGGGATGGGATGGGGGGGAATACATAGCTGTTTTTATTCTTTTTTTTCCTCCTACTTTTTTTTTTTTTTGTGTGTGTGTGTGTATGCTAATGTCATTTTTTCCCCCTTTGTCTTAGATGCTGTCGTTTTTTCAGGGAATGTTTACTTTCTATCATCAGGGCCATGAACTTGCCAAAGACTTCAATCACTACAAAATGGAACTACAGATCAACATTCAGAATGTAAGGAAATGAAAGCTTTCTGATATAAGAAGATGTTTGAGATGTGTATTTTCATTTTGTTATATAAAAAGCCTTAAACCGGGGGGGTGCAAATATCTTCTCCCATTCTGTAGGTTGTCTTTGAGTTTTGTTGACTGTATCCTTTGCTGTGCAAAAGCTTCTTATCTTGATGAAGTCCCAATAGTTCCCCGATGTTTCTAGCAGCAATGGCCACTATAGCCAAACTGTGGAAGGAGCCTCGGTGTCCAACGAAAGATGAATGGATAAAGAAGATGTGGTTTATGTATACAATGGAATATTACTCAGCTATTAGAAATGACAAATACCCACCATTTGCTTCAACGTGGATGGAACTGGAGGGTATTATGCTGAGTGAAGTAAGTCAGTCGGAGAAGGACAAACATTGTATGTTCTCATTCATTTGGGGAATATAGATAATAGTGAAAGGGAAAATAAGGGAAGGGAGAAGAAATGTGTGGGAAATATCAGAAAGGGAGACAGAACGTAAAGACTGCTAACTCTGGGAAACGAACTAGGGGTGGTGGAAGGGGAGGAGGGCGGGGGGTGGGAGTGAATGGGTGACGGGCACTGGGTATTATTCTGTATGTTAGTAAATTGAACACCAATAAAAAAAAAAAAATAGAATATAAAAAAAAAAAAAAAAAAAAAAAACCGGGGGGGTGCCTGGGTGGCTCAGTTGGTTAAGCATCTGCCTTCAGCTCAGGTCATGATCTCAGGGTCCTGGGATGGAGCCCCAGGTTGGGCTCCCTGCTCAGCGGGGAATCTGTTCCTCCCTCTGCCCCTCTGCCCCTCTCCATCCTCCTCCTTAAAAAAAAAGAAAAAAGAATAAAAGAAAAGGCTTAAACTGAGCTGTGGCTGAGCTGTTGGTGTTGAGAAACTGAGGCTACGTTGCCACCTTCTGGTCGGTTCTCAGTGTAACAAACTGCTCTTCAATTAGGTGAGGCTCAGGAACTCTGCCACCTGGTGGCTCTTTTTTTTGGATGACGAATATGTTTTAAGAACTTATTTTTCTTTCAGAAAAGTCACTAGGTATATGTTTCTAATCAAGAGTCACATGATTTATTTTTATTATTTTTTCCAGTTTTATTGAGATTTAATTGATACGCAGTCCTGTAGGAGTTTGAGCTGTACGGCGTATTGACTTGACACACATAGTGCAAAATGATTACTGCAGTGAGTTTAGTTAATGTCTGTCACTGCATATAGTTACAGAAAATGTTTTTTCTCACGATGAGAACTTTTAGGATATACTCTTAGTAACTTTTATATGTCCTATAGCAGTGTTAATTGGGACATATGCTGCACTTGTAGGGATGGTTGTGAGGAGAGACTTTGTCACATGACTTTCAGTTTTCATGTAGAGAACGAACAAAAGAACACTCTGCTTTAGATTTAAGCCATTTTGATTTTAACCTCAATTTCTTTTACATTTTACCTAAAAGTCTTACTTGATTTTTAATCCCAGCTAGGCTTATGGTTCAAGAGGAGTTTCTTCCCTGTGTTTATGCATACTTATTAATGTATTAATTTCACAGTTGCTGTGGGTCTATATTATTTTCCTGGAAAATTATGCTTTCAAAGAGGTCTTGGATAAAGAGATTTAGGAGAGCTTTATTAAATAGTGTAATGTAGATGATTTTGATCAGAAGGTGATGGATGTTTTTCCTCTCAACCCTTAAGTTGACTTTGGAAGTATACTCATTGAAACTCTTTTTATGTTTAGTATAATCTTAGGCCTTATTAGAAAAAGAGTGAGTGAGTTTTGAGACAAATGCATTCTAGCTCATACTGCAAGAAGTACAAAGGATGGGACTCTGTGCTGTTGGCTGCCTGACTTTCAATTTGATATCATCTTAGAGGTTGAGGAGAAATGGTTTTTGTGTAGATTTTATTTCTCCGTTTGTTGTATAGTTCCCTACATTTGGAAATGTAGGTAATGAAATCTCTCTCTCTCTCTCTCTCTCTCTCTCTCAGTGATTCAAGTGTCAATTTGTATTTGTAGGTTATTTGGATGTTGAGCTGGTTTAAATAACTAAAAGAGTAACTATCCCCACTCACATGTAACAATTTTTAAAAAATATTAATGTTTGTATATGTATAGATTTGTTCTAATTTAAAAAATGTCTCTGTAGGTAGTACAATAGTCTAATGTTGCTATGATTTTTCAGAATACTTTTGCAGATGGCAGAACAGGTTTGTAAAAAGAACACTATATAGTTAGTTTAGAAGATTAATTATACTCTTGATTTTTTCCTCTACCAACTGGCTGTATAACTTGTGGAAATTTACTTCTGTCTGGATATCATCTGTCAACTGCAGAGCTGGCCTGGATGAGAACTTTCAGGCAGAACTGGTTCCATAATTTGTGGGGCCAGTGTAAGATGGAGAGGCAGGGCCCTTATTTAAATATGAAGAATTTCAAGACCATGACAGTAGATCATTAAACCAAGTGCATGACCTTTTGAGCACAAGGTCCTTTGTGGTTGTGCAGGCTACGTGCCTGTGAAGCTGGCTGTGCCTCGGTGTTTGGGGTGAGGGTAGGGATTCATCAGAGTCTTCTGGGAGCTTAAGCGAAGCAATCCCTGCGTAGCTTGCTTGTGGATGGAAGTGCTTTTGTAACACACCTGTGTGATAAAAGGGATATAGTTACCGTATATACACCCAAATGATTCCGAGAGATTGAATATTTCAATGTAAATGAGCAGTGCTCAGTCATGAAATATTATAAGCAAAACCTAAAAACAAGCTATCGCTTAAAATGGTCCATAAAGTAACTTGGTTAATATCCTTACTGCATTCAGAAGTTAACCTATGCTTTTGCTAATAAGAGTCATTTCCCATAGAAAAATGGGCAAAGAACAGTTGGTGGAAAATTTTTCTGTATCCTATGGAACTCAAGGATTGTCACCAGTAAACTACCCTAAAATCTCTTCTCTAAATATTCATCTCTTCATTTTGTTGTTTCTGAGGTTGCTCCAGAACCTCCTCTTTCCACCCATCTGCAGTTTTGAGAACGCCTGATCAAGGTGTCTTTGCTATTCCTTTTTGCTCTTAGCTAATTCTTTTCCCTTCAAAAAATGCCAGCACCTTTGAAACACATGCCACTCACTCTGTGGTACCTGCTGTACTTGAGTGTTGCTGTACTTTGCTCATTTCTTGGCCATTTCTCTAATTCCCTGATATCAGCTTTTATAAGGGAAAATGCTGGCTATGTAAAACTACAAATTACAAAAATCCCAGTTATGTGTTATTTTTATGTGATGTATATTTATATATTTAAGGAAACAGACCCAAATATTAAAACCAAATCTTAGCGTTAACTATCTGTGTACTATAATGCTATGGATAATTTTGGTCAGCTTTTAAGTATTTGTAGTAAAAATCCCAGCAAGATCATTTTGTAATCAGAAAAAAGGTAAAAGTTATTTAAAAATAAAAACAACCTATTTTTCTCCATCTGGTTTCACCTTTTTTGTTGTAAAAATGGTAACACCTCTTTTCTTTTTTTGAAAGCAATTTATTCCTCATCTACTTTCCATAATCCAGAGTAATGCATGGAAAGCAAAACAGAGCAAGATGGCTTTTAGAAAATAGATTTTCAAGAAAAATATAAATTGCTTCAAAATTGAAGGATATTTTAAAAAACTAAATTTAAACTTTTGTTATCTTTATCCCCAGAGAAATGTGGGGAAAGAGAGACTAGAATAGAATTCTTCCTAGAAGGAAATATAATGTGAGAAATCTTAGAATTCATGAAGAATCCCCGAAAATCTTAAGAATAGTTAAAATTTTTTTTTTTAATTTTTTTTCTTTTTTTTTTTAATTTATGATAGTCATACAGAGAGAGAGAGAGAGGCAGAGACACAGGCAGAGAGAGAAGCAGGCTCCATGCACCGGGAGCCTGACGTGGGATTCGATCCCGGGTCTCCAGGATCACGCCCTGGGCCAAAGGCAGGCGCCAAACCGCTGCGCCACCCAGGGATCCCGAATAGTTAAAATTTTAAGAATATGCCCAAATATTTTTGTTACAGTGTTGTGAGAAAAGTAGAACACTAAAACAATAAACTATGTTTTTTTTAAGGGATTGGAAGTGATTGTGTAAAAATGCATAAGTCCTTATTTATGAGGTATAGATTTAATGTCACTTTTCATCACTTTTAAACCTTTTCCTGGGACGCCTGGGTGGCTAAGCGGTTGAGCGTCTGCCTTCAGCTCAGGGCATGATCCCGTGGTCCCGGGATCGAGTTCCACGTTGGGCTCCCTGCATGGAGCCTGCTTCTCCTTCTGCCTATGTCTCTGCCAATCTCTCTCTGTGTCTCTCATAAGTAAATAAATAAAATCTTAAAAAAAAATAAACCTTTTCCTTCTGCCCCCAAAACAAGACTGTACTTTTCCCCCTTTCTGTTTTATAATGTTGTGGGTTAGTTTTTATATTCTGAAAAAAAAATTAAAAATATACTTTCTCTTCCAATCAGATTTAAGACAATGAGCTATTAGTTTGGTATTGAAGACTTTCCTTTATCCTTTGATACGGAATGACTGTGACTTTTCAGTGACTTAATTGTCATAGTAGTTGTAGTGGTAATGTCACCTAAATTTATTTTCTTATCATTTGTCAGGGATTACTTGTGTGCTTTATTTGGATTATGCACATGTAGTTTTCATAAGTCCTATGATGTAGATTTTTTATTCCTGTTTTACAGATGAGGTCAATGAGGAGAGTAACTTCTTTTTGTCATACTGCTTTAAGATCAGGGCCAGGATGGGAACTTGGGCAGACTCCCTCCAAAGGACCATGGTGTTGGTTTCAGATTCTGTGCTGGGATATAAGTGGGTCATCTACGGTGTGTCTGGGGTCAGTAAATATAGCAGCTGGAGAACATCTTGATAGGGCCATCTGCTTGCCTAGACCTTAGCTACATGTGGGTGACATGGGAGTCTCTTTAATGGTAAGAACTCAGATTGAGACCTTCAGTTCACCTCCACCTCTCAACAGTTCTAAACTGAGTTTCCCTCATCCCCATGGAAAGTACCTGATACAGGATTTAGACTTACCATCTATTCACCTGGGGTCCGTTGCCTACCATTCCTTTTCCTGCCACCTTGCTCTGTGTGGGGCACTTGAAGGGCAATATAGGGATTATAGTGAGGGTGTGTGTGTGTGCGTGTGTGTGTCTAGGGCCTTACCCCTTTTCTGTTACATTATTTTTGCAAGGTTACTAAAGCAGGGCTGCATGGGGCCCACCCTGATGTTTTACAGCTGTTTTATAAAACCTTTTTCATATTTTTGATTATACTTTGCCTGTCTTTTCTCTCTGAATGACGTCATGGGGCCAGGATGGGAGAACTTAGAATGGCTATCTGTACTTGGAATCAGCCTTTGCCCTCTGCCTTTAAGGCTTTATTTCTGGCTATGACATTGTGAAAAGCTCCTTCTCTCTCTCTTCTTCCTTTTTCCCTTAATATGGGAGTGAGCCTGTGCTAATAATCCTGACCCACCGGTTTCCAGACAAAGTCAAATGTGTCTGAATTCCGGCTAAGTCCCCGAATTGAATCCTCCTTCTCCCAAATAGGTGATACAATAAAATATTTAATTTGTAAGGCTTAATTTAAAATTGGTTTATTTGGAAATTTATTTAGGAAAGCATGCAACTAAAGGAATTTCCTTTTCTTTCCTTTTTTTTTTTTTTTTAAAACTGGTAATGGATGGCACTATACTATCTCAGAGGTTATTTTGAGGATTAAAGCACCAAAAATGTTTTCAGTAGTGCCAGCCACAGTGTAAACACTCTAATGGTCACTTATTGTAGCATTTACAGTCTAACATTATTATTAGTTGATGGTATCTTAATATACACCTGGAATTTAGAATTAGAGATTGCTAGGCTCTAGCCATTCTATTATTTATGTTCAAATTTAAAAATATGTGATTTTCACTTGTATTCATAATTTACCTAAAATGATAAAATCTTCCCCCTCCCTTCCAGGTGCAGAGTTAGACACATCTGAGGAAGTTAGACAGTGAGGGCAGGTGGTACTCCATGGAGGTGGTTGGTATTCCATGGAGGGGTCTGCAGCAGAAAAAGTAGGGGTGGGGGTGGGGGTGGGGAGGGTATAAAAGTAGCCTGCAGAAGAGGTGGCTGAGTATTTGGAAGGTTGGTTACATTGAGCAGATGCATTAATTTGAAGGAATAAGTAAATTGAGAATAACAGGAGCTATATTTCTCACTATATGGAAAGAAATGTACGATATTGGGAAAGGAGGAGTGCCCAGGGGGCTCATTTGGTTAGGTGACTGACTCCTGATTTTAGCTTAGGCCATGGTTTCAGGGTTGTGAGATTGAACACTGTGTCAGGCTCCCTGCTGAGTGAGGAGTCTGCATGAGATCTCTCTCTTCCTCTCCTTCTACCCCTCCTCCTGTTTGTGCTCTCTTGCTCTCTGTCTCTCTTAAATAAATCAATAAATCTTCAAAATCAGTAAGAAAGAAACTGAAAGTATAGAAAGAAACTGAAAGTATTGGATTGGGAATAGATTTACTGGTATGAACATGTGGATTTTTCAATATGGAGAGATATAGAAGTGTATATGTATGTGTGTTCAAAAATATGAATGTGAACATATACATACATCCATGTGGTTTTTCTGTCTCCCAAGAACACTCAAGAATATGCCCAAATATTTTTGTATGCTTCTGTATGTCAGAAGCAGTGGCATCCCTTTAACTGTGACACATTGTGTTCAGGTTTTGGTTTCTAAATACTACACTCCACTAGAAGGAATAAGGGCTTCTTAAGGGAGAATGGTTGATTCTAGTACTGGGACAGAGAAAGTATAAGATGAACCCAGGACTCCTTTTTATATCAGAAAGTAAGGGATTACTCAATTAGGGGGCATGTCAAAAGATACCAGATTCAGCCAGAAGGGGCCCCTGCTGCTCAAATAGGACAGTTTGAGCATTAATATAAATAATGAGAGTATTGAGTACAAGGCATCAGATTAACAGGAATATATTTGTGTGTGCAGGCATGTGTTCCTGTGCGTTGCTGGCATCTCTACATACAGGGCATGCACATATATATATATATGTGTGTGTGTGTGTGTGTATATGTACACATATACCTCGCTCTATTGTGCTTTGCTTTTTTGAGCTTTATGGATACTGTGTTTTTTACAAATTGAAGGTTTATGGCAATCTATGTCACAGAAGTCTCTTGGTATTATTTTTAGAATAGCAGTTACTTACTTTATGTCCCTGTCTCACATTTTGGTAATTCTTGTGATATTTCAAACTTTTTCTTATTGTTACATTTGCAATTGTGATCAGTGATCTTTGATGTTATATCATAATTGTTTCGGCGTGCCACAAACTGTGCCCATATGTGATAGTGAACTTAATCGGTAAATGTGTGTGTTCTGACTGCTTCACTGACCAGCTATCCCACACCCCCATCTTTGTCCCTCTCCTTGGGCCTCCCTAGTCTCTGAGACACAGCGGTACTGAGATTAGGGCAGTGAATAGCCCTATCATGGCCTTTAAGTGGTCATGTGAGAATAATAAGAGTCACACAGTAAATCAAAAGCTAGAAATGAATAAGCTTAATGAGGAAGACATACCAAAATCCAGATAGGCTGAAACCTAGGCCTTTTGCACAACAGTTGTGAGTGCAAAGAAAAAGTTCTTGAAGGAGATGAGAAGTGCTACTCCAGTGAATACACGAATTATAAGAAAGCAAAACAGCCTTATTGGTAATATGAGCAGAGTTTGAGTGATCTGCATAGAAGATCACACCAGCCACAACATTCC